>NC_086258.1:7375938-7695145 GCF_021018805.1 Prinia subflava
CCGCTGTGTGGAAGATGACCTGCCAGTACTCACGTGGGCTCCAGTCACCTCTGCCTTCACTGGTGAGTCAATCCATCCCCTGGGCTTGCAGGAGCACACCGAGGTAAATCAATAATTCAGATGGCAGCCAAGGGAGCAGGATGAGTGAGCTGAAGAGCATCCAAGGGCTTCCACACAGGGATGTCAGTCTAAGGGCAAGCTGATCCCTTTCTGTGTGTCCTTTCTCTACACCAAATCCACACTGATCCTCCTCCCTTTGTTTCCTGCTGGGTTGCTGGGGAGATTTGAGCTGGAAGATGCTGTGTGAAGTTGGTGACATTTGGGAAAAATGACCAACTTCAGGCCACTAAGCTGGAAAAAGAGCTTGCACTGGCCTGTCAGTGTTCTACAGACTCACAGCTCTGCCACCTCCATCTCTGGTTTGCTGTGTTCACTGCCCACATTCCCTCTGGACTGCACCTTCTCTACCTCGGGGTGTTACCATCTCTGCCTGGTGTTAACAGCACCCAGCACAGTTCTGCCCATCCCTGCTGACCCCTCTCTGCTCTTGCTCTCCCACAGCCATCCAAGCAGTGGCAGGGCCAGAGCAATTATCTTCTTCCTTCAGGCACCATTCAAATTTTCTTTATTCAAATTTAGGATCAATTTACCCTTTGTTCTAGCCCTGGCTATCAAATTAGAGCCTAGCCTTGAGATAAGTTTGATAAAAAAGAAGGGAGGTAACTCTTTAATTTCCATTCCTGCCATCATCCTTAGGCCATTTGTTGTGTCTCTGGTGCAGTGGCAGGTTTGACAACAGATAAATACTGTCCCATGTCCAGCAGAAAGGAGACACATGTTGGACCTCTGTCCATTTTAGATTCTTACTACAAAGTGCTTAACAAGGGTTGGTTGGTGTCTTTAAGGACTAGGACAAGCATGGAGAAATAAATGGGAGTGTGGGCACGAGGAGATGAGGCTCAGTGCATAAGGACTTGCCTCCCCTCTCTGCTTCCCTACTTGGCTGTCCATAAATCCAGGTTAACAATACCCAGCTCTCTCAGGAGAGGGGTGGGGAGGTTAATAAGTTAGTGATTGTTAGTTACCCACACAAACGGAAATGGTTTTAAATAGGGAAATTATTCTTACAGACACAATTCTGGGGTTGATTTTCTCTAACTGTATCAAGTATCAAGGATCCTGTCATCTCATCCTGCCCCCTCTGCCTCGCCTATCTCATCCTGCTTGGAATTTCCCTTCCTCAGCAATGGGCAGGCCTTGAATGCTGATTGCATCACTCTGCACTTCCTCAGGGAACTGAGCATGGGCTGCTGTGTCCAGGCAGGAGCTCACACACGAGTACAAAACAGACTAAATCACCTAAATCATCTAAATCACCTAAAATTCTTGTAACAACAAGAGGGACGACTGTGACACAACTGTGACACTGCTCTTTACAGCCACAGGAGACAGGACACCAGAGGACATCAAGAAACAGGACCTGGGATGTGTGATTCCAAAGCAAGAAAAGGACCCCCCTGAACTGAAAGAAGGAGGTGTCCCTGTCCAGTACCTGAGCAGGATCCTGCCAGGCCCTTCAGCTCAAGGTTGGCTACCCAAAACCCCAATTGCAAGAGAGGTCAGGGCTGAGCTGGACATGGAGCCCCTAAAACTGGGCCCAGATTTTCTGTAAATGAGAGGTTTTATTTTCACATCAGTGGTCAAACTTGCCACAGGCAGAAGCATTCTGTATTTCCCTTTACAGTTCTTGTCTACACCAAAAAGAATGAAGGGTGGTGCTGTTATTCCCAATGAATGAACCTCCCCATCTTAATGCAGCTCTGTGCTGTGTGGGTCAAGGCAGGTGCCCACAGGAGACTTGTTCAAACACCCCATCAAGGAGGGCTAGCAGGGGCCTTAATATTCCCTTAGCCATAAAATTTCCATGGCATTCTTTGCCATAAAATTTCCTCAGACTGAAATCAGTCACGACAGGAACTTTACCTGGGGAATCAGGATTTGAAGGAGAAGTTGCCAAGTGCAACTCCCGAGGTCAGGGAATATGGGGAATTTTTCTACATGTGCCCAGTTTCAGGCAATGGTGTGACACTCACCTCTCCCTGTCCTTTACAAACTCAGAGATGGCCATGCCAGGGCTGCAGATCAAGGACTGCACTAACACAGCGAGCACCCCAACCTTCTACAAAGCTGGCTTCTCCTGGGATGCCTTCCATGTGCCCTACAGCTACCAGCAGATGTCTTCCAGCATGCAGTCAGCCCTGCTGGAGCACCCTGTGAGCCTGTATGGGAGCCACCTCCTGCCCAGCACCGAGCCCCCCCTGGATTACAGCCTGCATTATTCCTCAGACATGGAGACCTTCCACTGCGTGAAGTGCAACAAGGTGTGTGTTGGATGAGAGCCTCTGGGATGGGGAGGGCCTGGAGGGATTTTTATTGCACTCATGAAGCATAAAGCCCATTCTGCATTTGGTCACAGCAAAGTGTGTGGCTCAGAGCCTTGAGAACAAGGCCCTGGGGATGCTGCAGTTCCCATGAGTTCTCACAGAGGGGAGGATTAAAAAAAGAGAAGGAATTGAAAACAGAGATGGAGATGCAGCCACCTCATGTCAGAAAAATCACTGGGATTTTGTTTTGCAGGTGTTCTCCACCCCCCATGGGCTGGAGGTCCATGTCCGAAGGTCTCACAGCGGGACCCGTCCCTTTGCTTGTGATGTGTGTGGCAAAACCTTTGGGCACGCTGTGAGCCTGGAGCAGCACACCAACATCCACTCCCAGGTGGGTGGCTGGTTCCAGAGAACCAGCTCTGCACCTCAGCTCTTGCTTAATCCATGCTAGAGGAAGTGACCCTTCCTAGGTTACAAACGTGACGCCTTTCCTGTGGCACGCAGTGACAAGGACAGGAGCTCTGAAAACCACAGGCCATGGCTCTTGGTCTCACAAATCTCAGAGTGCCCTTCAGAATTCCTTGGAAGGGAAGGGAGGATCATTGCTGCTCACTCTTCTGTGCCTCACCTCCTGCCGAAGGGTGCAGGGGTTTGGATCACAAGATGTCATCCATTTCCATAATTAACCCTCCCTGCACTCCCTTTGTGCTGCACCCAGCATTATCAGTACCCACGAGCCAAGGAGATTTGCTTATCAAATCTACAATTCTCATCACTCTTCAAGCTCTGTCACATGTCTTGCAGCCTCAGACTTCCCATGATTTTCCTTCCCCGACAGGAAAGAAGCTTTGAGTGCAAGATGTGTGGGAAGACATTCAAACGTTCCTCCACCCTCTCCACTCACCTCCTGATCCACTCGGACACTCGGCCCTATCCCTGCCAGTACTGCGGGAAGCGCTTCCACCAGAAGTCAGACATGAAGAAGCACACGTACATCCACACGGGTGAGAAACCAAACATTCCCATGAGGAAAGGAAAATTAGAGCCCATTGTGGTGATGTGCACACACAGTCCCCAGGCACAGAGGTATTAGACCAGGGATAAGTGTCCAGAGGCAGTGGGAAGTTGTTATTCCATGTGGGGTGAGGCAGCAGGAGGCTGAAGCGCATCTGCCTGACCAGGAGGTGGTTGTTGGGCAGCCTCTGGTGCGTGTTGGGGTGACAGCCCTGGATGCAGGGAATGGCTCACTCAGCTGCAGAGGACTGTCCCTGGTTCTTCCCCCCCTCTGGTGCTGGATCACACTCCAGACACATCAGCAGCAGAGCTCGGCTGGCAGCACCCTGGTGCCCATGCAGATCTGACTCTGCTAAAATGCATTTCTATCTCTCTTCCATCACTGTTAAAGTGGGGTTTTTTTACCACTTTCTGTGCCCTGCAGGTGAGAAGCCCCACAAATGCCAGGTGTGTGGCAAAGCCTTCAGCCAGAGCTCCAACCTGATCACCCACAGCCGCAAACACACGGGCTTCAAACCCTTCAGCTGCGAGCTCTGTGCCAAGGGCTTCCAGCGCAAGGTGGATCTGCGCAGGCACCGGGAGACCCAGCACAGCCTCAAGTGAGGGGTGGCTGCAGGTCCTTGCAGGACCTTGCAGGTCCTTGCAGCTCCCACTTCATGCTCCAGGGAACAAGACTGTCCCCAGCACCTCCATCCACGTGATAAAGCTCCCAGGGTGTCCTGTGTTCCCCTGGGGACTGGCCAAGTCATGTGCTGGCTTTGGTGCTTGGCACATCCCAAAGAAACCTGTGGGAGCTTTCACTTTTCTATTGCAACAGGTACCAGCCCAGATCTGACATCACCTGCTCAAGTGTAAATCCAGAGGAATTCCTCCAAGGTCACTAGCACTCTGGAGTTACACCAGGAGCAGGATCCAGTTCATCAGGCTGCCCAGCAGGGACGAGGGGACTCCTGGGTTGGTGGCAGCAACAATCTGTGCCAAGCTGGTGCTGTAACCATGTTCTGCTCTGATGGTTGGGAAGATAAGGCCAGGGCATGCAAATAGATTGCATTCAGTCAGCTGTGTTCAACCTGGGCAGGCTTTCTGCAGAGACTTGCCCAGGCCATAAATTCTGCCAACAGACACCATAAAGTCATTTCTTTCAGCAGAGCATTTACTGTGATCAAATGACAAGTTAACTGTGCTGTATTTTTAGCTTGGAGTGGGAGGAAAATACTGAAGAAACAGCTCCTATCCCTAGCAGATAACAGGGGTCTCTAAATACATTCCTCAGACACACCATGCTGCAGAGATCCCAAGCAGGAAGAGCCACACCACAGCACCAGGCAGGAACAAATCATCCCCATGTCCTGGTACCACGGGAGAGTCTGGCTGCTCTTGGAATCGGGGCTGGTATGTGCCACAATATTTCCCTGCATGCTGGACATGCCAGCTTAGAGCTGTCCTGAGCAATCCTGGGTCACTGCAGGGGCAGGAGTGACCCTGGATATCGATGTCAAGGGCCAGAGCTCTGCTTGCCAGGCACTCTCCACAAGGAGGAAGTGACTGAGCCTGTACAGGTTGGCAGAGCATGCAAGTACCTCACAAATATTATACAAAGAGAGCAGTGGTATTTCCTCCTTTTGCTGGTCTAGGGGTTGAAGCAGAGCACTGGAGCAAGTAAAGAACCAGTTCTGCTCCAAGCTCTGCCAGATTCTCTCGCTATAACCTTTGGCAAGTCACTGCAATGGGCTTTTGTTTTTCCACCCCTCCTGGTGACGTGGGGCCATTCACTCAGGTTTGTGCAGTCCCCTGAGTTCCTAACAGGAAGGACAAAGAATTATTATAACATTATTATAACATAGACAAGTGTTTTCAGTTAATTAGGGCATTGTAGGAGCACATGGCTCACTCCATAACTGCATCCCTGAACACACGGCCTTGGACAATGACACCAGTGGGAATTACCCTGGGAACAGGCTGGGGCCATTTCACTCCAAAGGCTTGAAGTGAAGGAAGGGCAAAGACAAAGTGGTCCAAGTGGAAAATTCAGGTATTGCCAGGAGAGAACTGTCCTCAGTTCCACTGCTGTAAATCCCAAGTTGTTCTCCTAAGACCTAAAATGTACTTGCTCGTTTTATGCTGTGCCTAAGCTGTAAGACATTAATATGTACCTGGAAGCTCAAACCCAGAGTCTGTACTCCTGGCTTTACTTGTACACTGTAAATATGTATTTATACTGAGTCTAATGTATATTTTTATTGCACTATACCAGACAGTGACGTGTACAGGCCTGCTGGGATTTATCTGATAAATCTGTTCCTTCTTAGTAACTGGGCTAACACAGTGGTTTTCATGTTCAAAACACACATTTAAAGAACAGCTCATACCTGACTCTGGGGACACAGTGGGGATGGGATGAAAAAGGAGAAGGGAAAGAGTCTAGGATTGCTCTTTATGGTTTTAGTGGGAATAAAGATGGAGATTCACATGCAGGAAAGGGCTCCCATTAGAGAGACTTTCATCCTGGTTGGTGCAGAGCCCCACAGAGCCAGAGCCAGCTCTGCAGAGCAGGAGGGCCACACCAGACACACAGAATGTGTGTCCAACAGACAGTGCCAAAGCCCCCAGTAAATCCCTGCTGTCCTTCCCTGAGCCATTCTGGGGACGGTGCAGAACCTGGTGGTCCCCAGCCCCCACCTGTGAACACCCAAACGTGCACAAGCCTTGCTCGAGGTAAGGTCATTTCAGCTTTATTGAAACTGCTGCCCAAAATGCAAACCGTGTTTGTTATTCCCCTTGTCCTCCACTAATCTGCAAACAGAAATATTCAAAGAGGGTGTCAGCATCTGGACTGCTCAGGAGCAAAACCCTCCAGCCCCAAACCACACAGGCACACCAGCACAGACTTCCCTGGGGACAGCAGGGGTGTCTGACTCACGTAAAGTTTCCCAGTTTTGGCCATTTGGAGTCAGGTGCTGGCACACATCAATTGGCAAGAGGGCCTGTGACCACCCATAAAACCAAACCAGCCAGCTGGTTCTCCTGAGCCTCATGAAGAAGAGCTGCTGTGTCCATTAAATTCTCATTCCTGTCCTTGATTCCGAGGTACAGAGGAGCTATAACCTTCAATGGACAGCTGGGATCTTCTCTCCTGTGTGCTCCTACGGCTTCTCCCTCCAAACACAGCAAACATCACCCCAGTCCTGTCTGCTCTTCCCAGGACTGCAGGGTGGGTTACTGAGCCCAGATATCCCTGAAGAGCAGCGACACGGGAGGAGGCAGTGCCAGGAGAGGGCTGGTGTTGTTAACCCTTGGCCTGGTGTTTGTGAGGAGCCTGGGGAGCACATCCCAGCAGATCCAGGGACGATTTGGGCTGGATGGGCAGCGAGTGGAGCAGCACCCTGGGATGGCTGCAGGCAGTGTTACTGCTGCAGGGCTCAGGAGAACACATCTGTGGCCAGAGCAGTGCAGGGGATCAGGCTGACAAAAGGGAGGAGTGCTTTCCACTAAGACACTACAGTTTCTTCCTCTTGAGTAATGAGTTGCCACTTTAAGATCACCTAGTGCCCAAGCCCTGGCATTGCCTGAGGCCTTTGGATGCCAACAGCCTGAAGA
This sequence comes from Prinia subflava, assembly GCF_021018805.1. Classification (NCBI taxonomy): domain Eukaryota; kingdom Metazoa; phylum Chordata; class Aves; order Passeriformes; family Cisticolidae; genus Prinia; species Prinia subflava. The sequence goes on from NC_086258.1 coordinate 7,382,934, forward strand.
AAAACGAGGCAGAGCCCCAGTGCCCTTTCTTCCCTCCCAGAACAGCACCAGCCATGGGCAGATCTGATGCAAAGAGCAGGCAAAGGGCTGCCCTGACCCTTGGGGCTGCTGAATCTACACCACGGGTACCCAAGGATGCTCAGCACCCGTCAGGACCGGGCCATGGCTGGCACCAACTCCAGACACACCTGGCCTTGCTCTCCAAACATGCAAATCCTCCTCAGTTCTGATCACCCCTTTCCCACCACCTCCCCTTGCATCACAAACATTCTGGTCAGTCAGTCAAGGAAACAGATAGCAAAAAGCAAAATCTCAACTAATCTTTGTGGCTGAAGAAAGAGCTGATTGTTTTTGCCTCTCTTTGAGCCCGCTCTGTATCCTGAACTTCCCCAGTCCCCTTCACACCTTCTTCCCTCTATTGCTAAGGAAAAGGAATCCTGGTCTCTGGGCTGTTTTGTTTAGCAAATGAGGGGCATGCAAAGCACTAACCCCGGGCATCTGTCAGGAGGAGAGAGGTGCCTCTGTGTCTTCCAGACAGCCTTGAGGCACCGAGGGCAGCAGCCCAGAGGAGCAGTGATTAAGGGTGGGTTTCAGTTTGGACACGGGATGAATCTGTCTTCATAATGAGGACAGAGGCTCGGGACACCTGCAGGAAGAAGAGGGGTGAAGCTTTCTTGAGTTGGCAGTTGTTAGGGAAGCCCTACAACGAACTGAGAGGAAGGACAGGGAAGAATTAGACTCCAGTTGGGAGTCTACTGGTTTACCAGTTCTACTGGTTAAAGTTATTTGCTGCATCCACTTGTTTCCTGCCTGAAACATCACAAGAAAGGGTTTTCAGTAAAGATAAGAGCAGAGTCCCTTGTCCTCACAGCAGGTTGTTCCCCTGTCACAGGTGATGGAGACACGGCAGCAGTTTAATTCCAGCCCTTCAGCACAGCACACAAAAGGAAACTTGAAGGTGTGAGGCAATCTCCCAGAAACAGCTGCATGCACATTTCCTTGCTCAGGGAAAACATTCCTGGTGGCTATTAAGGGCCTAACATGGGACTAGATATGGAGCTCATCCTGCAAAGCAGCTACAGAATAATAATAAATAAGTACATGGCAAGCCATTTTTTAATGTTTAATCAGCTCACAAAGCAAAGATTTTTCCCTCTTTTCACCTGGAATAGCACATCCACTCAAAGGAGGCAACCCAGAACAGCCACATAAAAATTATTCAGGGATAGTGAATCTCTGTGCTGGATGAGAAGTAAGAAAACACAGATCCCTGCAGAATTCCTGCCCCACCACCTTAAAACTAACAGTCACTGTGGACACACATTGATCTTAAGGCTGCAACTTTAAATTGAGACTTAAGATCTCCCACACATTTCCTGCATGTCCTTGGGCAGGACTTGAGTGCTGGATTTCTGAAGTTGTTCAGCACACTGTGAAGCTCTCAGAAGCTCTTCAGCCCATCTGTGAGAGGAGGATAATCATTCCCCCTCTCCCCTTCATTTCACTTGTTTATTTCAACGGTAAGATAGTCAGGAATGAGACTGCTCCTCCTTATCTTCCACATCCAGCACCTCCACACAATGGAGCCTTGATCTGGGCTGGAACGCCCGAGAGAAGCTGCGACACCAATAATTAGTGATAGGAACTGAATCCAGCAAAGCGCCCTCACTGCAGGGCTGGCTCAGCAATCCTGCAGGCAGGCACAGCGAGACCCTGCTCTAAACCCACTAAACTCAAACCAGCAGAGGAGCAGGGCAAGCAGCAAGGGAGGAGAAACCAGACAAGGGCATTTCCACTGGTGAATAATATTGCAGGGAGACAGACAGAGCTGGATATGGATGCTGTAAACGTCCCACTCAATGCCCTTGCTTTGAATGTGCTGCTTCAATCTGAGCACTTCTCAATCTGGTCCTTGGGCTGATTTTGACCTGTGGGCCCAAGGGGGTTCTGTGTTCACTGTACCAGCCACCAAGGCAGGCAGAGAGCAGAGAGTCCTCAGGAATGGGGAAATCTGGGGCTGGGGAGGAGCTGAGCGTGCACTGAGCTCAGCTTTGGTCTGATAAGTTTATCAAGCACTGCCGGCTGCTAACTGTCAGCCGGGGAAGGGAGCCTGTTAGGGAGGAGGAACAGCTCCCAGGGCAAGATAGGACAGCCCAGGCCTTATCAGAGTGCCTGAGCCAAAGAGGGAACTGGAGAGTGAACACTTTCCAACCACTTCATCTGAACAACAGACAGATTGGCAGGAAAGGGCTGTCAGCCCTTTGCCTCTGCCACCCAGGCACCCAGGGAGCCCCCATCCATGCAAATAGCCCGGGTAAGTGCAGCCTGGGAGCTGCAAACGTGAACATTGGGACCTGAGGGAGTGCATGGGGAAGGTTTTCTTAGAGCATTGCCCAGTGTGAGAGTCAGATTTGCAGCAAACAGTTCCAATTATTACTGAGGCAGCTGCTCCTGTGCAGTGCCCAGAGCAGCTTCTCCCCTGTGCTGCCTTCCCTGAGGTTTGGGAGGGGATCCACCACTTCACAGGTGCACCAGTCACTAAGGTTTGGTGTGCAGATAATTGCTCTGTCTCTGAAAAATAATAAAACCCCCTGAGTGAATGGAAGGGGGGAAATCCTGACTGTTCCCTTTGAGCTGCAAAAGCATGAGCCAGCAAATAGCCCTTCACATCTTCTCTTAGGGCAGCAATAACCAAATCAATACAGCTGAAGATCATGCCAGGGACACCTTCCTGTGTTTGGATGAGCTCTCCTGGACCTGTGCAAGTTCCCTGTGCCATGACAGGGAGGGGAATGAGAGATTCCTGCAGGGCACATCCTCTGCTTGGTTTCCCTGCTGAAGCTGGGTCATGGAGGATGAGCCAGTGTCACACCTGCAGCTTTGACACATTTCTTTAGCCTGCCAGGCCATGCTGTTAGCAGGTCACTGCTCACCCAGACCACATGGACAGCCCCCATTCTGCATCCCACCACCTTTGGTTGAGGCTGGTGTCAGGGTCCTGCCTGTATCTGGGATTTTACTGATCTGCAAGCCCTGCCTGTGCTGGGAGGATGTGCTCATCCTTGGCTCATCCTGCAGGGCTGACCCCAGCTCTCCGTGGGATCTGAGGCAGGAAATTTTCAGCAGTAGGTCAGGAGATCTCTGCTGTGACCTGGTGACTCAAAGGCTCCCTTTTTTTGATAAGAAACATATCTAGGAAAGGATTTCTCTGCTTTTAAAGCACATATCTAAACCAGGGCTGTAGTCCTGCCTTGTATGCACCTACTGCTCCCCCTGAAGAGAGGGAGCCCAGTATCTGTAGGCATCTAAAGTTACACGAGCTGAGTCACAGCCCTGTGGTTTCTGCACCACTCTCAGGCTGAGTTTCTCACAGCTGATTCTGCTCCAGCCCAGAATCTACAGTTCTCCAGGTCATGAACAACCTCTAAGCCATTTAATTCCTCTGTGCATCAAGGGCTTCTCAGCAAGCTCCAATAGCCACATTCAGCACTGGTTAACAGAATTCTGACATTCAAGGCTTCCTCATGAAGAGCAAGGGGTTTAAAAACCTGTCTCCATTGATTCTGCCTTCCTCCTGAATAATTTTAAAGCCATGGGACTTTATCTTACATCCCAGGCTCATCTATATTAAGAGCTTTAGTTGGATTTTTAGCAGTGGTCAAGTTCACTGGTTTTTTTCTCTTTATAAAGTAGAAGTTATCTCTTGTCTCAGTTGAGGAAGGGGAAGCTGGAGATGACAGAGCATTCCTGTTCCTGAAAGGGCCCCATCCTGAGAGTGTGGACATGGTGAAGCAGTGTGCCAGTCAGACATCCCTGCCTCAGCTCCTTATTTAGATCCAGCCTGCAGCAGCCTCAAGATCTGCAGGTAAGAGCAAGGCAGAATTCCTGCACATGCACAGCAATACACTGGAGTGGCATGGTGAAAAATCCAACAAAAACCCCGTAAAGCATCAAAGCAAGGCCTCCGCATTGGGATCTGCCAACCTGCATTTTTCACCTTAAAATGTTTGCCCAAAATTGAGTAGGACAGCAAGAAATGGAACTTAGGTAAGCTGGACTTGCAGTCTTGTTTGTTAACCAACTTTAACTCACCTCCTTGAAGTATTAAAGCTAAGTAGAACATCCCAAGTTAAATCTCTTTTTTAGGAAAAGTATCATGTACTATTACTAAGACTTTATTTCTGAATGATACTTGTGAGACCTGCACGAAATTAATTTTCTAATGTCTTAAAGGCAGGGCTGACAGGCCAGAAGACCTTGGGTTTCAGACTGAGCATGCATGAGGCAGCTGAGCTTTCTCACATTACCTGGAATGCAGGGAAACAGCTGGAAAGTCAGAGAGCCGTGTCCCTGTGCCACAGCCACGGTGGTGGAGAACCCAGCAAGGCTGATAATATTTTGTGTCTGAATAGCTCATAGTGCCTAAGGATTTCAAAAGGGCACAACATCCAGCAGGCAGCAGGATTTAGCCCCTAGCCTGCAAGCTCTCACAGCATCATTAATAATTTTGCAGAAGATACAACTTTGTAGTCACCAGGAACAATAATTTCTACTTTGGGGGTACCACCTCCTCATCCTCTCTCCCTCAATCCCAAAGTGCCCAGCAATCTTAGCTCAGAAAGGAATGTGAGTCAAGCCTGCAGCTGAAGGGCTGTCACCTGCAAAGCCTGAAGGCTGCTTGTGGCTGTGGTTTTATCACTGGCCACCAGCTGCCCCTACAGCTCTTGCCTCCTCCCCAATGATTCAGCAAATCTTCTTCGAGGAGAAAAACAAGCACAAAAATGAACAAATCACAATGTCAGATTACACAGATGAGCGGGGAAAAGCTGCGGCTCGAAGGAGGGAGATAAAAGTTGGTGAAGTTATTACAGGAGCCAAAGATGAAAATGGCCAATAAAGACAAGGGGTTTTTTTGAGGGGGAGCAATAACAACATGAAAAAAAAAGTGTTGTAGTTTGGATACCTAATACTGTGAAACATTGCTAAGAGTAAGAGAACACAATGTGGAAGGAAATGAAGCATATTCTACCCTCTATTATCTGGGCATTGCACAGGACTGATAGGGATTTTTACTGGTGTAGATGAGAACTGAACAGTCCATTCTGGTTTACACTGGAACAGAGTTCCCCTAAGAAAGCTATTTTCAGAAGGAGTTTCTGCTCTCTGTAACCAAGACTTCCAATAATCTGGAAGCCCCTTGCCAGGCACTTTGAATGTCACTGTTCCTGGAAAAAAGGATGCAAGTCATTAGCAGAGGGCAGTTGGAAGTAAAGTTTGAACTCCTGACAGCTTTGGCCACTGCATCATATTTTTACATCACACCCCTTTTCCATGAGCATTTTGTTTCCTGCTTTAGGTGAAACACAGGATCAGTATAACAGCTCTATAGAATAAAAATTAAAAAGAAACTCCAGCCAGACCTCAGCTGGGAGATGTAATATTTCCTCTAGTGGCATTCTACTCCACTCAGAGCCCAGACTTCCAAGAAGGCCATGAAATCTTGGGGAAAATAAGTGTTTGGAATGTATGGAGAGCTCATGCCACATTTGGGGAATCTCAGCCCAGCGAGTCCTCCAGTATCTGTGAGAGAGAAGCAGCCTTCCCCTGGATTAAACGCAACACAGAAAGTCAGCACAGAAGGAAGGGGAGCTCGGGAACTGTGGACACATGGGACGGCTAAACTCTTCCCAGAGGGAACAGGGTTTGGGGTACCTACTTACACTGCTGCTGTTCCCTAGGAAATACAGAAAGAGCTGTGGCACAACCCAGAGGCTTTCCCCTCGAGTTCAGCCGGGATGTTACTGCTGTGTAAGTCACGTAAAGAGTGCCAGAGGTGTCTCCTTTTAAAGCGTTTCCCTGTGCTGTGCTGCCCCCTGCTTTCACAGCTCCGGGAGATTCCCCTCAGGTCTGGCAATACTCAGGTGAGCTCTAGAACTCCAATGTCAGCCCACGTGAAAAGGGGAAAACTTATCACTAAGCTCAAATGTTTGAAGTGTGGCTACAGAGAAGATGAAGACTCCCTTTAGGAGGAGTCACATGGAAAAAATGAGGGGTAATGGGCACAAGTTACTCCTGGGGAGATTACGATTGGATGCTAGAGGACAATTTTGCACAGTGAGAGCAATCAGTCGTTGGAATAACCCTCCCAGGGAAGGGGTGGATTCCCCAACCCTGAACACTTCTCAGATCAGCTGCACAGGGCTGGGCTGTCTTATCTAGACCGGGCTGTTGCCAGGGGAGGTTGGATCAGGTCATCCTTGAGATCCCTTCCAAACTGGTATTCTTTGTTTCCATCAAAGTGAGCTACTGCTGCACCCTACAGGCTGAAAACAGTTCTTGTAGTATTAATCACAACTTCTAAGCCAGGTTTATAGTTTTGTGAGGGGAGGCTGGCTCCTGGGTATTTGAGGCTGATTCTGTTTCTACCCCATCCCAGAGTTCTCACAGAAGGAACATGCCCAGTTCCCACTTTGCTGGGATGAGCAGGAGGAAGAGCAGCAGCTGTAACACAGACACACAGACACACAGACACACAGACACACAGACGTGCCACCAACCCTGACTCAAAGCCCCCACAGTGGTGGGGGACACAGGGCTGAGCTGTGGCAGTGATGTCTCACGTGCTGGATCCCCATGGGGAAGGGAGAGCTCAGGAGCAGGGGGGAGATGGGCTGGAGACCTTCTCCTGCTGAAGCTGCTGCCTTGTTCTGCTTTATCCCTTTAGGGCTGGCACAGCAGAGGAGGCACAGGGAGAAACTGCCTGGCAGTGGCCACTCCAGCAAAAGTCTACTTGAGGCGAGGGGATGTGGTGATCCCAGCACACCCCACACATCCTGGGATGCAGCAAACCCGGCTTCCTGCCAGGAACCGATGCCACGTGTTCCTGTGCCTCCGCTGGCCCCGATTTGCTTTGCCAGAAGAACAAGCTGGGAGATCTCCCACAAGAAACATCTTTCATTTTCTCACTGTTGGCCTTCATCTGCGCTTTTTAAAGGAGGAAAAAAAAAGGTCTTAATGGCATTTTCCTCTTGCATTGCCCCTTGATGCAGATGTTGGGCCAAAGTTAAATGAACCCATTGGTCGCTTGGGTGAGTCCTTTCTCTTCTGGAATCTGGAGCACAAACTTCATTGTCACACGTTCCGGTGACAGCACCAAGTCTGTGTGAGCCACAGGCAGAGTGCAAACCTGATCCCTTCCCTGTTTCTTAGACAGGGATAGAGCAATTCCCAGTTTTGGAGTGAGAACCTGATTGGCCTCAGCAGTACCTGTCACTCACAAAATTCCATCTTTGTGATGAAGAAATCCCAACTAAACCACTGGATGCTGCTGTCCAGACCTGGAAGAAATTGTGCACCAATGCTGTGGATAAATGTGTGTCTGCATTTTCATAATAACTGGCTAATGAGTCCTCTAGGAAGCTCAACGAGCTCCCAAGAGAGAGGCAAGCATCCAAATGAGCTGGTAACACACCAGAGAGAAACAATAACAGAGAAGTTGCATTCCCAATTCTCTCCGAGTGTGAGAAGTATAGTCAGATCAGGATGGTGGCCACACAGAAAATAGAAAATATATCTGAGGGGGTTTGGCCTGCAGCCCACACAAGCAGCACCTGCAGGGCTCTCACACAGCCATGCCCATGAGCCACGCACTGGCCTCAGGCTACTGAAGGACAGGAGTGTGGAGGCTGCCCTGCTCCAGCTCCCAGCCAAGAGCCAAGCCTGGCCCACGGCATTGGCACACACCTGCACTCCTGGCTATATAAACACAGCCCTGCAGCTGGGACTGTCCCCTCAGGGCTGCCCTCGCCATGGCTCGCTGGCACCTCCTGGGCTTGGCCCTGTGCTCCTACCTCGGGGTAGCCTGGGCTGCCACTGTGAGTACAAAGGCTGGGATTGCACCCTGAGGCTGAAGTTTTTCTCCTTCTGCCATTTGTCTTTAGGACTGTGGGGAATTGCTGCTGCCTGGCTGCTCCAAAGGGCACCTGCAGGACACCTGCACAGGCAGAGCTCCAGTGGCACCCGGGGGCTTTGCACAAGGGACCAAAGGCCCAGATGGGGAGGGCGGGATGTGAGTGTGTGGCTGTGTGGGAAGCCAGAGTAATGAAGGACAGAGCAATGGATTTTCTCTTCTCTATGGTACCACCTGTAGCTGGGTGTGGTGCTCACCGAGGGAGGATTTGTGGAAGGTGAGAATAAGAAGCTGGGACTCTTTGGGAGCTATGTTGACATCTTCAGAGGGATTCCCTTTGCTGCTCCTCCAAAGACTCTGGAAGACCCCAAACCTCATCCTGGCTGGGATGGTAAGGTCCAACATTTGAATGTCTTCAGTTTGGGGTTTTATTCTTGCTTCTCTCTCTTTAGTACATATGGGAAATGGTACAACATATAACTCAGCCTGGTCACAGTGGCAGGGAGGGCTTTGGTGCCACTGCACTGGAATCAGGGAGGAGAGGATGGGTGAGCAGACACCTTGCAACCAGAGAATGAAGCCGATGCCCTTATCTGGTCCTCCCTCTTTCCTTTCAGGAACTCTGGAGACAAAAGAATTCAAAAAACGCTGCATGCAGGTGAAGCTGACACAGACTGATGTCCGTGGGAGCGAGGACTGTCTCTACCTGAACATCTGGGTCCCTCAAGGGAGGAGACAGGGTAGGTGCTTGGCAGGGACCTGGGATGCACTTTCCACCTGCCTTGTGTGCACAGTCTCTCTCTGCACTTCTGTTCTATAATGGGCAGGTGTTGAGCGGTGATTTTCAGGGGAAAGGTGGGAACTGTGTCACCTTCCCCCTGTTGGGAGGGTCAGTCTCTTGAGCAGAGCCAGGATTTTCCTGCAGAGCCTGAGGTCAGCTCCTGCCCAGGGCAGGTGGAGGATGCTCAGGGAGGGGCTGAGGGGAAGGAGGGCAGCACCTTGCAGCTCAGGGGGGGCTCACTCTGCTGCCGTTCCTCTCCTCCCAGTCTCGACCAAGCTGCCTGTGATGGTTTATATCTACGGCGGCGCCTTCCTGGTGGGAGGCAGCCAGGGAGCCAATTTCCTGGACAACTACCTGTACGATGGGGAGGAGATCGCCGTGCGGGGCAACGTCATCGTGGTCACCGTCAACTACCGCCTGGGGCCGCTGGGCTTCCTGAGCACCGGGGACGAAAACCTGCCAGGTACCGCAGCTGATCCCTCTCGGGGGCTGTCCCGGGTGCCCCTGCTTTGCTGTGCCCCTGCTCACTGCTGGCTGATCTCTGTCCCTCAGGGAACTACGGGCTCAAGGACCAGCACATGGCCATTGCCTGGGTGAAGAGGAACATCAAAGCTTTTGGGGGTGACCCAGACAACATCACCATCTTTGGGGAATCAGCTGGTGCTGCCAGTGTCTCCCTGCAGGTGAATTATTCTTGTTGGTTCTGAGCAGAGTGACTTTTCTGTCAGTGGGAGAGAGGAACCCCTTGGCACTCATCTGCTTTCCTCCTGCTGCCCCATTAACATCCTGCCCTGGCCAGGACAGCAATGCTCAGCCTCAGTGCTTTGTAGCTGCTCCTCCTTCTTCAGCTACATCAATCCCACCACTGCATCCATCTGTCCTTGCTTTTGGGACCTGTGGGGAAACACCCTTTACTTTCCCTGTCCCCCTCTCCTTTGCAGCATCTCACCTTCAAACTTTAACTCCCAAGTCTGTTAAACACTACAAGATCTGCAAGCTTCCCCAGTCTGGGGGTAAAAGCTGTGAGGTGATCAGTGGGGTTTGGCAGGCCATTGTCACCTCAAGAATTTGTACCCAAACCCCTCTTGTTTCTGTTTTGCCCTCCAGACACTGTCCCCAAAGAACAAGGGCCTGTTCAAGAGAGCCATCAGCCAGAGCGGTGTCGGGGTCTGCAGCTGGGCCATCCAGAGGGACCCGCTCGTCTGGGCCAAGAAGGTAACATGCACATCATGCCTGAAGGACTTTAAAACCAAAAAATGCAATTCCGTAGAGGAGGGCATGGCTAGGAATGGATTGGGCAGGAGCTGTGCCAAACAGAGCTGTGGAAAGTTATTGCTTTGGGATTAAAATAACCCACAGCTCTGCCTCTATAAGAATAACCCCTGGCTTTGGGATGAATGTGAGGATGTTTCTCTCTTCTCCTGCAGCTTGGAGAAAAGGTGGGCTGCTCCACAGACAACACCACCGTCTTGGCCAACTGCCTGCGCATCTCAGATCCCAAAGCCTTGACTCTGGCCTACCACCTGCAGCTCACCAATCTGCCCAGTAAGTGCCCCAGCCCATGGTGTGGTCCATCAGCCACCCTGGCTGCCCAAGCTCTTGGCTGGAGCAATTGGCAGGAGTGTTGAAGCAGTGCTTGTGCCCTTCAGGGAAGGGACATTAATGAGAGCTCTTGCAGTCACCGTTCTGTAGGGAGATGCACGTTGCACCAGATAAACACTGCCCACCTCAGCTTCCTCTCAGAACGTGCCAGACCACACCTGTGTGTTTCCTCACCTCCTAACAGACTCCACTCCTGTCTCCTGCAGTGCCCCTGGTGCACACCCTCGCCCTCGCTCCCGTGGTTGATGGGGATTTCCTCCCAGACAAGCCAGAGAATCTCTTTGCCAACGCTGCCGACATCGACTACGTGGCCGGCGTCAACGACATGGACGGGCACATCTTTGCCGGCGTGGATTTACCGGCCATCAACCGCCCGCTGGTGAAAGTCACCGCGTGAGTGACACACGCCCCTGGAACCCTCAGCAGGAGACAGCTGCTCTTTAATGCAGCTCCCAAGCCCCAGGCAGTTAGACTGGAGTGGACAAGGCATGGCCAACAAAACAGGACGTCACTCCAAGCCTGGGTGCCCAGGCGTTTTGTTGCCAAGTCCAGAGCCTTCAAGAGAAAGGACCAAGCCAGCTCCCTGTCCTACCTGAAGCTGCTGGTCAGGAATTAATTAATATCACTTGTCTTTTCAGTGACCAGGTCTATGATTTGATCAAAGGCCTGACCGTGGACAGGGGCGAGGCTGGAGCCAATGCCACCTTCAACATCTACACACAGAGCTGGGGTGACAAACCCAAGCAGGAGGAGGTGAAGAGGACAGTGGTGGACCTGATCACTGACTACATCTTCCTGATTCCCACACAGCGGGCACTGGACCTGCACATGCAGAATGCCAAGTGAGCAGCTCAGCCCTGGGGATGTTGCAGATGGAGGAGGGTTAGGGTGGGAATTAGAAATGGAAGTTAAAAATGACCTCAGGGTGTTTTCTCCTGAAACCACCCCTTGTGCGTTCATGCATGTGTACACCTTCCAAGGCCGAATCTCTGGTCCTGATGGTATTTGGAGTGTTGGTTTGAATTTGCAGCCCTTTTTCTGCTTTCTCCTTGCTCAGCCAGTCTCTTATTTCCCAGGAGTGGCAGGACCTACAGCTATTTGTTCTCCCAGCCGTCCCGCATGCCCGTGTACCCCAGCTGGGTTGGGGCAGACCATGCTGATGACCTGCAGTACGTGTTTGGGAAGCCTTTTGCCACCCCCCTGGGCTACCGGCCCAAGCACAGGACTGTCTCCAAGGCCATGATTGCTTACTGGACCAATTTTGCCAGGACCGGGTGAGTCATCTGTGGTTTGATGCAGCATTCCAGGCTGCTGCTTTTGCCCAGTAACTTTCCAGGTTCATTTGCAGAAGTGCTCTGTCTTTGTGCTGTGAGCAGGGCTCTGTCTCACAGGGCTGGAGTTTGCCCTGGATTCCCCTCATCTGTAGCACACTTGGGGAGGGCAGAGGCTTTTTCATGACTTATGGTCTCTGGTTCCACTTGATGAGGTTTACTCCTGAATCCTGGTGTTCAGGCAGGACATAAGTCTCTGTGTAGAGCCAGGGATGATGCCAGTGGGGATGGAGGGAAGAGACTGCAGGTCGTCAACTCACTCCTAGCAGGCAGAATTCCTACTATTTGTCCCACTTTCAGATTCTTTCATCTCACTTAAAGCCTCCCTTGAGCAGACAGGGTTCCTGCCAAAACCCTCAAACCTGAGCCTCTGTGTCTCCTTTTCCCCCAGTAATCCCAACAAAGGGCATTCGGATGTGCCCGTTTCCTGGCCAGCCTACACCAACAAGGCCAGGTACTACCTGGACATCAACAACAAGATGAACAAGAACTCTGTGAAGCAGGACCTGAGATCCCGCTTTGTGACCTTCTGGAACTCGGTCTATCTGAAGCTGCCCCAGGTTGCCAACATCTCCCAGTCGGAGTTACTGTTCTGAACTCTTTGAAGATAGTTCAATAAAAGCTTGCTTATAACTGAGTGACTTTGGTTCTCATTTTGTTTGCCATGGCAAGATTTGCTTGCCAATGTTAAGGTCAGGCAGGAAAGGACATCCATTGTGGGGACAGTGTGTGTTCCCCTGGCTGTGACACCCCGATGTCCCAGGGAAGCTGCTGCCAGCTGGGGTCCAGTCTCTCCCTGTTCAGCCAGCTGTGGGCCCTGGGGTTGTTTTCCCTCACTGCCCCTGTGAGCCCACGCAGGACAGCCCCAATCCTGACCTGTCCTCTGGATTTCCCTGTGTTACCATCAAGGTTCCTGCTACTGCCAACCAGATCCTAGAGTGCAACAGTTGTGACAGGTGAATGCAAACCAGTCCTGAGCTGTTGTTTATCATGCACTGACATTGCTCAGGAACTGAGCAGAATGGGGCAGAATAAATCCACGGGGGAAGTGATTCACGCTGGTTTTATGGAGAGGCTGGGCTGGGTTGGGCTGAGGAGCTGCAGCTCTGAGCAGGGCAGGACAAGGAGCACAACTTTCCCCAAACCTTGTCCACCACATGTCCCCATCCACACACCATACACTGGACCTGGCCTGTCCAGGCCCTGGTACCCTGTGGGGAGAGCAGGGGGGTTCAGCCGTGCTGGAGCTGCCCCACAGACCTGGCTGGTGTGGAGAACCCAGGGCTGCTGTGGGGCACTGGGGCCATGCTGTGGATACTGGGAGGAGAGCACGGGGAGTCACAGAGGGTGGGACCCTGGTGTGTGTGTTGAGGTTATCCAGGCAGGACTGGAGGATGGGGAGCCCACCCCTGGGGAGAGCCAGGGCCAGGGAGCCCCTGCAGTAGAACCCTCCTCCTGCCTGCTTGCAGATGGCTGGAGCCAAGGGCAGGGTTTGCAAGAATCGATGCCGTGTGTTCCTGTGCGCTCCTGGCCCCTACTGGTTTTGCCAGAAGAACAAGCTGGGAGATCTCCCACAAGAAACATCTTTCATTTTCTCACTGTTGACCTTCACTGGCACTTTTTAAAGCAAAAGAAAATTCCAGATTGAGTTGGTACGTGCAATTCCCTCTTGCTTTGCCCCTGTCCCACTGAGTATCAGCTCCAGGAGAGCAAATGCAGAGGGAGAAGCCTTGTCACCACATTTCATACAGATCAGTCCCAAGTGCTGGAGGGTTTTCTGCCAGCCAGGGCAGAGCTCCTCTCTCACTGTACAATTGCATGTAGCTTTGAATAGATTTTTTTTAAATTTTCTTTCTTCAATGATGCCATGAGAGTCTTCTATGGTACCAGTGTGTCATCAAGGGAGGTTGGGCCACAGTTAAAGCAACCCATTGCTCATCAGCATTGATTTCCCTTTTTAGAAATCTGGAACACAAACTCCATTTTTGCATGTTCCTATGAAGACTCTCATTTCACCATAAAATGCACATGGATCCTTTCCTTCTTTGCTAATCTTATCAACAGATGTTCTATCAGCTCCGTGATTAAATGTGGAAAGGTACTGCACACTGACAGATGAGTTTTCTGTTAGAGATAAATATCAAAGCTATTGTTTGTATCTCTGCATTCCCCTCTCCTCTGACAAACACAACAAGCAGTGAAGATGACAAAGGGCAGCTCATGAGCCTGCAGAGATATGAGGAGGAGGGAAACTTCAAGCCTTCTGATAGAAGTGGCAATGAAATGGTGACAGACACTCTGGACTATATGTGAACTCGAAGAGCAATTTGGCTGCTGTTGGATGGAATCAGCTTTAAGGCTTGCTGTCATTTTGAATCTTTTACATTCCCCAGTGTGTTATGAGTGCAAAGCTTCTCACAGGCTGCTGATAATAAGCTCTACTGCATAGCTTAATGATTTCAGCCACCTGTGCTTGGATGAGGCTTCTCAAGACTCCATTGCATTGAATTTCTCCGGACCTTTCTTGGACTGAGCAATTTCCTTTGGTTTGGCCTGCAGCCCACACAAGCAGCACCTGCAGGGCTCTCACACAGCCATGCCCATGAGCCACGCACTGGCCTCAGACTACTGAAGGACAGGAGTGTGGAGGCTGCTCTGCTCCAGCTCCCAGCCAAGAGCCAAGCCCGGCCCACGGCATTGGCACACACCTGCACTCCTGGCTATATAAACACAGCCCTGCAGCTGGGACTGTCCCCTCAGGGCTGCTCTCGCCATGGCTCGCTGGCACCTCCTGGGCTTGGCCCTGTGCTCCTACCTCGGGGTAGCCTGGGCTGCCACTGTGAGTACAAAGGCTGGGTTTGCACCCTGAGGCTCAGATGCACCAGGGCACAGATGGGAGGGTGGGATGTGAGTGTGTGGCTGTGTGGGAAGCCAGAGTAATGAAGGACAGAGCAATGGATTTTCTCTTCTCCATGGTACCACCTGTAGCTGGGTGTGGTGCTCACCGAGGGAGGATTTGTGGAAGGCGAGAATAAGAAACTCGGAGTGTTTGGGAGCTACGTCGACATCTTCAGAGGGATTCCCTTTGCTGCCCCTCCAAAGAGACTGGAAGACCCTCAACCTCATCCTGGCTGGGATGGTAAGACCCAATTTTTAAATGCCTTTGGTTTCAAGTTTTATTCTTTCTTCTCTCTCTTTTAATCTGTTTTTCTCAAGCTAAATATTTTGTTCCCTGCTTTCATCTACTAAGCGAGGCCAAGAAAAAGCTCTCTGTCTCCTGAAGGGTCTGACAGTCTGTGTCTAAAAGTTCCCAAGAAACTCAAGCAACCCGGGGAAGTAACAGAACTGAAGCAGGGCACCTGCACCTGCCCTCCCCATGCCTTAGGTGTCCAGTGTTGGTCCATAAGGGAAAATCTCCCAGTCTGTCACTCCCTCAGACTGGTCACAGTGGCAGGGAAGGCTTTGGTGCCACTGCACTGGAATCAGGGAGGAAAGGATTGGTGAGCAGACACCTTGCAACCAGAGAATGGAGCCGATGCCTTTATCTGGTCCTCCTGCTTTGCTTTCAGGAACTTTGAAGACAAAAGAATTCAAAAAACGCTGCATGCAGGTGAAGCTGACACAGACTGATGTCCGTGGCAGCGAGGACTGTCTCTACCTGAACATCTGGGTCCCTCAAGGGAGGAGACAGGGTAGGTGCTTGGCAGGGATGTGGGATGGACTTTCCCACCTGCCTTGTGTGCACAGAGTGCGCTGGAGCCTCTCTCAGCAGTTCTGTTCCATAATGGGCAGGAGCTGAGAAGTGATTTTCAGGGGAAAGGTGGGAACTGTGTCACCTTCCCCCTGTTGGGAGGGTCAGCCTCTTGAGCAGAGCCAGGATTTTCCTGCAGAGCCTGAGGTCAGCTCCTGCCCAGGGCAGGTGGAGGATGCTCAGGGAGGGGCTGAGGGGAAGGAGGGCAGCACCTTGCAGCTCAGGGGGGGCTCACTCTGCTGCCGTTCCTCTCCTCCCAGTCTCGACCAAGCTGCCTGTGATGGTTTATATCTACGGCGGCGCCTTCCTGGTGGGAGGCAGCCAGGGAGCCAATTTCCTGGACAACTACCTGTACGATGGGGAGGAGATCGCCGTGCGGGGCAACGTCATCGTGGTGACCGTCAACTACCGCCTGGGGCCGCTGGGCTTCCTGAGCACCGGGGACGAAAACCTGCCAGGTACCGCAGCTGATCCCTCTCGGGGGCGGTCCCGGGTGCCCCTGCTTTGCTGTGCCCCTGCTTTGCTGTGCCCCTGCTCACTGCTGGGCGATCTCTGACCCTCAGGGAACTACGGGCTCAAGGACCAGCACATGGCCATTGCCTGGGTGAAGAGGAACATCAGGGCCTTTGGGGGTGATCCAGACAACATCACCATCTTTGGGGAATCTGCTGGTGCCGTCAGTGTCTCCCTGCAGGTGAATCATCCTTGTTGGTTCTGAGCAGAACCCCTTCTCTATCAATGGGAGAGAGGAACCCCTTGGCCCCTGCAGGTGAATTATCCTTGTTGGTTCTGACCAGAACCTCTTTTCTGTCAGTGGGAGAGAGGAACCCCTTGGCACTCATCTGCTTTCCTTCCCCCCTGCTGCCCCATTAACGTCCTGCCCAGGCCAGGACAGGAATGCTCAGCCTCAGTGCTTTGTAGCTGATCCTCCTTCTTCAACTTCATCAATCCCACCACTGCATCCATGTGTCCTGTGAAGAAACACCCTTTACTTTCCATGTCCCCCCTCTCTGCTCATCTTCTCAAAATCTCACTTTTTAACTTTCTCTCCTGAGACTGCTGAACACCACAAGACCTGGCAGCTTCCCTGGGACAGGTGCAGAACACTCAAGGCCATTCACCTGGTTTGGCAGGCCATGGCCTCCTCAAGAGTTTGTACCCAAACCCCTCTTGTTTCTGTTTTGCCCCCCAGACACTGTCCCCAAAGAACAAGGGCCTGTTCAAGAGAGCCATCAGCCAGAGCGGTGTCGGGGTCTGCAGCTGGGCCATCCAGAGGGACCCGCTCGTCTGGGCCAAGAAGGTAACCTGGCTGAAGGACTACAAAAAGTACAAAAGCAATTCCCTAGAGGAGGGCATGGCTAGGAAGGGATTGGGCAGGAGCTGTGCCAAACAGAGCTGTGGAAAGTTACTGCTTTGGGATTAAAATAACCCACACCTCCAACTGCGTAAAAACCCCTCCTGGCTTTGGAGGTAATGTGAGGATGTTTCTCTCTCTCTTCTCCTGCAGCTTGGAGAAAAGGTGGGCTGTTCCACAGACAACACCACCGTCTTGGCCAACTGCCTGCGCAACTCAGATCCCAAGGACTTGACTCTGGCCTACCACCTGCAGCTCACCAACCTGCCCAGTAAGTGCCCCAGCCCATGGTGTGGTCCATCAGCCACCCTGGCTGCCCAAGCTCTTGGCTGGAGCAATTGGCAGGAGTGTTGAAGCAGTGCTTGAGCCCTTCAGGGAAGGGACATTAATGAGAGCTCTTGCAGTCACCGTTCTGTAGGCAGATGCACGTTGCACCAGATAAACACTGCCCACTATGCAATGGCCACAGTGGCAGAGGGATTATCCAATGGCCCTGCCTTGGCCTCGGAGCAACTGTATGGGCATCCTGTTCTGTGAAAGCAGCGAGAGCAGTCCCTGAAAACTGCTTGTAAACAAACGAAAAGACCACATCCCTGCTATTTCTATTTGTGTCGCTGGGTGGAGTGTAGGAACACTGCTGGTTTTGTGCCTGTGGGGATTCCTTTCTCAAGAAGATTCTCCTGGTGCTCCTGGTCACAAACCAACGTGTTTAGCCTTGGTCAGAACAGAGAGTGGCCAAAACCCTGCTGAGCAATTGCACACTCCGGGGCTGGCTGTCCTGACAATCAGACAGCATGGCCAAGTGGGATGAGAAGTTCAGCTCTTTCCTGTCCTTGGCTGGGCTTTTTGGGCAGGTATTTGCAGATGATTTGTGAATGTTACCATGTGGGTTTGGCTGGTGGATCTCTTGCCCTTCTCCTTCAGCCATACTCATGAGGTTTACCCCGCATCAGGGTGACCTCCTGCCCATATTGAAGTCACTACTCAAGCTGTCATTCACCTCAGCCTGTTCTTTCCTGAGCTCTTTTTGAGTCATGGGATGTGCCAGGCCACACCTGTGTGTTTCCTCACCTCCTAACAGACTCCACTCCTGTCTCCTGCAGTGCCCCTGGTGCACACCCTCGCCCTCGCTCCTGTGGTTGATGGGGATTTCCTCCCAGACAAGCCAGAGAATCTCTTTGCCAACGCTGCCGACATCGACTACGTGGCCGGGGTCAACGACATGGACGGGCACATCTTTGCTGGCGTGGATTTACCGGCCATCAACCGCCCGCTGGTGAAAGTCACCGCGTGAGTGACACACGCCCCTGGAACCCTCAGCAGGAGACAGCTGCTCTTTAATGCAGCTCCCAAGCCCCAGGCAGTTAGACTGGAGTGGACAAGGCATGGCCAACAAAACAGGATGTCACTCCAAGCCTGGGTGCTCAGGCCTTTTGTTCCTGAGTCCAGAGGCTTCAAGAGAAAGGATCAAGGAAGATCTCTGCTCTACCTGAAGTTTCTGGTCAGTAATTAATTTATATCACTTGTCTTTTCAGCGACCAGGTCTATGATTTGATCAAAGGCCTGACCGTGGACAGGGGCGAGGCTGGAGCCAACGCCACCTTCAACATCTACACACAGAGCTGGGGTGACAAACCCAAGCAGGAGGAGGTGAAGAGGACAGTGGTGGACCTGATCACTGACTACATCTTCCTGATTCCCACACAGCGGGCACTGGACCTGCACATGCAGAATGCCAAGTGAGCAATTCAACCCTGGCAGGAGCCCAAAGCCAACCTGAGGGGCTGAGGAGTGGGTTAAGAGGGCTCTGGTGTCCCTTCACAGCTGCTCAACCAGTCTCTTTTATTTCCCAGGAGTGGCAAGACCTACAGCTATTTGTTCTCCCAGCCGTCCCGCATGCCCGTGTACCCCAGCTGGGTTGGGGCAGACCACACTGATGATCTGCAGTACGTGTTTGGGAAGCCTTTTGCCACCCCCCTGGGCTACCGGCCCAAGCACAGGACTGTCTCCAAGTACATGATTGCTTACTGGACCAATTTTGCCAGGACCGGGTGAGTGATTCCTGTTCCACATTTGGGGTTTGATGCAGCCCTTCAGGCTGCTGGTTTTGTCCAGTAAAATTTAAGGATCATTCCCAAAATCAGGGCGTTCACTGTCTGTATTTCTTATTCCTGAATCTTGATGTTCCCACAGAAGTTAAATCCTTATGTGAAGCTGACATGATGCCAGTGGGATGGAGGGAGGAGACTGCGGGTCACCAACTCACTCCTAGCAGGCAGAATTCCTATTTTTTGTCCCACTTTCAGATTCTCTCTTTCCTCTCCCTTCAAATCTCACTCGAGCAGACAGGGTTCCTGCTAAAATCCTCAAACCTGAGCCTCTGTGTCTCCTTTTCCCCCAGTAATCCCAACAAAGGGCATTCGGATGTGCCCGTTTCCTGGCCAGCCTACACCAACAAGGCCAGGTACTACCTGGACATCAACAACAAGATGAACAAGAACTCTGTGAAGCAGGACCTGAGATCCCGCTTTGTGACCTTCTGGAACTCGGTCTATCTGAAGCTGCCCCAGGTTGCCAACATCTCCCAGTCGGAGTTACTGTTCTGAAGCTAAGAAAAAACCCAGCTTTTAGAGATAATTAAAGGCTTGCTTGTAACTGAGTGGCTCTGTTTCTCTGTGTGTTGCTTTGACAGAGTTTTCTTGCTCATGTCAAGGTCAGGCAGGATGGAACATCCTGTGGGCAGTGTGTGTTCCCGGGGCTGTGACTGTCAGTCCTGGCAAGGTATCCTTGCAGCAAAATTACATTCTCACCCTCACCTTCCCATCCTTCATCTGCCACCTTTTGTGGCATTAAACATTGCTGAGATGAAGGCTGAAGTTCTTAGGAAGCAAAAGCTTGTTTCAGTGAGAATTCACACCAGATTCCTTGCACGAGCAGAGAAACGGGCGGGTGCATGCAAACATTTGCTCAGCTGAGGGCTGTTTTCCTTCATTGTCCAAGCAGGACAGGGACAAAATAACACACGGGCGAGGTGATTCTGCATCTGTTGATGGTCACAAGCTGGGCTGAGGAGCCCCAGGTCGGAGAAGGACAGGCCGAGCTCAGGCCGAGCTCCGGCCGCCCTCAGGCCGGGCCCGGAACCGTCGTGCGGCGGAACCTTCGCGCCGCAGCTCGCGGGGCGGCGCCGGGAGGGGCCGGCGGGGCAGCGATGGCGGCGCGGCAGCGCGGCCCGCGGGGCTCGGCCGTGCTGGAGCTGCCCCGCGCCCCGCGCCTGGTCAGCGTGGAGTACCCGGGGCTCGTCAGGGACGTCGGGGCCATGCTGCGGACGCTGGGAGGAGAGCAGGGCGTGTCGCGGGTGAGGGGGCCCGGGGGGTGTGGGGCTGGGCAGAGGGTGAGACCGGCCTTGGGTAAGGGGATGGGGGCGGGAGGGGCCGGGGTGAGCCCCCACATGGGGCCCTCTGTGTGAGTCCAGCATGTCCCCACGCAGGGCCCATGTGTGGTTTGGGGGTGATGCCGCTTCCCTGCTGTCCCCGAGCAGGGATTCAGGCGGTGTCCGGTAAAATCTTGGAATGGTTTGGGTTGAAAGGGACCATAAAGTTCATTCAATTCCACCCTCTTGCCACGGGCACCTTCCACTGGCCTTGGACACTTCCAGGGATGCAGCAGCCACAGCTTCTCTGGACAACCAGTGCCAGGGCCTCCCCACCCTCACAGGGGAGAATCCCTTCCTCATATTTCGTATATATATTTATTTCTTCCTGATGCCCAGGGTGGGAGCACACCGCCAGATGTGCTGCAGGTGTTGGTGGGGCAGGAATGCTTCCCCTGAGGCTGTGTGAGGGGCACAGCCCGTGGCAGCGTGTGGGGCTGGGGGCTGGCACAGCAGAGCAGGGCTGGGATGCTGACAGGGGCTGTGCCCCCCTTGCTGACAGATCTACGCCGACCCTGCCAAGAGGCTGGAGCTGTATTTCCGCCCCAAGGACCCCTACTGCCACCCCGTGTGTGCCAACCGCTTCCCCACCTCCACCATGCTGCTCAGGGTCAGGAGGAGCTCCAGGAGGAGGCAGCAGTTGGATGCTGAGGAGCAAACCCAGCCAGAGGTCCAGTATGAGATGGAGATTCTTGGGATCGTCACCACTGTTTACAAATTTCAAGGTAACCCTTGGGGTTGTGTGCACGTGGCTTAGGGAGGAGTGTGTCTGATGGGAAAGGGAAGTGTTTCCCCCTAAACAGTTGGGGGCTGGAAGGAAAATCAAGTGTCCTGTTGTTACATCCTTCCCTGCTGGATAAACCTTTGCATAAAATTGTCAGACTCCTGCTCCTGGAAAGCTGAGTGTGAGAAACATTGTTGAATTCACTACAGACCTCACAATGTTTTAACTTTTGTTTCTTACAGGAATGTCTGACTTCCAGTACCTGGCAATGCACTCTGGCCCTGATGGCAAACAGACCTCCATGTATGACAAAGTCCTGATGCTCAAACCAGAGAAGGAGGAGTTTTTCAACAGGGAATTGCCTCTTTACATCCCACCACCCATTTTCTCACGCCTGGACACTCCTGTGGACTATTTTTATCGCCCAGATATACAGCACAGGTCAGTGCCTTTTCTCATGATACATCTTTCATGTATTTTGCCCTTTTAATTTGCTTGTGCTGTTTTATCCTCTTGATTTGGCACAACAGAGGCAAAAAAACGCCAGAAACTGTCTGGCAGTGACAACCTCAGCAAAATTCCACTTGAGGATTTGCCAGGTGAGGTGAAGATGCCTCTGCCAGCTCACCTCACACAGTATGGGGTGCAGGACACAGCTCCAGCCTGCTTCCAGAGGGCTGGAGCCAAGGGCAGGGTTTCCAAGGATTGCTGCCATGTGTTCCTGGCCCTGCTTTGCTTTGCCAGAAGAACAATCTGGGAGATCTCCCACAAGAAACATCTTTCATTTTCTCACTGTTGGCCTTCGCTGGCACTTTTTAAAGCAAAAGAAAATTCCAGATTGAACCTGCAGTTCCCTCTTGCTTTTCTCCTGCCCCAATGAGTATCTGCAGTAGCTCCAGGAGAGCAAATGCAGAGGGAAAAGCCTTTCCACCACATTTCATACAGATCAGTTCCAGGCGCTGGAGGGTTTTCTGCCAGCCAGGGCAGAGCTTCTCTGTCAGTGTGCAAATGGATGTAGTTTGGAAGCTTTGGGATTTATTTAAATTTAAATTTTCTTTCATCAGTGGCGCCATGGGAATCTTTTAGGGTACCAGTGTGTGATAAGGGGAGGTTGGGCCAAAGTCAAACCACCCCACTGCTCACCCAGCTGAGTCCCTTTTGTCTTTCCCTGATCCTTAGGGAGGGCTACAACAATCCCCAGGTGTCTGGTGAGAACCTGATCGGGCTCAGCAGGGCACGGCGCCCACACAATGCCATCTTTGTCAACTTTGATGATGAGGAAATCCCAACTAAACCCCTGGATGCCGCTGTGCAGAACTGGAAGAAAGTGTGCACCAATCCTGTGGATAAAAAGGTGGAGGAAGAGCTGAGAAAGGTGTGTGCCTTACTCCTGGTCTGAGCGCTGTCCTGCAGCAAGCTGGGGAGGAAAAAGTACTTTTTTTCCCAGAAATTCTTGGTGATTTTAAGTGACTGATACAAGTGAGTAGATGCTGCTGACACTGCTGTGTTCATTTCAGTTCTGCAAGTCAGGCTTTGAATCTGTGGCCAGCTCTAAGCCCCTTTGTGTGCCACGAGTTCTCACATCACCACCCAATAGCTCCTACTGAGGGCCAGAGGCCCTGATGTGGATCTGAGTCCACTTGGAAGGCTGCTGTGCCTTTGCTGAGCCCTTCCCAGCGTTGTGAGGTTGTTTGTTGTTATTTCAGCTCTTTGAGGAGCGTCCCGTGTGGTCTCGGAACGCGGTGAAAGCCAACATCAGCGTCCACCCAGACAAGCTGAAGGTGCTGCTGCCATACTTGGCCTATTACATGGTGAGTGCTGCATCTGTGTGCCTCTGCCTGCTCCTTTACCACGTCTGAGGTCCTGCCACTGATACCTGAGCTTAGCTTAATGTAAAGAGACAGAAAGAAGGAAATGCTTTGGAACCAAAGTTAATCCAAGGAGGATTCAGTGACTCTTTGCTCTGTAGGTTCTAATCACCTCTGCAGGTCAGGCAGACACTGCAAGGGACTGTTCACCTGGCAGTGGTAGCAGAATTTTTCCACACAAACACTTGGCTGTGACCTTGGTTTGTAAAAGCACACAAATATTTGGGCTTTGATGCTTTGATTGCCAAGTTTCAGTGTATAAATAGTGGCATGGCAAGTGAGCAAAGAGTTGGTAAAACAAATACCTTTGGACAATGAGGGAAAATATTAGAACTTTCCAAGGACCTCTGTATTGAAGAAAAGTGCAACACTGTAGTGCCTTTTTTGTAACCTTCTTCCCTCCTGTGTTTGTGCAGTTAACAGGTCCTTGGAGAAGCCTATGGGTTAGGTTTGGGTATGACCCCAGGAAACACCCTGAAGCAAAGATTTATCAAGTGCTGGACTTCCGAATTCGCTGTGGAATGAAATATGGTAAAAGGGCCCAACCCACAGAGCTGCTCTCTCTGCTTTCTGGTTAATCCTGGTAGTATTTTTCTTTTTATGTGTTTTTCAAACTCTTTTGCCATATTTCTTCTCTGATGAACGTGTCACCTTTTGAGCTCCTTGCTTACTGTAGTTCTTTCTAAAACTCCTGTAATACTTTCTTTCATAGTATGCAATAGGTCTTTCCTCATCTGGCATTGTAAACTCTGATTTTCCCCTCCACGTGTTCCAAGCCCAAGTGAGTGTAGCAGAGCATCCTCCTCCTCACTCAGGAGAGGCACCAAGCAGGAATTCTGATGCTCACATAGCAGCTTTTCCTCAAGGACCTCAGCATTTCCTGCGGGATGCTGGGTTTCAGGCCTTGGATGTGGTGTTCCCTGCTCTGATTTTGCAAAGGACAAGTTGAGGAAAAGGAGTTTCTGATGCCATCTAATGAGTCCGTGCCAGAGCTGGCATCCACTCACTGACATCAGATCACATCTCCAAGCTGAAGGGTTTCTGCCCACCCTGCTAAAGCCAGCACATCCCAAAGACCAGCCTGCCCTTCCCACAACAGTCCAGCCCTCGTGTTCCCAAGCTGGGGCTATTCTGCTTGCCCTCAGTTCATGACTGGATTTTGCTTTTCACCCCTAGGTTATGCTGCTACTGACATGCCTGTGAAAGCAAAGCGCAGCACGTACAACTACAGCCTGCCCATCACTGTCAAGAAACAAGGTATGCTGGGCCAGGGGGGCTGCCTGCCTCTTCTGCCTCTCTGCTTGCCCCATCCTAGTCACAGGAGGTGAAGGGTCTCCTCCTGTTCTAGCTGAGCCAAACTGGAGCTTGTTTTCTGGTTATAATATTGCTGCTGTTAAGCCAGAGAAAAATCTGCTGGGAGGTGTTGTGGGAGTCTGGCTGAGCCTCAGTATCTGTAGCAGGCAGGAAGGAGTTCTGCAAGCCACACTGGGAATTCAGAATTCACTGAGGTGCAGAGGATGGGAGAGTTCTCGTTTCTTTGTCAAAGGAGAGTAGAAAAGGTTAAAATTATGAACAAATGGACTCTGGAAAAAGCTGCCCAAGTCAGCACCTTTCCTGGGACTGTCCAGTAACATCTCTGAAGAATGAACAAAGCACATGCTCTGCTGCTGGTTGGTCTGGTCTTGTTGAATCAACAGAGAAGTGACAGTCCAATATGAAAGATGTCCCTAATTAGGGACATGTCCCTAATTAGATGTCCCTTTGTTTTCCTTTCAGGAAGTCACACAGTCAGTGTCCACGACCTGAAACAGGGGCTGGGTTCAGCTGGTGCATCTGGGGCAAAAAAGCCCCCCTCCAGCAGGTATAAGCTGAAGGTAAGCATGACTTTTTATACCAAAATTTTGAAATATCTCAGTGAAATAGGGATGTTTGCTGGTTTATCAGTCTTCAAAGGATCAGCTGTGAGTGTGTTCGTGTGCTCAGGTTTGCCTGGGAAGCTCCTACTTGGATGTGGCACTATGGAACATCACCTGAGTGTATTTTATTACATGCTGCAAGGTGGTATTGGTGTTTTCCACCCTGATCTTAGATGCGAGGAGCATTTTGCTTCAATTGATAAAACTGGAATTTCATGGGCAGTGAAGTGCAAAAAAATCACCATGCCTTTGTCAGGTCATGCTGCAAAATCCAACAGGGTGGAATAAATAAATGAGTCTTACTTTTCCTTTTTGCTGGAGTGAAGCCCCTGTTGCATTGCAAGGCAGTGACAGGCTGCAGACTGAGCTGCAGGTTGGGGAGGTGAAGTGTTTTCTCTTCACAGCAGTGCTGGTGTGAGTGTGGCTGCAGGGACATTTTGGGGCATTCCTCATTCAGCTTTATTTTGTTCCACGTACAGATCTATGCCTTAAAACTTGTTTCTCTTGGAAGTACCCTGTTCTTGAATCAGCCCATTGGAAGTACTTTCAGTTATGTCAGAGCTGTTGTGTTACACCATGAGATGCACATGAATCCTTTCCTTCTTTCCTCCTCTTAGGAATCCGTCTACATTTTCCGAGAAGGAGCCTTACCCCCTTACCGACAGATGTTCTATCAGCTCTGTGACTTAAATGTGGACAGGTACTGCACTCTGACAGCTGAGTCTTAGAGACAGATTTCAAAGCCTGTTGTTTATACCCTGTCCATTCAGCCCCCTCCCTCTGAGCACAAACATCAGAGGTGTTACTTACCCAAGAAAAACAGAACAGTCTTTTCACACATAAACTTCCTTTCCCATCTGACAATTACCTGGTTAACAACTGTGCTGTTCCAGCTCAGTGAAGTGGAAGTAAATGAATGTATCTCATTAGAAACTCACATCTGAGTGCAGAAGATGAACATTTCCTCCCCTTTTGCTGCTCTTTAGCCTGCAGAAGATCATCCATCGCAACGACGGCGCGGAGTCGGAGTGCACGGAGCGGGACGGGTGGTGCCTTGCCAAGACAAGTGATGACCTGAGGGACAGCATGTCCCTGATGATAAAACAGATCATCAGATCCACCAGACCTGGTAAGGATGCTTTGAACATGAGGATGTTGGAGTTGGCACTGAGGCAGAAGCGTTGCTGCATCCTCTGTGTGTTCTTTGGGATGTAGCTCACTCCAGTGTGGGAGCTGGGGCTGGGAATGGGGGTTGGCATTAGGGATGGCTGGGAGTTAAAGTTTGCTATTTATTCTTCCCAGCATCAGCCCTTCAGCTTTTAAATGTCTTTTGCACGGTGTTAATTAAGATCCTAATTCTGACTGATGTATCTGTTGGTGGCATTTGACTTTTAATTGATATTATTGATTGACCAAGAAGCGAAGAAATTATTTCTTCCTGATGCTGGGCCAAAGCAATAATATCCCAGTGAACTGGATCAGAATGAGGCAGGGGAGGAGGCACAGCACTGCAGCTCTGCTGCTGTTCTGCTCTCCTTCCTGGAGTGTGGAGACAGATTGCTCTGGGCTTGATCAGATTCTATTGAGTGTCTTAGCTGGGGCCCTGAGGCTGCTGCCTTCCTCTCACATGTTCTGTGAACTCAACTGCAAATGCCCCCAGGTTGCACTGAGAGAGGCATCACTGTCTTTCTTTCTTCCCAATTTAAGCTCTTTTCTCAAATACAACAAGCAGTGAAGATGGCAAAGAACAGCTGGCATATGAGTCTGGAGAGGATGAGGATGATGAAGAGGAGGAGGAAGAAGACTTCAAGCCTTCTGATGGGAGTGAAAATGAAATGGAGACAGAAATTCTGGACTATGTGTGAACTCTGAGCAGTGTGGCTGCTGTGGACAGAACTGTCTGTGCTCTTGCTCCTCGAGAGCCAAGGGTTCAGCATCAGGGTCTGGCAAAGCAGAGCTTGGTGATGTTCTCTGTGCACTGAGTGCTGCTGGGCAGCATTCTGCATGTTTGGGAGCCTCTGCCTGCATTTTCAGAATTGCTGGCTGAGAAACCCTCCAGCAAGCTCAGCAAGCTCCCAGGAGCCAGCCCAGCATCCAAAACAGCTGGTAACACCCCAGACTGTGAGTGAAGCTGCATTCCCAAATCTCACCGCGTGTGGGAGTACACCCTCCACAGGCTGGGGGACATGTGGAGAATATCAAAGGTGCCTGAGGAGATGCTGGGAGAAGCAGCCCAGTGCTCCTGGAGCCCCTAAGGCAGGTCCTGCCCTTCTGCTTGTCCAGAGGGAATGAAATATTGGTGCCAGGCTTTCAGCCCTGAGCCTCGCTGGGCATCTTGGAAATAAAGCCAGCAGGAAAACTACACTTTCTGTCAGTGAATAATTCCCTTCCTGGGATGTAGCGTTTGTTGTCCTCGTTACCTGATGGACTGCTCTGGTCTGTTTGGACTTCCCCAGCTCCCAGTTAGCAAGGACTGAAGGCAGCTGGCAGAGGTGTGGAGCTTCAGGTGCACAGGAGCTGACCTCTGCCAGCTGCATTCTTCCCACCAAAAGAAAGTCCCAAAACATAAAGAGCTACTTTGGGATACTGTGCATTCCCCAGTGTGTTCAGAGCACACCTGAAAGGCAAGTTTCCTTTTTTATAAGGGGTAGGACGTCCTCTTCTCCACTGAGGAGGCCCTACAGACTGTTACAGTTGCTTTTTAAGCCATTACTTGTAGCAAAAGTAATAAAACCAACAAATTATAAGGGGAAAAGGGAACAGTTTCAGTTCACAGGTTCAAGGAATGCGGTTCATTTCAAGACCGAGGGCTGGTCCCTCAGCCAACGAGTCTATTTTTCTAAACAAAGTTCAACCCACCAGAGTGAACATGAAGTATGAACTCCTCCACAGTCAGGTCCATCCCTCTTTCTCCAGTAAGGTGCCACCATTTTGGGGAAGGAGGACAGGACAAGCCCTGCCTTGGGGCAGAGACATTTGACCATCAGTATTTTATTGCAAAGACTAATTACATTGCTGTGTACATGTCACACCAGGCAGTGTGTTCCTTCATTGAAGTGGTACAAAATACATACGGTACAGCCAGTCCCCCCGGTGGGGAGGGGAGGGGACAGTCCCAGGGTGGGCAGGCACGGAGCAGAGGGAACACCCTCCCAGAGGTGCTGGTGCCCAGGGGAAGGGGCTGTGGGCAGGGGGGAGGCAGGGGGCTGCGTCAGGGAGCCAGGAGCTCCCATCATGTGCAGCGTGGGCAGTGCCACCCGAGGGGCCGCGGGGCTGGAGGAGCTCCGTGCCAGCCACGCTCACACCCAAGCAGCCTCTTCCCCACCGAGCCCAAACCCTGCCACCAGCCCCAGCCCCTGGAGTGTGGTCCCTGTCCTGGAGCTGGGGAAGGCACCCCATCCACCCGGGAACTCTGACGGATGGGAAACGGAAAAGATCTGCTGGAATGAAGCGCTTAAAAAAACAGAGATGGAGGCAGGAGCAACAAAAGGTCCCCCTTTGGTTAGTGTTTCCTACAATGATTAAAACAAGCGTCTCTGCCCCTGCTCCAGCAATTAGTGGTACAGAATTTGGGAGGGGGATGCTGGCAAGGTCTGCACCCCACGAGCACAGCACAGCAATGCTGCTGCCACTGCCAGCATCCCTCCCAGCAGCCTTAAACACCGGAGGGGCACAGGACAGGGACTGGGCTGCAGGGCAGGGGGGGGCTGGATTAGTAAAATGTACAAGTTTGCCCCTTCTATTTACAACCAATAAATACTGAAAAAAAAAATCAGTAAACTTTTTTGTTCTATACAAAAAAAAAGTCTCATTGCTGCTTCTCCCATGGTCAGTGTTTGAAAAAGTCCGGTTAAAGCCCAAGGTGAGTGGCACTTTCTGTGGGTCAGGCAGTGGCAGCTGGGGCACCTGGAGCTCTCTGGCCCCTCACGTGCCCTTGCAGACCCGAAGTCTCTATTTACACAGCTTCAGACAGAACTTTGCTCTCCTCCTCCTCCTCCTCAGGCTGGCAGCGCTGGGGGCACGGCCCAAAGCTCCCCCTCGGCAGAAGAGACACTGGCATTTGATCTTTGGTGCAAGTTTGAACCGGCCCAGTCCAGCTGGAGGAGGCGCTGGATCGGGAGAGGAGCGAGACCACGCAGGCTTCCAGCTGGGGAGAGCACGAGGCGCCCACTCCATCGTGGCACGGTCACAGCCTCCTCCACAGGGCTCAGCACTGGGGCAGGGCTGCATCCCTCCAGCTCAGGGCATCCGTGGCTTCTCCCAAGGGAAGGACAGGCAGAGCTGTGCAGCAGTGGCAACGCCAGTGATCCCAGGGAGGACAGACGTGGAGGTAACACCGGGAAAGCTGGGAAGGAGGCTTGACAGCCCCTTCCAGGGTGGCGGTGGCTCCTGCTCTGCTCTGTCACAGCCCCTCTGCGAGTCACCGCTCCCCGGCTCGCTCAGACACAAGGCACCTACGGCAGAGGCGGGCTCCAGCTCTGGGCTGGCCGGGCTGGACGAGTGTCGCACCGTGGAAGGTTTAAAAAACAAAACAAAACAAAAAAAATAGACAAATCCCCTCCCACTGCTGCCTTCCTGCGTAGAAAAAAAGACCTGATTGGAATGGGGGCTTGTGCAGAGAGAGGCAGAGGCCGACAGCAGTTGCCCAGCTCTGGGTGTGGAAGGGAGGTGCACGGCCACCGCCCGTGGGTGAGGGTCACTCCTCTGCCGCGCAGGGCGGCACAAGGACCGGCCACAGCCAAGCCCGGAGCAGCTGCCCCCAAGGCCCCGTCGGTGATGGGTGGCAGTGGGGCTGAGGCTAGAAGATGCCCTTGGCGATCTTCAGGCCTTTCTGCTTCATCCTGGGCAGGGTGGAGCTGGAGCCGTGCTTGATCTTCACGCCCTTGGAGAAGCCGCGCTTCTTGAGCACAAAGTCGTAGTTGGCGGCGGAGTTCATGGCGTAGAAGACGTTGGCGTTGTCGGGGATCTTCAGCTCTGGAAGTGAACAAGGATGAGGGTCAGGCTGGTGCCCTTTCCTTGAAAGGGGACCAGAGTGGGGACAAGTTTTGTCCCCAGGTGCTGGGACCCTTCTTGCTGTCACCTCTCATCCCAACTGCAGCCCGGTGCTGCCCAGGCTGCAAGGCCCCAGGAAAGCCCCCCCAGGAAAGCCCCAGCACACACACACACACACACACACCTCTCTCCTCCGAGATGATCTGGACAAGCTCGTAGTCTTCAGGCCGGTCCCCATCCAGGTTGTGTTTGGCCATGGCCTTGCGAATAACCGCGGGGGTCTTGTCCTGGCTCGTCACCTGTGAGCACAGAGTGCTGTGAGCTCAGAACACTGCTAAAGCCTCCAACTCCTCCCAAAATGTGCCCATATCGGAGCAGAACGAGCCACCCCTCCCTGGGGATGTCACTAACCAGGATGCTCTTGTACATGTTGCCGTTGTCCACAGCCAGGCTGACTCGGATGATGCAACAGTCGTCGACCTGCTGGTTGTAGAGGGGCAGCGAGAGTGAGGAGTAGCTGGAGATGCCGGAGACCGAGCGCTTGTGTGTGCGGGAGGCCGTCACCGGCGTGGAGGAGACGGAGGAGGAGGAGGCACTGCTGGAGCCTGAGCCGATGCCTGACGTGTCCAGGGAAGAGAGGGAGGTGGATTCCCAGAACTGGAGGGCAGGGAGGAGAGGGGATGCGGAGGACACAGTGGGTTTAGCTTCTCCATCGGCCACAGACGGGGCGTACCAGCGCTGGGGGAGGGAGGCCAGAGGGATCTCACTGACCTGTGACAACGGGGGACCGACACTTGTACAGCCACTGGAGGCACAAGAGCCTCGCCGTGCTGCCGCAGCAGCCAAGGGCAGGGGCCTCCCGAGCAGCCCCCGGGCCCCCCGCCTGCTCCTCCCAGCCCCAGCGCCAGGGCAGAGGTGGGACAGTCCCCACACGATGGCCCTGGGACCCCGGGCCCTGCCACGTACCTTCTTCTCCTGGCAGTCGGGGGACTCGGGGATGAAGCTGATGTTGATCTCCTCCACGTCAGAGCTGCTGGAGCCGGCGGAGGTGACGCTCACCGAGTCGGTGGCGTCCCCGCTGCACAGGTACTGCCCACACTTGAGCTGGTCGAAGGATTTGGAGTGGGAGCTGCCGCTGGCGCAGGGCTCAGTGCTCGGCGGCTGCCGGCTGCCAGGAGAGAGACGGGGCAGGTGAGAAGGGAGCAGGGTGAGGGTGCATTTGGCTGGCAGGACAGCAGCCATGCCAGCCTGGTGCCCTGCAGTGCCCAGCCAGAGATGCCCACGCTGGTCCCCAGCTCCCACCAGGGACTCACTCGCTCCATCTCTTGATGATGCCGGTGTTTTTCTTGGCCTTCAACGTGTTGCTGGCTGACTCTGACAGCGGCTCAATCTCACACGACAGCCCATAGCTGGGAGGGGAGAGAGGAGGGTTTGAGCTCCCTGTGCTGCCACCAAGTGTGAGGGAGGAGGAGCAGAGAGGGGAGCACGGGGCAGCTGCTGCTGCCGGAGGAAATGAGTGGTGGCACCTCCCGGGGCACCAGCACAGCCCCAAACCCCTCTCACTCACCTCTCGGCCTCGCTGAGCCGCTCCAGGCTGTGGAACCACTCCACAAACTGGTCCTCCTGTGTGAAGCTGTAGTTGTTGCAGGCTGACTGGAGCAGCTTGATCTGTGCGATGACTTCGAACTCCTGCAGCAAATGGAAGCCATGAGACTGGATCCCCCTCCCCCAAAACTGAAGAGCACAAAAAAAGGAGAGGGATCAAGCCCAAAGTGACTGGCACAGCCTGTGACTGCACCAGGCCAGCCCTGCTGTGCAGCTGCCAGGGCAAAGCTCTCACCTTCCTTCTCTTCTCAAAGTTGATCAGCCCACTCTGGAAAAGAAAGAGATGAAGGTCAATATGGAGAAGGCAGAAGAATATTGCTCCCACCCCTCTTTGTCTTGCTGCCACTGCAGTGGGAGCAACCCTGGTGAGAAAAAGCAGCCCATTTCCTTGGGACAGAGGTGGAAGGGCAGTGATGGATACGGGATGTGCAGTGTGGGATACGGGATGTGTAGTGTGGGATACGGGATGTGTAGTGTGGGATACAGGATGTACAGGATGTGCAGTGTGGGATACAGGGTGTGCAGTGTGGGATACAGGGTGTGCAGTGTGGGATGCAGGGTGTGCAGTGTGGGATACAGGATGTGCAGTGTGGGATACAGGATGTGCAGTGTGGGATACAGGGTGTGCAGTGTGGGATATGGGATGTGCAGTGTGGGATACAGGGTGAGCAGTGTGGGATACACGGTGTGCAGTGTGGGATACAGGATGTACAGGATGTGCAGTGTGGGATATGGGGTGTGCAGTGTGGGATGCAGGGTGTGCAGTGGGATACAGGGTGTGCAGTGTGGGATATGGGATGTGCAGTGTGGGATACGGGATGTACAGGATGTGCAGTGTGGGATACAGGATGTGCAGTGTGGGATATGGGATGTGCAGTGTGGGATACAGGATGTACAGGATGTGCAGTGTGGGATACAGGATGTACAGGGTGTGCAGTGTGGGATACGGGGTGTGCAGTGTGGGATACAGGATGTGCAGTGTGGGATACAGGATGTGCAGTGTGGGATACAGGATGTGCAGTGGGATACAGGGTGTGCAGTGTGGGATACAGGGTGTGCAGTGTGGGATACAGGATGTACAGGATGTGCAGTGTGGGATGCAGGGTGTGCAGTGTGGGATACGGGATGTACAGGGTGTGCAGTGTGGGATGCAGGGTGTGCAGTGTGGGATACGGGATGTACAGGGTGTGCAGTGTGCAATACAGGGTGAGCAGTGTGGGATACAGGACGTGCAGTGTGGGATATGGGATGTGGTGTGCAATACAGGACGTGCAGTGTGGGATACAGAACACGGGGGACCAGCCTTCCTTTTGTCAGCCAGGCTCTGGGAGGAAGGGGTGGACAGGGAGGAGGTACATACATCCAGGAAATCCTTCATGGCCGTGTCCAGCATCACCAGGTCCGTGAGGAAGGTGCCGAGGTAGGGAATGGTGCCCTGCATCACACCCTGTGGGGACAGAAGGGACAGTGGGGTCAGCAGAGCTGGGACCAGCCCAAACTGGGGACAGGGCACGGGGACAGCCCAGCCAGACTCACCATCTCTCGCTGCTGCTGCTGCCGCTTCTGAGCCCTCTTTGGGTTGATCTCCAAGGTGGCAAATTTGGATGTGCCCTCCTGGATGGTGGGGAGAGGAGAGATTAGCACAGGTGTGAAATGGCACTAATGCCTGTTAGCTAAAATCCACACCCATTTTTCACTTTTTCATGGCTCACAGAGAGGAGAGCCTTAGTGAATAGGAACTGCTGCTCTCATTTCTGTATAAATGCCTCACTAATAGGATATTTTGTTCCCTTTTGCATTTTGTTTCCTCTCAGTCCCTAAACCAGAGCTAGCCTGGGATCTGTGGAGAAGCTCTACACAGAAAAAAGACATTTTTGCTGCAGCCTTTCACCGACTCCACCACCCCACCTAGATTCAAGAGGACTTTGCACTGGACTGTTAACATGCAGCTGCCTCTGGGGAGAAGCTGTCACCTGGTGTTCTGGATCCCATCCCAGTGCTTATCTGTTCCCTGAATTGTTTTGCCAGCTCCAGGTAATAAGTTTTGGGCAGGGAAACAGAAATCCCAGCCTTGGTCTGAAACCCCTGCCTGCTCCCCAGGCTCAGCACTGCGACTCCAGCAGCTCTGCCACAGCTTTATCCTCATGGATGGAACACCATGGAAGCCTGAGCTGCCTGCCAGGAACAGGGCAGTGCAGGTGTCCTCCTTCCCCCTACCTTGATGAGCAGCTCCCGGCTCAGCGAGTGGTTGTTCTCGTCGGAGAAGATCTCTGAGAGCTCGTGGAATGTGCGGAAGCTCTCCCTGCACAGGGGAAACGAGGGGAAAGGTCAGCAATGCTGCCACGGTGGGGTTTCCTCCTTTGGTTCTCTTCTGCTCACACAAATGACCCCAGTTATGCTCAGCTCCAGCTGGGCCTTGCTGTTTGGGAGCTATTCCAAGGTGTTTCGCACAGAAGGGTGAGGTGATGACACTTTTATTTCCTCACCCTCCTTAAGTGCCTGACACCTTACACGGTGCCTGGGCACACTCCAGGAGGCGATGCTGGAGCTGAGGTGATCCCATTCACACACTCAAGTGCCACAGCACATCCTTCCCCTTGGAGCCAGCCCTGCAGGAGCTCCTTACCGCAGGACTTCATCCCAGGTCTTCTTCAGGCGGTGCACGGCGTTGCACTGCAGGGCCGAGAGGATGGCTCGCAGGGAGGAGAAGTTCTTCAGGATGCGGCACTCCTGAGACAAGGAGATAACAGGATCTGGGTTAAAAAGAGCTGGAGGATCTGCTGGTATTCCAGCATGGATGGGGGTGGGAGGTGAGCTGTCCTACCCGAGCCACCTCGATCCACCGCTCCACCACCTTGGCCCTCTGCTGTGGCTTCAGGGACCTGTCCCCCAGACAGGTGGCGATGACACAGTTGGCCACGCTGTTGAACTGGGACACCGTGGCACGGATGGTGGGGGCCAGGTGCTCCTTGCCCTTCTTGTCCCTCTGGGACCAGATGCAGCCCAGGCAGTGGTAAGGCACCACTTTCTTGAATAGCTCCTGGGAGATAAAGGGACAGAGAAGGGTTTCTTTGTGTTCTCTGGGGAAAGAACAGGCCAGGAGGAAAAAAGGGATGGGAAGAGCCAGGCCTGTGCCCAGAGCACCACTGACTACTCACAGCATCCATCAGTGTGAACTGCTCTGCCACCATCTCTGGGGAGAAGGAGAGGAAATCCGGCTTCCCATCCCCGACCCCGTTCTCTTCCACCAGCTGGAAGGTGCAGCTGCCGTGGTCCACAGCTGCAGGAGGCAAGAGTGAGGCTGAGCCCCGCAGTGCCCACACCCCTGCAGACACCCAGACCCCACCTCCCGGGCTCCTCACACCCATCTGGCTTTGCACCTTCAGCAACAAGGCTCAGATAAAAGGATAGTCATTTTAAACCTGAGTGCAAGTGTCTACAGAGGATTAAAGACAGATTAGCTAATCCACTTAGAAATCCCACTCCTGCTGCAGTTGGGTTGGTTCAGAGTTCATGGGTGTTCAGCCACGTGGCTGAAGTTTTGGAGACCCTTGGTGCCAACCAGCAGCATTCCCTCCACCTGCAGCCCCAAATGCCCCCTACAAGCCAGGGGAGGACCTCACCTTCTGCCTCGGCCTCGCTCTGCTCTTGCTGCTGGAACTGGGCCAGCAGGATGCGGGCTCGGCGCTCCAGGTCGGAGCCAGGGATGTTGTGGCGCACGTAGGAGATGAGCTGCTTGAGGCAGGCAAAGTCGGGGGGCTTGCGGAAATCCTCCGAGTACTGGTCCAGCCAGGCGCCCAGGATGGAGGAGATGGTGCTGCAGGAAAGGGTAAAACACAGGTCAAGAGGATCAGGCGCCAGGAGAAACCCGTGTGCACCACCACGAGGCCAGGAGCAGGCACAGGCACAGGCACAGGCACAGGCACAGGCACAGACACAGGCACAGACACAGGCACAGGCACAGGCACAGGCACAGGCACAGGCACAGGCACAGGCACAGGCACAGGCACAGGCACAGGCACAGGCACAGGCACAGACACAGGCACAGACACAGGCACAGGCACAGGCACAGGCACAGACACAGACACAGGCACAGGCACAGGCACAGGCACAGGCACAGGCACAGGCACAGGCACAGGCACAGACACAGGCACAGACACAGGCACAGGCACAGGCACAGGCACAGACACAGACACAGGCACAGGCACAGGCACAGGCACAGGCACAGGCACAGGCACAGGCACAGGCACAGGCACACAGACACAGGCACAGGCACAGGCACAGGCACAGGCACAGGCACAGGCACAGGCACAGGCACAGGCACAGGCACAGGCACAGGCACAGGCACAGGCACAGGCACACTTACTTCTTCAGCTCCATCCTCTCGTCCACGGTGTGCCTGGCGTGGTCCCCGTTCGCCTGCACGTGGAGTTTGCCATACCTGGTGGGGCAGAGGGGAGGCAGTGAGCACCCTGCACTCAGCTGCCTCAGAGCAGCCGCTTCTCCCTCCACATCACCCCCAGCTCTGCCAAGGGGTCAGGATGAAGCTGCTGCAGATCCTCTCCCTCTGCCACAGCCTCCCTGTTACAGGAGGAAGCAGCCAGCTTCCCTGGCCACCACACTGGAAGAGCTCCAGCTTTCTGGGACCTTGTGCCCTCCCTACCCTGTCCCTTCACGCTGATGGAGCTGGGAGAAGCCACCAAACCTCCCAGGCAGAAGATGCTGGGGCTTTCCTGGCCACCCCAGCTGTGTTTCGGGGCTCAGGGCAGCCTCACCTGTTAAGCAGCAGGTCCAGCACTTGCTTGGTGGTGGCGAAGGCGCGGTAGGTGCACAGGAAGATGGTGACATAGGTGGAATCATTGCCCTTGAAGGCTGACACCAGGTACTCCACCAGCTTCTCCAGGGTCCCCGCCTTTATCGTCCGCACCTTGCACGTCTCGTAGAGGTTTAAGGCCGACTCATTCTCGAACTGCCAGGACAGGAGCAGAGGTCAGTGGGCTGGGTGACACCATCAAGGGCAAAGTGCTCCCAGCAGCTTCACAAGCTCGGGTCTAGGCTGGGATCCCCACAGTGCCTGAGGCTCTCCTGGCTGGGAAAGGAGAGCTGAGTCTCCTCAGACAGCAAACACCAGCAGCCCAGCTGAGAAGACTTGGGAAACCCCAGGAAAAGCCTCAGGGTTTCCAGAATCTAGATACAAATCAGAGTTGCCTTATTTTTCAAAATGGGGCTTCAGATTGTTTCACCTGTGCCCCTTCCCATAAGATAGAGGGCAATAGGTGCTCCTGCTCCCAAATAAATACAGGATTGCCATGGCAGGGAAACCTCTGAATCCTCCCCTGTGGCAGGAGGAGCCCCCAGCTTACCCCCAGCCAGCGCTGCCCTTTGTTGGCCGTGTGATGGAGCTGCACCTTCCGGAGGGATATGCTGTAGATCACACCATCCTCCTGCTCTTCTCCGATCTCCTGTGTGGAGCTCTGCGTGGAAAGACAAGATACACCATGAGATAAGCAGAGCAAAGCGTGGCAGAGGTGCTTTTGTGGCTCCTACGAGGGATCCCAGCAAGCCAAAGGCAGCAGCTGGCTGGCAGTGAGTCTCCTTCAACTGCTCAGAAATGCAAACCAGGTGACACCAGCGTGTCTGGCCAGCTGAGCCTGCCCACAGCGGAGCCAGGACTTTGGGGAGCTGCTCTTGGTCTGTCCCACGTCCCCTGGCTCCTTGTCTGAGCCCTCCAGCAAAGCCAGGCTGTGCCAGTGCAAGGTGGGAAAGGGACAGTGACAGCACAGCCCAGTGCCCAGCCCTGGCTGCTCCCCTCCCCAAGCCTCTGCCTTTCCTGTGAGGTGACATTGGCTCCTGGTCTGAGCAGAGTCTCAGTGATCTGTCCAAGCACCCTGGTGCACTTTCCTAAGAAATAATCACTGTCAAACCAAGCTGCCCACCAGCTCTGGCAGCACTGGCACAGCACGAGGCAGAAATCCAAAGCTCAAAGCTGGGGGGAATCCCAGAGATCTGCACCACGGTGGGATCAGCCAGGACCAGGCTGGGCACAGGTCCTGACAGGCACCCAGCTACAAGGCTCCCATTTCTGCTCTGGAGCACCAAAAATATGGTGAGGAGAGGGGTGATGCTTCCCAGGGCAGGCCCCGGGCACACACCTCCCCCAGCACCACATGCCAGCACGGGCTCAGCAGCAGCTCCAGCCCCACAAGGACAATTTGGTTCCCTCCTCCTCCTCCTCCTCCTTAGCCACGCTCTGCTGAGTCAGTGCCTCCCTTAAGAAGATTTATCCAGATCCTTTTAAACACTGCAGGGATCTCCCCCGCCCTCCATCCCCCTCACCGAGTGGCAGGACACGGACAAACACACCCCAAAACCCACAGCTCAGCAGATGGAGAGAATGCCCCAGAGCAGTCGGCTGGTTAGAGGGGGAGGTGACCATCACTGGGACACAGGGCTGTGGGGACAAACCTCTCCTGCCACAGCCAGCCCACAGCTTTCCCTGCAACTGCCCTTCCAAGAGCCCTGAGCAGTGACAGCAACACGGCGCTCACTGAGGAAGAAACTGCCGTGAAAGGATTTAAGATGGAGCCCCAGAAGTGATGCTGCTCCCTGCAAAAAATCATCCTGCAAACTGCCCCCTGTGAAGGTGGGGACAGCCACACGCAGGGCCCCAGCTCAGAAGAGCTGCTCACCTCAGAAGGCAGGAGCAGAACACAGCCACACAACCCTGAGCTGACAGATCCAACCCTGAGCTGACAGATCCAATGTGCAGCCAAACTCTTTAAGCACTTTAAGCACCCTCCTTTATCAGCACCACCACAGCAGCGGTCACTGCTCTGTTATCACACCCTGCTCAAGGAATGTGTCCTTCCTCAATCACGAGGAATCCAGGCAGGGAAGCACAGCCAGCTCCAAGACTGAGGGGAAGCTTGAAAAAGCCTCTCATTCATGGCTGTAATGAATGAGGGCAGAGAATCCCCCTGGGCAGGGTTACTGACTTTTTCACTTTCTGCTGAACCTGCTTTTCTCACTTCATGCCATACTATGGAGACGTTTGGTTTGCTGAAGTTCCAGGAGTTGTGAGGCTCTGCTGTGAACATCAGGAGCCTTTCCCAGGGTTCACTGACTTCTAGACCAACCCTGAGAGCACACACATGAGGCAGCAGACACCAAACGGCCCTCCTGGCACTTGTCCCTCTCTTGTTCTCTGCTCTGGGATAAATTATGGCACAAACCTGTCTTCAAGTACCCTGCCCTGGGGACTGGCACAACCTTGGGAGAGGGCTGCCAGCACGGCTAAAGCTTTGTGTCCACTCTGGATCAACCATCTGCACTGACAGCACCTAACCAAGTTGGCCAAGTTGTCTTTCTTCTACCTTTAAATGCTATTTCCAACAAAAAACTAAACAAAACAAAAGCCATGGAAAGGCTTCCCAATTTGGCCTGGGCTCTTTCCCAGCCTTCATCACCCAACCTGCACGTCAGCCCTTCCCCTGTGTACCTCCCATTTAAGCTGAGGGGAAAGCTCTGGGTCCAGCAGGACCAGAGCCCTGTACAGTCTAACTCAGGAAAGAGATTTGGCTGGGCAGTTGTAAACCCCAGACGAAAATATCAAGAAAAATCAGATGCTTGCTGACATGCAATTAAATTCATAAATTAAATCATATGGGAGGGAAAAACCACCTCAGGATCAACCCATGAATCATTGGCAGCTGCTGTGCAACTCCAGTGGAAAGTATTGCCACAACTGTGCGGGGTTTCCACTCTGCATTTCGTGTCACGTGCAGGGGATACAGCCCCTTCTGATGTGCATAAAAGCAAATTTCATTTCCTTCCCATATCCCGGGCTGTCAGGTTCATTCATTTTTCGCCTTGCTGACTTGTGCGATATCCCCCAAAGTTCCCCCTTTGCAAACCACACACGAAGGCCGCGGCTTCCCAGCGGTCTGCAGGCTCCTGCCAAGAGCCAGGAGAGCTGCCACACTGGGACATTCTAAAATTTGGCTATTTATATTCCGCGTGAGCTTCCTCTTTCCTCCGAGATGCTGATTGTGCGTTCCGAGCAGAAAAAGCGGCGGCAGGACGGAGCCCGAGGAGTCTCACCCCAACACCTGCACCAAGCACACGTTTCTGCCCTTGCAGGTGAGGAGGTGAGGTGGGAGCAGGGCAGGGAGAGACTCAGAACTCAAAACCTTATGGTTTATGTTTGTGCCGGCTGTCCAGAATCCTGCACCCACACCAGGATTTCCAGCAAAGTCAGCCAAAGCTGAACAAAATGGTCTCTGCAGAGACAGATGAGGTAAATACAGCACTGCCCTCACTGCCTGCCCTGCACATCTGCTGGAGGTTTCTGCCCTTCAGAAGAAGGGAACACGAGTCAGGCTCAGGCAGCACACAAACCCTGCTCCACCTCAGCCTGAGGGTGAGGCACAGGTGGACAGCCCCTTCTGTTGGCACAGGGGATGAATCCAACAGGCCCAGGCAGAGCTTTAAACATCTGCAACAGGATTTGGTGATTATGGCATCTGCACCTTCCACCAAACCCACACAGGTGGGACCTGGCAGTCCAGAAAGGGAAATTCAACACATTTCAAGATGGACACCAAGAAAAGGGAAGACAGAAAAATGGAGGATTGGTTTGATTTCTCCAGCTCAGGGTGCAATCCTGGTCCTCTCCACACATCAGGACAAAGGCCTCTGGCTGGGGGGACACGAGGAAAAGCCACATGTTTAACTCTCCCCAGTTGTGCAGAGCAGAGGCTTTTGCAGAAGCAGCAGTGAGTGAACTCTGCAGGAGTTCATCCCCTGAAATATGAAACGGGAGGTCTGCACCAGATGGCTGCCCTGGGCCTGGGGACTGCCTCTTCCAATTCCAGCCAGCCCTGGAGCTCCCACTGACGCTTCAAAGCTTTTGTGACTACACCAGGGAGGAATTCCTGCTCCATGCAATAAACTCTTCTGCTCTCTGGTGAATGTTCTTGTACTCGGCGTGGTGTCAAGCCCCACGTCTTCACACAGAGGATTAATAAGGAGCTCCAAGATGCAGCCGAGGTTTGTGAGCCTGGAGGAAGGGTGTGAGGGACCCAGAGAGCAGCAGCAGCAGAGGTTCTGCCTTTGGCCCTTCCCGACAGATGAAAGGAGGGGAAAATGCAAAAGCCAAACAGCAAAGCAAAACATTGGCTCGGGCTCTGCATTTTGGAAAGTGTTTGAGCTCAGTCACAAAGGTGGTTTTAGTAAGACAGGAGCAAAGTGCAGGATTAAGTGAGAGCACAGCAGCATCCCCACACTTACACACAGACAATTAGCCAACAATTACCAGGTCTTAAGAGCTCTGGTCCCTTGTGCCCCGGGTTAGCGCACTGGCCTCCAAAGGCACAAAAATAATGAACTGTTAGTGGAAAAAAGTATTAATTTCAGCACACGTGGAGGAGGCACAACTGCTTAAAGTGCTTTTGCTGATGCTCTCTGCACCACAGCTGGTTTAACAATCAAGATATTCGTGTTACTCTGCTCCCTTTTCAGTCGAGTTACACAAAATGCCTGTTCTACAGACAGGTACAGAGCAGCACCGAGAGGATCTCTGTGATTTCAAAGGGGCTGCTGCTACCAGCCACCAGAGAGGAGCAGACACTAACCCTGCCCATGGGAAGCCAGGAATGTGTGCCTGTTGGGAATTAACAGCCCCACTGGCTAACGAGACAAGAAAAGGCAGAGCTGAGCCTCGGAGACGTCACCAGGGGTTTCCCATTGAAGCTCCGCTCTTGCACAAGCTCTAAAGAACTCGACAAAAGGTGCTAAAGCCAGAAACAGCAAGTGGGAGTTTGGTCTTTACAATCCCCAGCCCCTTCTCAGAACAATCCCTTCCCGCTAGCAAGGGGAAATGAATGGGCCTTCCCAGAAACGAAAGGAACGGGCTCCAGCATGGCCCTGTCCCCCGTGGCTGGCACCAACCCCCAGTTAACTTTCATTTCACCCTCGGGAGCAAACCCTGAGCCCCTGCGAGGAGCAGGGAACTCTTATGCAAACCCGAGCGAATGGCGTTATGTAAAAGGAAATAGGAAAAAAAGTCACCCCCGGGGTAGTGAAAGGAAAACAAGCTCAGTTCTGTGAACCGAAGATAAAGACCACAAAAGCAGAAGCACCCTGTGTCCCACACGTCCAAAACAAGCACACGCAGCACAACGCTCTTCCCCTGGGGACTTCCAAGCAAAAAGCCCTGCGGTGGCTGTGCCCCCACGGCTCTGCCTCCAGGGATCAGCCACTCCTGGCACACACAGTTTCCTTCCCCTGGCTGTGCTCAGGAAGGCTACAAGGGCTACCCAAAGTGGTGAGGAAGCTGACAAACATCCCCTCCTCAGGGGAAGGAGAGGTGCCCACGCTGGTGACTCACGGCACGTCCCTTGGAGCAGCAGCACCACTGAGGGCTGGAGCACTTTTGCTCCAAAATGTCATCCCAGCCATGGCGGCATTTGGATGGTTTTCTCCAACTGGACAAGTTGATCTCCCACCATCTCCTTTCCCCCTGAGTGCTCTGTAGCTGCTGATGGAGCTCAGTCCCCTGCCACAGCTCGGCTGTGCCCGGCCCCTGCTCTCCATGCAGAGATGTTCAGCAGAGAGACACAATTCCTTTGGGTTTTCAACACTCTCTGCCTTCCTTCCTGCCTGCTCCGAGCTGCCTCAAACCAGGACGGATTCCAAGAGCCCATAAAACACAGCAACAAAAGGGGAAACAGGAAAAAAAACCCAACAGAAAAAGAGCCAGAAGCTAAACTTAAAGCAACCATGAAAAAGGGGTGGTTTTGCCAGGACAGCAGG
The DNA here is from genome assembly GCF_021018805.1 of Prinia subflava. NCBI lineage: Eukaryota > Metazoa > Chordata > Aves > Passeriformes > Cisticolidae > Prinia > Prinia subflava. The sequence goes on from NC_086258.1 coordinate 7,425,009, forward strand.
CCAGGGGCAACAGCTGAGGGCCTGTTCTCTCCCCATCATTGCTGGGCTCCACAGCTGGGTTTTGCTGTCATTCTGCTCCAGGTGTTTTGGCATGGAAAGCTGTGCCCCAGGAGAACAGCCCTGGAGCCAGAGCTTCACCCTGCACCAGGATGGGGCAGAGAGAGAGGCCACATCACCCCCTATCTGCCTCTTGTGGGGATCTTACTCCTCCTCCCTCAGGTTCTGTGGGTCCTGAGACCGAGAGCAGCTCTGATGCTGTGTCTGTGGCCCAGAGGGGGTGCAGAGGGTGTCCAAAGGCCGCCTTCTCCACCCTGGCAGCTCAGGGAGAAGGGAAGATGGGTTACAGAGGCATCTTGTGACTCACACACAGTGAGTCAGTGGCTGGAGCAAGGATTAGGAGCTCAGTGCTTGGGTCCAGGAACGAGACAGAGCAGATATGCAGGATTCCTCCTCCATTTGCTCCTGGTTTGCTTTTACAGAAAACCAAGAGCCTTCCCACATGGAAAGACTTTTTCGCTCTTTTTGTGGTTTGGAAATCAAAGACTCTGCACATCCACTCCATCCTCAGCCTTCAAGGGGCAGGATCAGACCCCTGAGGTGGGGGAATGCAGGTGCTGGGGGTGGGTCAGGCTGATAGGGGGACCCCCAGGGAAATACAAACTCCAGCCACAGCAGGGATGACTGATGAACTGCAGGCTCCTGATTTCTTACACCCAGGAGTACAGAGGACCACCAGCCCTTATGAAAGCACCACCAGAGCATGACACCCTCGTGTCCCCTCCCAGGGGATGTGCTGGGATGGGCTCCCCTGGCAGGCTGTTCCAAGAAAACTGAGTGCAGCAGGTTTTGCTTCCTCTCTAAGTCGATGGAAAAAAAAAGATCCCGCCGACACAGCAGATCTGGCTCTTGCTGCACCAGCCCTGAGCCCCGTGCTCGTGATGGCCCCGGCAGCATCAGAGGGATGCAGCCCTGGCTCACACAACAACTGCTGCCCCCGGGGCACTTCTGGAAGTGAAACCAGAGCGACATGGCTGGTGAAAAACGGCGCATAAAAAATTAACGTAGGCACTGCTCTGAGAGGTTAAATAAAGACTGAGCGTCTGAGCCCCAGTCATTTCAGCTCAAAGAGAACAAAAAGGTTTGTGTTTTACCGAGGTGGAACAGAAAAATCTGTAAAAAAAAAAAGAGGTAACTGAAACAAGTTCAAAAATTGATTGATGTTTTTCTGGGTGTACAGTAGCACCTGGAAGTCACATGCAACATGACAGTTCCCCTGTTCAACTCTGAATTAAAACATGAGGGGTGTCCTTGAAGAGCTCCAGCCTATCCAACCCGATGTTTCTCTATCGATTCCACCTCTGAAGCAGGGCCCTGGCACACCAAATGTGTTCTTTCTGCAGCAGCAAGAGCTGCCAGGCGCATTGGGAAAGGGATGGAGATGAGGTTGGCACTCAGAGCTGATGTTCCTTCAAACTGATTGGAGTGCTCACACCTAAAATGTCAATTCTGCTTCACACACGCTCACCAGGACACACAGACTCGTTCCCTGTGGCAGCTCCAGGGCAATGCTTGCTCTTTGCATGGATCAGCACCTGCAAGTGGCTCCATCTTCACAAAACTCTTTACATTCCCAGAGACACAAAACCTTGAACAGTCTCCAGCTCTCAGCCCATGTGCCAGCCCAGACAGCCAAAAAATTTCTCTTGAGAAGTATCAGCTGCAAAAATCAGCTCTTTTTGTCAAACCTGCCCCTTGTCCTGCATGAATGAAGGGCTCACCTGGGCACACACCTGCTGCACGAGCAAGGTGGGACATGGAGGAAGGGCAAAGCAAAGATCACAAGTGCCAGGGGTAAAATACCAGCCCAGCCCCAGGAGGAGGCTTTCAGCCCCCTGTGCCACGCTGAACCACCCTGCTGGCCCCACACTGACATTCCAGAGTTTCAGCACACAGTATTCCCAAGCAGCCTGGTTAGGCTGTAAATGTAAATGTCTGCGCAGTGAACTCGCCTGCTGCAGCTTGCAGAGGGGAAAAGACAGCAAAGTCACATCTCCCTGCAATTCTGAAGGTGCTCATATTGGGCTGGCCAGACTGGGGGCTGTCCAAAAGTCCTGACAGAAACTGCACCTTTCCCTTCCATTTCCATTTGAACAAGGTTAATTTCAGTTTAGCCGAGACACATCCTTAGCTTAGATAAGCTGAACCGAAATAAACCCAAGTGAAATAAACGTGTCCACCGTGTGTTTGCTCTGCCTTACCTCACCTGACACTCCCTCCACCAAACCTGGTGTGACCCAACATGGGCACAGCCGGCCAGCCCAGACCTTTTGGGGCTCCCTCCTGACAACCCCGTGGCCACAGCCTGAGCAGAGGAGGGTGCCCCCAGCCCAGCCTGGCCCCGGGCAGGCTCTGCCAGCCGGATCCATGGCACTGCTGTGCCCCCGGGGCCGCAGAGGGGCTGGCAGTGCCGGTGGCACAGGGACAGCCCCGGCCGGGGCTGGTTCTTTGTGTGCGTGTCTGCACCAGCGTGACCCAGTAAACAGCTGAAGCAGAGAAAATGCGGGAACAATCCAGCGCAGGGAGGCAGAGAGGGGCTGACACGGTGAAAGGACGGCAGGAATAAATGCGAGGCTTTGTTCTCTGGTCGTGCCCTCCGCTCCCGGCTCCCAGCCCGGCCGGGGCTCCTCCGTTCGCTGCTGCCCTGCGCTGTCGCAGCCTCCTCCTGTCACCCGCAGCCCCAGCGTGTCCCAGCACAGCCCAGCTGCGGGGTTCGGGCCATCCCCTTCGCTCCGCAGACATTCTCCCCTTGCAGGGCGTTCCGCTACTCGTTCCCCTCCCCGTGGGAAGGTGGAAGAGGCAAGAGCAAGCACTTCTGCCTTGTAATCAACAAAATCTCACCTCCGGAGTATTACTTAAATAGGTGTCAACGAGGCAGGAGGTGCTACCGGAGCAGGTGTCAACAAGCCGACACCTCGAGGGTGCAGTGGGGATGTTCTGCCAGCTCCGGGTGATTTCCACAGCGAGGCAAATGAGGTTTTATTATTAACTGGCACCTCTGGGGAGGAAACAACTGGAAAAGGATAAAAATCCCGCTCTTGTCAAGTGCCTGAACACACGCACAGGCAGCCTCAGCAGCGAGGTTTGACCCTGAGTGTGCCGGATCTGCGGCACAAGGAACGCGGGTGCCCAGCAGGGAGGAGGAATTCCCTCCCCGGACCCTCAGGCTTCACTGCCGGTGCGGGTTTGGCCGTGGAGCGGGTCGGAGCAGCTCGAACCCCGCACGGGTGCCTGCTCCTCCTGGCCACGGCACCTCCCCAGCCCGACTCATTGCTCCTGCCCCGTCCATCCCCTGGGATTGCCAGCCACGGTGAGCACTCCTGCAGCTCAACCCCCCCCATAAAATTATTTGGGGGAACGCACCCTGGGAGACCCAAAAAGCTGAAGTGCACAGCGACAGGGCGGCAGCATCAACGTGAAGAGGGCAGAGGTGCCCACTTTCCTTGCCTGACTCCTTTCCTTTGATGTTCCCTGGATTAACACAGGTCAAACCTCAAACAGCCCCATCCTCCTTGCTGAGGAACACACCAAAATCCATGGGAATGAGGGCTGGGAGAGATGGGGTTTGTGGAATCCCCCCCCAAGAAACACCTCGGGGAATAAGTGTTTGTTATGACACTGGTGTGATCCATAGCTAGGCTCTGAGTCACCCCAGCACTGCCAGGGAAGAACCAGCCGGGCCTGTCCCATCTCCTTTGCCAGCTCTCAGTGTTGCAACCGGGACTGGATCGAGTAAACCACATTGTCTGGAAATCCAGTGATGCCAGTGAGTGTCAGCAGCAGCGGGCACCGCCAGCGCCGCGCTCAGCACGGGGCTCCTGCTCAGCAGAGCCACGGCTGGCACAGAGAGCCATTGAAAATGCAACCAGGAACAAACAAAGAGCAGCATTTGGAGGAAAGCTGGGCTGCTTTAAACCATGATAAACCAGCCTGAGGGTTGGCCTTGCCCTGGACAGTCTGCAGTGAATTTTGGGGAGGGTTGGGGGTGACACCATCAGATCACGTCCCCCCGCTCCCAGGCTCTGCTGCTGCTCCAGTGCACACAGCCAGGCCTTGCCAGCGGCAGGGAGGAGACAGGAGTCTGACCAAAATGACCGGGGGTTTCAGGCTAAACTGGAAGGTGAGGTCCTGAACCCCCCCAGCACACAAAGGTGGTGCCTCAGCATCCTTATTGACCTCCCACAGCTGAGCCTTGCCCCTGCCAGTCCCAGGCAAGGCGCTTTGCTTTGCCCAGCTTGGCTAAACCCTGCTTTCCTGAAGTCAGTTCCAACTCCTCGAGGTGAACCCAAAGCAAACACACAATTTCACAAACACACACTGGCTGGAGCAGGAGCCTGGGGCAGGCTCTGGGCTTCAGAGTCTCCATGGAGACCCAACCTCTGCAAAGAGTGGGGAAAGGCTGCGTGGTTTTGCTCCATCACATGAAAAGAAGTTCTGGTAAGACGGTTGAGCCCTTTGCAAAGCAGGTTTCCACACAAACCTTCAGCTCAGCTGCTGGAGTGTGGTTAGCAGAAAGCAAAGCCGCTCTAAAAATAATGCCTCAGCATTCCAGATGAAGTTGCCTCCGATGAGTTTCCTCTTCAATCTGCTCTGTTTGCAAATTAGACCAACTTTTTTTCCCCTCCCATGGGCTCCGAGGACTCGGCTGGTGCCGGGCAGCCGGAGCCATCCCCATCCTGCCTGTGCTGAGCCCGGGGCTCCCCGGGCAGCTGCTCCCCCAGCACCCCACGAGCAGAGGGAAGCCGCCCTTCCCCGTCCCAGCATGTTCCTGACAGCAGAGCTCATCCAAATACCAACGGTGTAATGAAAACAAACTGCTGTGGAGCCAGCCGAGGCAACCGGGCCACGCCAGGAGCCTCTGCGTGTGTTTAATCTGCACTGACATTCAGCTGTCACATAGCTCCTGACCCTCAGGTGGAGGGAGCTGGGCGTTATCCCAGGTGAAAGTGCTGCCCTACGCCGACACAGCCCCGGGAATGTGACCTAAAACCAGAGAGGCAATTTGCATAACATCACAAAAACAAACCCAAAGCGGGTGAGAGGGGCGCGGGTTTGCCGGAGGAGAGCAGCACTGGCTCAGCACAACCCACTTTATATTTAATAAAATGTAAAGCTACAAATATCTTTTAGCTCTTTCTACACTGCTAAAGTGGTTGATCATTCATTACTCTGATGTACACCAGGTACATTTCCCCCTTTTTTCTTTTCCACTCTCTGCTTCCCACTTTCCTTGGCACATCTCACACCCAACAATTGGTACAGGGGTGACAAAGTAACTGCGTAGAGTAACTGCAGGACAAACTTGGACACCAATGTTGTGGGCGAAATGCCCCAAATTTCCTGTAAGGTGCTCTGGAAAGAACAGGAGAATTCATCTTCCATACCTGTTCAGTCTTTACAAGGACTGTCATATATGTCAACATCAAATATTTGCCTTTCTCTGATCTCCTTCTTGCTCTGACAAAACATTTGTGGCTGCATTTCAGAATTTTTAGCTAACTTTGTAAAGCATGTTGGGATTTGGGAAAGGACTTTCCTGGTGCCTCTAGCAGAGCTGTTCCCAGTTGTGAAGGGAACAAAAGGCCCATCCACAACCCCCCTGTGCCCAGAGCAGCCCTGCCCCTGCTCCGATGCCCTCCCCGTGACTCCCTTCAGCGGCCAACCCGCCAGCCTGAGGAGGGGCTGCGATTACTGGGATTACTGGGATTACTGGGATTAGTGCTCTGTGCCCCAGCTCAGCACTCCCTTTCCCTAACGACTCAGGAGCAAAGTCCAAATGCATCCTTGAGGGCTGGGGCTGCCGTGACGTGCAGGTGGGTCCCTGCCTGGGCAATGAGACAGCTGATGACTGGAATATCCAAACATCCCAGTCCTTCCCCTGCTGCTGGTGCTCCCAGGAACGCTCCAGACAGAGGCTGCCACAGTTTCAGCGTGATGCTTCTTCCTGGGCACCAAACCCCACTGCCAGCATCACCTTTCAGCACACAGATCCTCCTCTCTGCAAAACAAAGGTCCCACGGACCCCTGGAACGACAGACACACATTTGGGACCAGCCAGGGATGCTGCTGGGGGCTCTAACCCATGCAAACAGCACCAGATGAACACACTGACCTGGAAAAGGAGTGACTCCCACAACTCAACTCCTTCTCCCCAAGGCCAGGGGAATGTTTCTAACCCAAATCCTCCTCACCCAGACCCCACAGGTGCCATCCCACCAAAGCAATGCACAAACCCTGACTGGTCAGGAGCTGTGCCGGAGCCCCCCGGGGCCCCCCGCCTGCAGCTCAGCCAGCTTTGTATCCAAATCCTGCTCCTTAGCAACCACATTTTTTTCCCCCCTCTTGCTGAGTCCGTGGGAGATGGAGAAATATTTGAGAACTGAGACAGCCCTGCTGCAAGGATATATTTAAATAAAAGGAGCATGTCCGTTTGAAAGGCAGTCATTAGGCAGCTCTGGAGTTAGAGAAAGTGTGAGCAGGGCATACCCAGCCTTTAATGTGCTCTGGAGTGACCTAAATAAGCCCTTTCCTCCCTCAATTACACTCCCCTCGGGGGCACAGTGGCTGTTTAGAGAGCTGGGAAGGGACATGGGGGAGCTGCTGGTGGTTAAGCCCTTCCTAAGGCCAGACCAGCTCAGGGGCCCTAAAACCAGCTCCTGCTCTGGCCCCAAGTGTGGGGTGGTCACAGGCAGCCCCCCGAATCCCAAAGAGTGGTGGGTGCCAGCCCTGCAGGCCTGATGCTCCTTTTGCTCATCACACCCCAAAGCCAGGCACAGGGAAGTGGGGAAATACTCCAAGACTGCCTTTGCTTGCCCCTGCCTGGTGATGCCATCCTGAGAGCCAGAAAAAAATGAGGCTGCAGTGGAGCAAAAGTGTGATCTGGGACAGGGGGCAGGAGCTGAGTGATGCTGAAGAACAGGGGTGGCCTGGGGGGTGGATTGCCCATCCAGACTGTGAACACACACAGATTTCAGTTTCCAGGGCTGCCAGTCTGGTACTAAATCCACTAAAACTCCAGTGAGATCCCAGTATGAGGATCCCACCCTTATGGAAACATGGCACAGCAGCCCCTGAGTAAAACAATTATTACATAAACACATTTGGAAGCTTCTCTCTATCTTCTATCTAACTATATCAAATAATAATAATAAAAAATCCCTCCCACCTCTGTTATTCCCACCCTGCTTCAGCCACCAACAATCAGGATCCCAGCCTGCTCCAGGCTTCACCACGGGCTCCAAACCTCCCTGGAAGGGAGCCAGAAGGTTTTCCCCATCCAAGAAATACCAACAGATGATGTTCATCTGGCAAATTGCAAGGGACATATCAGGTTGTGCCTGGGGGAGGAGAACAGGCTGGGAGAAAAGCGTCTTATTCCAAAGGCACCATAGGAAATGAAAAGAAAATGCCTTTTAAGAGAGCCTCTCCCTCTCAGCTCTAAAGAACAAGCACTGACCTATTGGGCATCTGGGCTGAGCAATTCGAGTTTTCATGGATTCATTTAGCAACTGAAAAATCTAATTGTTCAGAAAACAAATACAGCCAGAATTGCAGGGACGTGGGCTTTTTTTAGAAGAGTCAGCCCAGCCTCGTTGGGGGTTCAGCCACATCAGCTTCATGGAAGTTTCAGTCTGTGTCATCTGCAGTGGTGTTTTAGGCCAGTCCTGGCCAGCAGGACCAGGAGGGCCACCAAATTCACTCTGTGGCTCCTGCTGGACTGCAAGGACTGACACTGCTGAATATGGAATGGATTGGAACTGAAAAGGTCAAAGCAAAAAAGGTCTGCAAAGCTGCAGTGTCAATGTCCCACTGGAGACAGTCAGGTTAAATTTGGTTAATCCCATGGTTAAAATCTCGGAGAGAGCTCCCAGGGCAGGAGGGCTCAGAGCGGTGCCTGGTGATCGATATCGTTGCTGTGGGATACAGGCAAAGCCTTCCCTGCTGCCATCCCCGGGGGTCAGTGAGGACCAGAATGAGCCTCTTTCCCTGCAGCCTGCCCAGCAGCTTTCCAGGGATCCTCTGTTCCCCGTGGGACCTGACCATCCACCCACGAGCTGCCACAGCTCTGCCAAAACCCAGCTCAGCTCCCTTTGGCAGAGGTGACAAAGGTCCCACTGTGTCCTGGGGATTGTCACCAACAAAACACTGATGGTCCCTGGGGGTTCTTATTCAAATAATCTGCCTTATCCTCTCAGTGTGCATCTACAGCTCTGCCTGAGGACTGCAACCCCCCCCAGGCCACCACAGTTGTCACAACAGTGACACATTTTTTCCTTTCCCCTGTTGTGCAGTGAGCACCCTGTGCATCCCAAGGCTGCTCAGGAGGCCGTGGGTCACTTTGCATCCCTCTGGGATGCTCCTTTTCTCACCATCACTTGCAAATAGAAAAAATAATAAAAAAAAAAAAAAGGAATTTCTCTGTTCAGGACTAGAAGAAAAGCTCGAGTGAGCAGATGCCAGGGCTGTGCTCTGACCATTCCCCAGCACAAACCCACGCACAGCCCAGGGCAGAAATGTGGGCAGAGACAGCTCGGGAGGAGGTCTGGCTGCAGCTGTGCCCTCAGGTGGGCAGGGGTTTGCTCAGTGCCAGTGGGGGCCACACAAATCCTCCCTCACCCCCGTCACTTTTCCCTCACATCCGCATCACCCAAGATGCTCCAAAGCCTCTCCTGAGCTCCAGAGCCTCCTCCAGCCAGGGCAATCGTGCCGGGCCGGCTCTGCCCAGGGATGAGAGGAGCAGCACGCTGCATCCCCGCCTCTTTTCCCTCTTTTCCCCCCCGTTCTTGCTCTCGCTGCCAAAAGCGCGGCCCCCGAGCCTCCCGGAGCGCCGCGGGCCGGCGGGGCTGGACTTCCTGCCAGGCATAACACGAACCAGATGATGCACTGCAAACCCTGTCAGCACGCCCACCCCCAGGAGAGACCAGCAGGGAGGGGAGAGGGGGAAAACAAGCTGGATGGAGCTTTCACGAACTCTGCAGAGCCGCTGCCACCAGGCCAGAGGTGAAGCGGAACAGCCTGAGCTCATCCCTTCCTGGCCGTGGCTGACCGAGACTTTCCATCACAGGTTGTGGGGTTGATGTTTGGCACTGCGAGAAGGAGGCGCTGCCCTCCCCGAATATCCCCGCATATCTGCACAGCAACCGGAGAGGCTTTAGCGGCGATTCCCCCCCTGCACCGCCCCCGTTGCGGCGGGAAGCATCCAGAGCAGCACATCTGCAGCTGGCTCCAAATCCCGGCAAAGCCAGCCCTGCTGACCCTCGCTGCTGTTAACCCCTGCACCGCCAGGGCCGCGCTTTCTGAGCAGCAAAGCCTCCCTCCCGCCGGGCTGCTCCCGAGCAGCGGCACTCCCACCGCCCCGATGACGATCACACATTACTGAGATAAAAGGCCCAGCTCTGACTCAGATTATTTCGGGTGCCTCTCCACATGCGACTGCCATCAACAAAGCACTCGGGCCTCGCTGGGACCGGCCTGGCTCTGAACCACCCGAGATCGAATCCAAACAAGCACAAATATTCCCGCATCCTCCAGGAAAGTCCTCCCAATGCCCGTAACCTTCCCAGAGGACGCTTTTGTGGTTTGGACAAGCCCGAAGCCTTTACGAGGAGCTCAGATCTGAGCAGATTCCTGCCCTCCCACAGCCAAAGTCTCAAATGAAATATTAAAAGCCCAAAGTTTTAACAATCTGCCCCTTTCCCTGGGTGCCCGGAGGAAGAGCATCTGGTTTCTCCCTACAGAGCCTGGCAGCTCCCTGCTAGTCCCCAGGGGCAAAGGGACTCACAGCAAAAAAAGCCAAGCACGGGCGCCCATTAATTCAATAAAATGAAACCCCTAAAGTACCTAAAGGGGCCTACAAGAAGACTGGAGAGACTTTTGCAAGGGCATGGAGCGATAGGACAAGGGGGAAGGGCTTTACGCTGAAGGAGGGTCGGTTTAGATTAGATATCAGGAAGAAATTCTCCCCTGTGAGGGTGCTGAGGCCCTGGCACGGGTGCCCAGAGAAGCTGTGGCTGCCCCATCCCTGGAAGCGTTCCAGGCCAGGCTGGACGGGGCTTGGAGCAGCCTGGGATATTGGAAGGCGTCCCTGCCCACGCCAGGAGGTGAGGAAAGATGATTTTTACGTTCCCTTCGAACCCAAACCACCGCGTGATTCTGTCACAGAACTCTGCCAAACACTCCGTGCGTGCCCACAAACCCCGGGCCAGCCCTACCCACGCTGCCAGCGAGGCGGAGCCCCCCAAAACCACCGAGGGCTCCCCCCAAACCCCTCATCCCCCGCAGCCGCACTCACCTCCAGCGGCGGCAGGTCGGGGTCGAGCTGCGTGAAGCTGTGCAGCACCACGGGGCTGCTCTCGCCGGCCACCTCCAGCCGAACGCCGCCCCAGAGGCTCCTGGCCCGCCGGCAGCCCTCGAACATCCTCTCGGGGCCGGCGGGGCCATGGCGCGGCGGGGCGCGGCGGCGGCTCACCATCCCCGCATCCCCGGGCCCGCCACCCGCCGCCGGCCCCGCCAGCCCCCCCGGCTGCCCGGGGAGCCGCAGCGGGGACGTGGGGGCGATGCTCGGGGCGATGCTCGGGGGGACGCGCAGCTGCAGCGCCCGCACAGCGGGGCAGGCGCCCGGAGCCCGCAGCCGCCCCCGCGCCCCGAGAGCGGCCTGATGTCACGGCGGGGCCGGGACGGAGCCGGCTGCGCTGGAAAGGAGGCGCTGGATTTCCTCCCGCTGCCTCCGCCCGCCCCCGGGGGCCGGCCCGCCGCGGCTCGGCCCCCTTGGGGAGGGGGGGACGGGGGCGCTGGAGGCGTGAAAAGCCCCGAGGCCACAAAAAGGGGCGGCGGGCAGGAGGAGGAGGATGCTCGGGGGGCTGCGGGGGTGGCAGGGCGGGGGAAGCACCGGGGTGTTGGCGTTGATGGGAGGGAGCAAAGCCACGCAGGTGACAACTGCTCCGGGAGAGGACTTTGTGTCGCAAAGTGCTCGCCAAGCACCTGGGCTTCACACACCGCTAGCAAACAGAAAAAGCGTTAACTGCGAGAACTGCTGAATATCCTCAGCTCGTGTTTTCATCCAGCATTAGCTCAGCCCCTGAGCTCAGCCCCAGGGCACTGCCCAGCCCCTCGCTGGCCACAGCTGGGCTTTGACACGGTCACGGCCCTGCGGGGACAGCGGGCAGTGTCCCCTGGCAGATGAGGCGATGTGACCCACGGTGGGTCAGCGCCAGGCCCCCCATGCACAGGCAAAGTGGGATTAGGGACCAGGGCACCTGCTCTCGGCCCAGCAGGGACTCTGGGAAAGCAAAACAAGCCTGGGGGACAGCAGATCTCACTTTAGAGAACCCCTGCAACATAATTTTGTTTTCGGAAGCGGAGAGAAACGGGCAAAACTGTTTGTCATTCATCAGCCCCCTGCGCTGAGCGCAGCGTGCTCCAGCCCTCCCCTGCTCTTCCCCTTCCCTCCTCACACACTGCTGAGAAACTGCATCACAGGGTCCGGGCTGTTGCTGCTGACACCACCAAAACCTGGACTTTCATGCCTCAGCTCCCTCTGCAGCTGAAATAACACCGGCCTCCCAGGGCCCTGCAGCCCTGCAGCTTTATTTCCAGTGAGGACACGGAGCCAAGGCTCACGTCCAGCTCTGCCCAGGGCACCAGCAGCTCCTGCCCGGGCAGGAAGGGATTAACAAAGCTGCCAGGCTGTGATAGCTTCAAACTGGAAAGTTTACCAGGCAGAAGGATGAGCCAGGACAACGTGGGCTATTGTCCCTGCTTTATCTGGAGCCAAAGAGGTCAAAGGGGCTTCCTGGACACGCTGGGAAAGGGGGCCCAGCCCAGCAGCAGGGCCTTGCAGGGCCGTGGCAGCCCCACATCTTTGGGGGCAGTGCACATTTTAAGCCTGCCCAGGCACGGAGAGGCAGCCCTGATCCCTGCCCAGGTGAGCCTGCAGTGCCAGGTGTGTCTCTGGAGCTCTCTCCACCACGGAAGGAGGAGATGCTGCTCCGTGCAGGGGCATCCCCAGCCCCACCGACCACGTGGCACTGCAAGATGTGTTTAGAAGCTCAGTGCTGTGCATTACTTTGCTAAAATCAGAGGCAGGGGCTTGTTTTCCAGCAGAAATCAGCGTTGCCTCTCTGGGGCTGTGAAATATTTGGGAGGGAGGCTCTGCTTTGCTTCATGTTTGAGTCCTAGGGCAGAGTAATCACAGCCCACCCCTGGAATCGCTTGGCACCGCCCGAGTGCACACAACAAACAACAGCACCGCTCATTTTCAGCTGGCAAAGCCCTCCCAGAGCCTCCAGCTCCGTCTGACCTCTGCACAAAGATGCAGCTCTGTTTGTCGGGCAATTTTCACCGTCCCTCGGTTGACCACTAAAGATGGTTTCAGGGGAAAAACACTTCTGATAATGGATAATAAATAATATAAGGCAGGAAGGCAACTGCAGGGGTTTAAAAATAGCCGCTCAGTTTCCTTTCTCCTCTCTTGGGAACCTTCTGGGTCTGAAAAGCAAAACACTCAGAGCGGGGTCAGGAGCCCAAGTTCAGGATGTTTGCTCTGCGTAGCTAACCCCAAGCACTCAGCCGTCAGGGGCAAGGCTCTTGAAAACCATGAGATTCAAAACAAATAACCTTTCAGGGCTTCTTATTTGCCTCTAAGCACGCGGCTGAAAGGCAGGATCACATCCTCAGGTTTCCCTCTGGCACCCTTGAAGGTCTAGAAATTGTTGCGACATGTGATTAATTGACACGCATGTGACTTCAGAGATTTAAGAGAATGATCAATGCTTGAGTGACTCATTAAAAAAATACACTGTCAATGTGCACTTGGTGAACTCAGCAAGAAACTTTTCACAACACATCGAGCTTTTTGGTGTCATCTGTAAATGTCTCATCGACTCTGGCAGGCCGGGAATTGGGTGATGTGGGAAATCCATCAGTTTTGGTCTTTCCACCACTCTGAAATCAGCTCTTGGCTGGATAAATACAAACCCACAACACCGGAGCAGCTCTGCTCCTCTGCTGCAGTCTCCAGCCTTTCCTGCGTGGTCAATAACGTGGAGAGACCAACACAGAGAAGCTTTTGGAAACTTTCAGCCAGTTTTCTGGTTTGGGAATCAATTTGGGTCAGTCTGTCACAGTCAGGACCTGCAGGACCTGCAGATTCACACCTCAGTTAATAACTGGGCTCAGCCTGGACCCCAAGGTGTCTCTCCCCAGCACGTGGGGTCTGAGCATTCCCTCCTCCAGCCCTCCTCTGCTTCCATCCCCCTGCTCTGCTGCTGAGTGGGGCTTTCCAGCCCATTTCCTACAGGGCAAAACTCACAGTGACCCAATTCCTGAGCTCAGTGTGGCTGTGGGGTTTTTTGGGGTTTTTTTTGTTGGGTTTTTTTTTTTTTTTTTCCATCAGGCAAGGCTGCTCACCCCAAAGCACAAACACTTCCATGGAAGTTGCTCCTGCCTGGCATCCGCTGCCTGCCAGCACCCCCAGGGCGCTGCCACCACCCCCAGGGCACTGCCAGGACCCCCAGGGCACTGCCACCACCCCCAGGGCACTGCCAGCGCCCCCGGGGCACTACCACCTCCCCCGGGGCACTGCCACCACCCTCGGGGTACTGCCACCACCCCCGGGGCACTGCCAGGACCCCCAGGGGACTGCCAGCATCCCCAGGGCACTGCCAGGACCCTCAGGGCACTGCCAGGACCCCCGGGGCACTGCCAGGACCCCCGGGGCACTGCCACCACCTCCAGGGCACTGCCAGCACCCCCAGGGCACTGCCACCACCCCCGGGGCTCTGCCACCACCCCAACAAACCCGTATTCTCTTTGAGCCTCAGTGAAACCACAGCAGGACCGATGCCAAGAGCTGCAAGGAGCTGATCTCAGCCCCGAGCAGAGGAGGCAGGAATCACCTCACCACCTCTCACTGAGCCCCTCTGGAGCATCACACACCTCCAGCTTTCACTGCTGGACCAGAGAGAGACCCAGGACCCAAACCAGCAGCCTCTGAGGGGAACTGGGCTGCTTTATGTGCGAGTTGCAACATTATCCAGCCTCTGTCCCAAGCTCTGGCACCGGCTCACAAGGCGAGTCTGTGTCAGGCCCTGACACGGAGCCCTGAGCACTTCCTTCTATTGTGCAGCTGGGGAAACCCTTTTGCTTGCTGTTTTTAAGGCATTTTGCAGGAAAAGTGCTACCCAGTTACAAGAATTACTAGCTGAAGGTTAGGCATTATGTCCTAGATCAAAACTTTTTGGGCATTCTGATTTTAATTGGAAAAGACTTTTGTTTTCACTGCCCAGGCTCAGCTGGAAGGTTAAATAATAATAATAATAATAATAATAATAATAATAATAATAATAATAATAATCCAACAGTAAACAACCAGTACTATCTCTTCCACTTCAGGATAAGGGGGAAAGCTTGTGCAAGAAGGGAAAACGATGCCACCGCTCTGTTCAAACAGTCTGTACAGAGAGGTGAGATTGGGTTCCACCAACAAATTTGGGGACCAACAGATCTCAGATCCTCGCAGACCCAATTCTCACTCTCAGCATGATCAATGCCCTGATTTAGCCAGATTTTAGATGAGAGCCACAGCTCGGCACAGCTCACAGCAGGCACGGATTTTAGGAGATTCTCTGCAGAGTATTTCAGCTCCAGGGCAGCGGGATCACTCTGCCTCCGGGCTCTGGGCGTTTCTCAGGGCCATTTTGGACAGATCAGGCTCTGTGAGCTCTTTGTGCTGGCAGGGAGGAAGGCTGGCTCGGGCTCTCCTGCCCTTTGTGCCCCTTTCTGCCAGGGACAGCCTCCCCTGCTCCCCACGGGCAGCCACCGACCCCGAGCCGGGTAAATTCGGGAGCACAGCCCCCCTCCACACCGAGCATTAACACAGCCAGGCAAGCCCCTAATTACTGTCAGCTCCTAGCAGAGGAAGCACAGCAAATCCCCGGGCAATCAGCATCTAAAAGTCTCCATCCAGCCATTCTGTGTTTCATTTCCTGCAGCCCCTGTGCACAGCTGGGCTACGGCATCTCCTGCAGAGGTTGCCGGCTCCTGGAGCTTGGCAATTATTCCACAAGCCTTGGAGACTCAAGAGCTTGCAGGAATATTTCTCCTCTATCCTACTCCTCACACCACCCCCTTGGCTGTAGCAGAATCATAGATTTTCTGGGGGTTTGGGTTTTTAATAATCCAACAGGTTTGGGTTGAAAGGGACCTTAAAGATGATCTCATTCCAATCCCTGCCATGGGCAGAGACACTTCCCACTGTCCCAGGCTGCTCCAAGCCCTGTCCAGCCTGGCCTGGAGCACTTCCAGGGATGGGACAGCCACAGCTTCCATGGAAAACCTGTGCCAGGGCCTGCCCACCCTCACAGGGAACACTTCTTCCACATATCTAATCGAAATCCACTCTCCTTCATTTTAAAACCATTGCCCCTTGTCCTGTTACTCTGGACCCTTGTCCAAAGTCCCTCTCCAGCTCTCTTGAAGCCACTTGATGCTCTGGGATGCTCAGATTGCCCCAGAACCTTCTCTTCTCCAGGCAATTTATCAAGTATTTGAGGAGCTGCCATTGGAGCAGCAAGCAACATTACAAACCTCTGTTTTCCAAACTTTCTGACCTCTTAAATCTCATCAGAACAAGGCCAACATGTGAGGTGGGGGGAGATCAAGCCCCTTTCTCAGAAAGAAGTGACCACAGCACACTTTGTGCAGGCACCTGCATTCCTTTGCAGCAAAGAAGAAAAGACCCAGAAAAACAAGAGGCAAGATAGAGCTATTAACACCAAAATGTGCCTAAAAAGCTGAAGGCAGCAGGGCCCAAGGTGTGAAAAGCACCAAGAGCGTTTTGCAGGGCACTGCTGGCAGGGGGATGCAGGGACCAAAGCTCATCAGCGCTCGCAGTTTCGGGAGGATCACAAGACAGGCAGGGAGTTTTGTTGGGACCATCCCCACCCCGCAGGAAGCTGCAGCTCCTGGCGGCAGCGTTTTCCCTCTCTCCACGTGGCTCCCGGGAGTGCAGAGTTCAGCAGGCATTAAAAGCTGCCGCAGCCTGACACGCTGCAGACACCACAGCCCCTAAGCTAAGGACCATTATTTCTTGAGCTGTTTGTCTTTAAAGGCCGCTTTTATCTCCCTATCACCTTTCAGCCAGAATGTTTCAGTCAGCTCTTTTAACAAATACCACCTAAGGTGCTCGCAACCCAAAGAAAAACAGGAAAAACATTTCTCCCTGTTGCTTAGCAATCAGTGTGTGGCGAGTTGGAGCCTCCCAGGTGCTCCGTTATTGTAATTTCCATCCTTGCTTGCTTGGCTTCCCTGCAGAACAGCCAGGGAAAGGAAAACCACTGGTGGAAAAGAGGGGAAAGGTTATGGAGCCACAAAAATTTGCAGGGACAAGTTGGGAATAGGTGTAGCCCATAAGATAAGGGGAGCTCATTTCTGAAATCAAGCCGTTCCTTCTCATCTGCCAGAAAAATTAAATTAAATAATGAGAGTTCATTTTATATTGAAAACACACATCCACCACCTGGGTGGATACAGAACAGAGCAAAGCTCTGGCTCTGCTCACCTTTCAAAAACACATCCAAGGGCAGGCAGCACAATTTTCCACCCACAACAACCAGCCAGAATGACACGTTCAGCTGAATCGTGTAAAAGGAGAGTCCCAGAAACGAGAGGCTCTGGCAACCGATCCAGGGAGAAATCCCAGTGGAAAACAGAGAAATTTGGCTTGGCAGAGCAGCTCTTCCTCCTCCCCAGCTCCTATCCCAGCCCAAGGTCCAGCCCTGCTCCCTGGTGGGACAGGTACACCCACCCCACCTGTGCCAGGCACAGGGGTGGGCACTTTGGGCTGTGCATCCCTCGCTCCAGCCAGGAGAGCAGCAGGGCAGCTTTATCCCAGCTTTATTCCCACTGGGCTGGGGAAGGCCAGGAGAGGCTCCCCCTGCCCCCTGCCCAGGTGGCAGCACAGGCAGGGCCTCACTGAGCACCTGGGGCCGTGCTGACCCCACACTGCTCGTCCTCCCTGGGGACAGGCTGGCGTCGGTGTCACCACCCAGCACGCCCAGACTCAGCTCCTGAACCTGGGCAGCACCATCCACTGCCCTGCTGCTGGGAGGACGTGCCTGGACACACGAGGGGGAGGGAAGGATGCCATAGAGCGGCTGAGAAGCCCAAGTGATGCCACAGCACAGGCACAGGGAAGGAGCACACGGAGTTGATGGAATTGATACCTTGCACAAGATTAAATTATATCTGAAGGCCAGCTTGAAAATGGAGCCAAGCAGGTTGCAAGGCACTGAGCTGATCTGAAGAGATACAGGTAGGGAAATAAAGCAGATTTGCACAGAGTTATCCCAGTTTGGGAATAAAGTGGAACAGATTTAAATGCCAGATCATGGGAGTAAACAAAGCAACAGCAAAGTGTTCCACACACACAACATTAATACACCAATAAATAACTGAGGTTACTGACAATAAGAAACTCAGTTAAACAGGAACAAAGCCCTTAAGAGGGGATATGAAAAGGATGTTCCAACAATGGTCCTGCATCTCCTTTGACCGCACAAACGTCAGGGAAAGCATAAACCAAACCCCAGACACATCGGGAAGCTGCAGGAAAGCTGACTTGATCTGAAGTGAGGAGTGAAACCTTGGAGCCGGGCTCCAGCAGAGTGGAGAGCTGATGTGATTGAAAGCGAGCAGCCAAGAGAGGAGCCAGAGGGCCCGGAAGAGCTGCAGGGATGAGGGAGAGGAGCTGCAGGAGGAGCAGCAGCAGGAGAGACGTCCGGCAGCTGGACCAGCCCCGGTGCTGACACTGCTCAGCCTCTGCCAAATATCTACGCCAAATTCACCACGGGCTGGGCAGGGACACTGAGTGGACATGAAAACATTCTGCTGTAACAGCCTGAGCACACACTTACTGCTGTTGGCCACGTGAGAGCCGGGAAAAGGGGCTGGCAAGAGCTGGAAAGGGAAAGTTTCACTGCCCGGCCCTGAGCTGGCTATTGCAGAGATGAAACAAACAGTGACACGGCTGAAAAGTCAATTAGGAATTGGAAAAGTCTTTCGGCACTCCCAGGTATTGTTAAGCACTCAGACAAAGGATGTTTAAAAAAAAAATTATTTTCCCTTTGGTAATTTCCACTTTGAAAGGTTTCCTCTCTGCATTGTTCCAGCGGGGGAAGTTATCCCAGGCCAGCAGAACTCCTTCTGTTGTGGGGGTTTTGGCATGGAGGAGCAGCGTTGTCCCAAACAATTCTGCATGCCAGGGGCTGAGGGCCAGGTTTGTCCCTCAGTTAAGGTGGCAGCAATATCAACAAAGTCATCAAGAGCCACCGAGTCACACCACGGCTGAGCCCCGGTGCTGCTGACCCTCCCAACTCCCCGCTTTCGAGTCCATGATTTATGGTGTTTTTCCTTCAAGCCTTGGCTCTGGGAATCACGCTGAGTGCCAAAAGAATTTCAGGTTTTATTAAAATAAAAGGTTATCCCATGAGCACTGAAACTACTTGTGTTGCTTCCTATGGTTTTGTGTCTCGAGGCTGTTTTTGGTGCCTAAAAATGTGCGAACCGAGAATGAAAATGTTATTTGTGGTTAAGTGTTTGTAAGAGGCATCTCCCACGTGGATTTGCTGGTGTCTAATAATACATGAACTCATGCTACAGATGTTTTGGGGCATTTACAAGATTCTTTCCCTCCTCTCAACCATCTCATTTCATCATCTCTGCATAGACTTAATTATCTGCGAGCCCTCAGCCAGATCTGTGGGTTCAGAAGTCATCTGGGGAGAGAGGGCACAGGCAGAGGGACACCGTGACAGCATTAGCCTGGTTTTGGTGGGAAATCAGATTTTCAGCTCTTTCTGGCTCCTCTAACTGCAGGGAAAACAGCAAGGAAACACAACCCGAGCTCTTGCAGGAGGATCAGGGAGCAGAGAGTGAGTGGAACAAGCTGCTCCCCGAGGGTCTCACCCAGACTTTCTGCAGCAGTGGGGCCCTGAGGAGCCTCTCTCCTCTTTGCCACCCGTGGCACAGAGTGCACAGCCTGATCCATCCATTCCTGAGCTGCCAGCACCTTGGCAGGGTGAGGTTTTTAACCTCAGCAGTGAGGATCAGACCCCTCTGGATGGTTTTTAACCTCAGCAGTGAGGATCAGACCCCTCTGGATGGTTTTTAACCTCAGCAGTGAGGATCAGACCCCTCTGGATGGTTTTTAACCTCAGCAGTGAGGATCAGACCCCTCTGGATGGTTTTTAACCTCAGCAGTGAGGATCAGACCCCTCTGGATGGTTTTTAACCTCAGCAGTGAGGATCAGACCCCTCTGGGTGGTTTTTAACCTCAGCAGTGAGGATCAGACCCCTCTGGGTGGTTTTTAACCTCAGCAGTGAGGATCAGACCCCTCTGGATGGTTCATTGCCCAATGCCACTCGTGCCACGTGGGCACGGAGCAGTGTCAGGGTTTCCATGACATGTGGGCACGTAACACGGTGGCACAGACGGTGCCACCCAGCCAGGGCATGCACTGAGTCATCTCTGACAACAGCCAAAGCCCTGGGGAGCTTCCCTTTCCCCCTCCTTGCCCCAGCCCTGACTGAGAGTCACCTTTTACAAAGCTCCTTCCCAGGGCGGGTGTGCCAGGGCACAGCTGGCACTCGAGGGGAATGGAAGTGTGTCACAGGTCCCAGATGGGGTCCGGTGCCATTCTGTGGCCAGCTGGATGTCAGCAGCAGCCAGGTCTTTGATTAACCCCAAAGTAATTAGGGAGGGCTGGGAGGACCAGTTCCCCCCGGGGGCTGTAGGTGCAGAGGCGTCGGGAAAAGGCGGAGCTGCCCCCACTGAACTCGTCCATCTCCTCCCCTGTGCTTCCCGCATCCCTCTCCACCAAACAGAAAGGGAAATCCGGGATTTTCAGCCGCTTTTGATTCCCCCTTGCTCTGCACAGCAGGGTGGGGAGGGATTAATCTCCATTTCCTGCCTCCAGACAGCTCCAGGGCTGCCCAAGCAGGATCCCCCTGGTCAGGGGCTCCCCGAGCCACGACCACGACCCTGCCGGACCCCACAGGGCTGGAACAGCTCCTCCATCCTGCTCCCCCTGCCCTCAGCTCTTCTCCCCAGAGCCCCCAGAAGTGCCTCCCAGCTGCTCTGCTCGCTCAGGCCAGGCTCTGGCGCCACAAACCACATTGCCCCTCCTTCCTAGCCCGGTTGCAGTTTCTAACTCGCGCTCAGTTTCCAGTATGGGAAGGAGAAGTGCTGGGGAGGGCACTGTGATGAAAGAAGAAACCCCCTGACTCTCAGAGCAATGCACACAGAAGCCTAAAGGGAGAAGGATGAGCAGGAAGGGGTTATTAAGGGAGATTTTTGGGTGCTTCTTTCCTGCAGCAGAGGAAGCCCCCTCATCTCTGCATTTCCCTGTCACCAACGTCACAGCCAGACACTACCGAGATTGTCACACCAAACCAGCCTTGTCCTCCCAAACAGCTCCTCAGTATCTCCAGGTGAAGGGCGTGATGCTCACCCTGTCCTCTGAGAGCTCACCCAGATCACAAAAGCAGATGTCAGCAGGGTGGGATCGGGTATTTCCCTCTCCTGGGCTGTCAAGAGGAAGCAAAACCCCAATGTCCTGCTGGAAAAGCTGCTGCAGCCCCAGCACACCCAGGGACACCCCTGGCACATGCCCAGAGAAGCCAGGAGAGGAGTGAGGACACAGGGCTGAGGAGATGCCTGCACAGGGATGACACAAGAAAATCAACAAACCAGATTTTGGATGCAAACAACCTCTGAGGTTCTCAAAGTCAGACCTTGACCAGCATCTGCATGGAGCTGGTGCCCAAAGCCTGAGCTCTGGACCACAACACCGGGGTGCACTATGTGCTGCCCTCTCCAGACACCATGAGTGATGCCACGCACATGACCCTGGGAGTTAAAAATACCAAATATCACAAGTTCTGCCCCAGCTGAACCACCGGCCCTGCCTGTCCTGTTACACCATTGTCACATGATGGGGCAGGCAGGAGGATCTGGGCAGAACCAACTCCTGGGGCAGTGGAGCCAATCCTTCCAGCAGTGTTGGTACCACGAAGCACTCCAGGTTCATAAAAGAGCCAACACCAAGCTGCCTCTGGCTGTCCCCCCTCCCTGCAGTGCTTTACAACCTCACAGCAATTGCACTGAAACCAAAGGTGCTCTTTGCATCTCAGCATTTATCAGCCAGCAGTGGCCAAATGGAGCTGTTACAGGACAGGGCTCCCGGCAGGGGCGTTCCTCAGCAGTATTTGAAGGCTAAATCCATCCCTGTCTGGATACAGCAGTGGTGCCTGGCAGTGCTTAACAAAATTAAGCTGCTGTCTCCTGCACAGGGACACCAGTGAGCAGCGAGGGGCAGGGGATCCTCCAGAGCCGTGTGCTGGCTTTGGAGCAGAGCAGAGAGCCCCGGGGCTGTGTGTGACAGGAGGGGCCACAGGAGCACGGCTCGTGTCACCTCCGTGGTGGCAGCACATCCGAGGCCAGGCAGGGTCCAGGTCAAGGCGAGGCAGGCACACTCAGCACTGCCACTCTCAGCTGTCTCAGCCCCAGGGCTCCTCCAGGCACAGGATAATTAAATGGGGTCATCTCGGGTGGAGTCCCTGGATGGGAGATGCCCGGGGTTTGACCCAGGCTCTGCTGGTGTGTTAAGGGTTGTGAATGGGGCAAGCCCTCGATGTTTGCAGCTGGCACACTCCAAATCTGAGGCCCAGTCACTGATGGAGCCTTGTCCCTGCCCCAGCCCGGCTGCAGGAGCTGGAATGGGTGGCTGTGCAGAGGAGGGGATGGAGCCACGGGCAGGCACTGCCCGCACCCCCAGCTCATCACCTCCTCTTGGGGAGGGCAGCATAGCCAGGGGCAAACAATCCCCACGCTCTGGCAAAGACCCAAAGCAGCCAACAGCCTCTGCTGTGCCAGCCTGCGCTGTGCCAAACCATCAGCAACTGGATCTGGGTATCTGAGCACACGCGGGCAGCGGGCAGCGCTCACGGCACACTCCTGCAACAGCTGCTCCTGCAGGGGCTGCCCTGGGCCCGGTGCAGGGTGACAGATGACAGCAAATTGCAATGACGGGGCCCTTCTTGAATCAAACTGGCAGCAGGCAGCTGCTCCGGGGCCGGGCTGCCGTGAGTCAGGGTGCCCAGCCCCGGGGCAGGGATGGAGCCAGGTCCTGGCAGCAGCACCGGGACCGGGCTGTGCAGCTGCCCCGGCAGCGCCCGGAGCCACCAGAAAGGCTCTGCCCATCCCGCGGGATCGTCGGGATGGGAACTGAGAGCAGACAGCGAGAGGGAGCTGAAAGCTCAGGGAGGAGATCCCATTTCACTGGAGAGAGGGAAAGTGCAAGAGGCAGAGGCTGCACCTCCGGGAGAGCAAATTCTCACAGTGCCCTCAAGGTTCAGACAGAAGTCAGTGCTGAAGGATGGGGAGGAAGAGCAAAGAAGCAGAGAAACACTCTATAAGGTCATGTTGAGCATCATGTTCTTAGCTAGGAACAATTTATAATGCCACCAAAATCAGAGGGTTCATTTACCTCGATGTGCACCAGCTGAGGATGTGGCACAGGGTATTTCACCTCATTTTCCCACAGTCACAGACCCAGCCAGGCCACTTAGAAAAATACATTGAGAATAGATCAACTGAACAATCACTGGAAACATCATCTCCTTCTGCCTCACAGACAATTAGCACGGTTTTAATTGCACCAGTAACTCCAGGGCAGCAGTGAGAGTTGGTCAGGCAGCTCCAGCCCTTGCAGTGAGCACACGGAGCTGTGGCACACGTGGGGTGACCACCACAGACCCACTGGTGTGGCCACACATGGGCAAGGCACAGACATCTGGTGGGCAGCAGGCATCTCAAAACCTGAAAATAGGTGACAGAGGTGACAGAGTCCTGGCAATAATGACAAACCCTTGGCCAGCATGAGCCCCAAGACAGGCTGTACCCCAGGGAGCTGGGTCAGGGCTGAGGCTCCAGAGGTCTGTGCTCTCATTCTCCTTCAGCAACTCTTGTGTGCATCGACACCATCCTGCTACCTGCTTATTTGTGGGAACCCTGGTATTACTGGCCTGGCACTCCCAGGGCTGTATTTTAATGTTTATTCAGTGTGGGAACACAGGCACAGGTGAAGACTCTGAATGTTTCAGCACCAGTGACCCAAACAGCTACTGGGGACCCTTTCCCCATTCCTTTAAAACCAGAGTAAGGGCTCAGCCATCACACCAACTCCTCCCTCTCTGAAGCCTCGTCCAGGGCTGGAAACAGGGACTGCCACCACCCCAAAAGCTCCTGGCACAGCATCAGCCAGAGGCACAAAGCAGAGTGCTCATGGCCTCACATGTTCACAGACCCAGAAGTCCCAAACTCTCCACCCTGCTCCTAAATCTCGGCCCTTACAGATAAGCATTAAACCTTTTTTCAGTAGTTTCTCATTATCTCCAAAGGAACAAACCAATGATTTGCCTGAGGGAAAAGGAGAGTTTGGCCAAGAGCAGGGATGGAGGGATTTGTTGTTTTTGCCTGTAACTGTGGTCAGGAAATAGTCCTAGAGCTCATTTTCAGCTCCTCCCTCTCGATAACATCTACCATATACATGCAGTGGAAAAGAAACAGCTTTGATACAGACACGGCAGACTTTGATTCACCACGGGGCCCTTGGCAGCTATCACCGCACCCCGGCTCCAACCTGGGGTGGACACCAGCAGCAATTCCCTGTCCCTGGGAATTAAAGCCTCTCCAGCCCCGGCAGCTTCAGCCTGGGACTGACACCAGCATCAGCCCCCTGGCCCCGCCTGACTCCAGTTAAAGCCTTTCCAGCCGCGATGGGGGAAGTAACACCCTTCCCACCCTGTCCCGCAAGGATTAATTGGCTATTTATCACTCCAAGGTGGTACCGCTGCTGCGGACAGGAACAACCAAGCCGGAAATTAGCAGCTCATTACTGCTGGTCTGAAAGTTTCCTTTCTTTGTGCCAGAGGACAACGTTTCACCCAGGATGCCCGGGTGGCAGGCAGCTAAAACTCTGAAAACTCCAGCGAATGAGGTCTGAAATGCGGCAGGGAATCAGCCTGTGCTACAGCAAACCTGGGAACGAATCGTTTGTTCCCATCTCCAGCTCCTCTGAGCCTGGCTCTAAGGTCAAACCAAGCTTTTATCTTCTCCTGTATTTCAGTATGCCGAAGAAAAAAAAAAATAATATTAGAGGAATAAATTAGCATGTGAAATGTAATTTAACTAATTAGCTCACTGGAGTGGAAAATATTTGCTAACCACTTTGAAGTCAGACCGACTGCACTTATTAGGACATCACAGAGGAGAAAGGAAGAAGCCGAAGATGGGGAGACCGCCAGGACAGGCTGTGGAGCATGCAAGCGCCTAAGCGGGACAAGGAGATTTCCCCCTGATTTCTTCTCACCCTGCAGGGCTTCACTCAGCGCCCAGCTCGGAGAGAGCAGCGCTGGGAGAGCCCCGGGCTGTGCTGCTCCCCCCTGACCCGCCGGACGCTGCAGCAAGGGAGGTTTCCCAGTGCTTTCCATCACACACAAGGCTGGGAGCGCTCAGCCTGGCATTCCTGGGATGCCCAACCACGGGTAAAACGCAGCAGGCAGGAGGGATGCCCCGGGAGCGGGCAGCAGCATCCCAGCAGCATCCCTGCACTGGCAGGGAGGGGATGTCACCGATTAAGCTGAAAAACAGCGAGCCATGAGGCTCCACCACGTCAGGGAAGTGCCTGGGATGCCACAAAAAGCCGTTATATCACTTGCAACAGCCTGCTCATTGATTTCCCCACCTCCCAGGCGTAGAAAGTGTTGCTCTTTTATTAGCAAAGCTTTGGAAATCCCTCCCCATCACAGCAAAAAGGGGCAGCCCCGGCAATTTTGCAACTGCTGTGGCTGAGTTATGAAAGGGGGGATTGACAACCCCAGTGAAAGGCATCAAGGGGGGCAGAAATGAGAGCCTCCTCTGCCTGATACACAGCACCACATTGGGGATAACCCGGGGGGGATGTTTCCCTTCCCCCTGGCCACCCCCTGAACGTGGGCATGAGCACCTCCAGTGCCTCCACTGCCAGCTGGTGGAATGTCCCCCAAAGGAGACCCAGTCCATTGCTGGGGCAGAGCAGTTTCCCTGAAAAACAGGAATATGAGGTCTTGACCCAACAGTGGTGCTGCCCTGGGAGAAGAGACTTGAGCCAGAAATTCATGTTTTTATGGGGTGTCCCCAACCCGGGCTTTGCCTTGATCCTTTTTGAAGTCAGAGCTTTGCTCCCTGCGAATCCAGCTTAGAAAAAGGTCAGCTGTGTGTTCAGTGAGTGGATTTGCAGCAGGAGGAAAACCCATTTTTCAAGCCAGGCCTTCCCACAGGGATGACCCAGATGTGACGGACACCGGCAGACAGGAACCTGCAGAGGAGCCCCAGGTAATGCAGCCCCTAAACCTTTCCCAACCTGCCTGTGTCGTCTCCAAAAAGAAAGGAAACTAATGAGCCTGAAATAGAAATTAAAGCCCTGAAATAGAGGGGGAAATGCCAACACTGCTCCCTCCCCGCTGCCCACGCAGACGGGGAAGCGACGGCAGGAGATGAGCAGGGCCCTGCAGGTGGGTGTGAGACACCAAACCCTGCCTGGCTGGGGGAAAACTGCAGCTCTGAAAGAGGAATTTCCCCATCACCCTCATCAGACAAAAGCGCCACTCAGGATTTCCCTGCTGGCATTTCCCCACCGGGCTGTGTTCTGCAGCAGCTTCCAGCCATGGGCCCCGCTGTGCCCCCGCTTTCCAGGAATGGGAATTGAGCCTCAGAGCAGGGGTACGTGAACATGGAAAGACACTGAGACAGAGCATGGAGATCCTGATCCACCTCCTGCTCACAGTGCTGCCAGAGAGTGCTCACCCATGGGGTGTCACCCCACTCTGCCCAGTGCAGGTAAGCCCAGAGCTGGGAGAGGTGAGCATGGCATTGCTGGGAAATGGGAAAATCCCAGTGTGACCCCCGGGCAGTTCCAGTTGCCACAGGGAAGCCCTAACCTCTCCTGTCCCTCACTAATGCCCCAGCCATGACCTCAGGTCTGGGGACACCCTGATGTGCCAGTCACCGACTCTGCCTCCCCGTGATGCTGCCAGGGCTGGCTGCCACCCAGCAGCTCCAGAGGGCTCGCGGGAATTGTTAAAAACCCAACCAACCAAATAACAAAAAAACCCAGCACTAACATATTGCACAGCCCCCTTGAAAATTATTTCTCTTTTCTGCTAAAAACCAGGAATATTATAAAGAAGAAGTCCCTGAGTGACCCAGGCCAGGGCACTCCCCGTGCCCGGTTCCAGCCGATGCCCAGGGAGGGAGGGAAGCGGGGGAGCCTCCACCTGTGTCGGGCAAACCCTGAGGATCCCCCGCGCTGCACCGCGGGCCGCGGGGAAGTCCAGCACCGGATCGCACTGCCGAGCAGGAACGGAGATCTCCTGCCGTAAACCTGGAGAAATCTGCTGCTTGGGAATCAAGCTGAAGGAGAATAAAGCAGCCAGGCACTGCTTCACCCCCCGCTCCAGCCGCCTCCCTCCCTCCCTCCTTCTCAGGAATGCTGCAGGAGGCACCTGCGCTTTGGGGGCGTGCTGCCCACCCCGGCACACCCCGGCAGCTCCGCAGTGGCCGTCACAGGTATCCTCATTATCCTCATTAGTGCAGCAACGCTGTCGATGCTGGCAAAGCCCCCCGGGGTGTTTCCAAAAATAGGAGGCTCCCTGCAAGTCCCCTGTCCCTGCAGGGACACTCAGGATGCTGGGCTGGGGCTCCCCACCCCTGTCAGGATCCAACCTGCAGGAAAGTGCTCCCTCCTCCAGGGAACTGGGCTCGGTTTTGTGCTCTCATTTCACCTCTTTAAGCACACAGATAATGCTGAGGAGAAGGTAACAGCGATTGTGCCAGATCAGTTGATGGCCATGGAGAAAATCCAGATTTAAGGCTCCTGCAGTGACACTACACACCCTGAGCACATACAGCAAGAGATGGGCTTTCCCTGCTCCAAAAAAATCAAAGCAAGTTTTGCCTCAAATATTAACAGCACCTGGATCACACCCAAAACCCTTACACAGGTGGGACTGCTCACCACCCACCCGCCCTAAAAAGCATCGCCCCTGGTTTGGGGTTCTCAGTTGCTTTATCCCAGAGTCCTTCATGCACAGATTTGGGGTGTATTTCTGTGAGGGGCAGAGTCAAGGTGGCAAGAGGAGCCCTCAGCAGGGATCCCCTGACCCACATTGGGAAAGCTCTGCCTCAATGCTGCAATCGACTCCAATTTTTGCATGGTGAAGCAAACCCTGCAGCTGCACCAGAGCGGGAGGGCAGGACCAGAGCCCACGGGCGGTGACACCAGGCAGGGAAACACCAAGAGCTGTCCCCCAGGTTTTCACACCCACTCCAAGGCAGCAGAGCCAGGACAGGTACAGCAAACACTCCCTTCTGCATCGAGCCACAACACGACTCTTATTTCCCACAGCGAGGCTTCCCCTCCCTCCCAAACCCCTCCTTTCGTTTTGGTGCCCTGGATTTGGCAAGCGCCACAGTCTGCCTGAAGGTACAGCCCTTCAGAGAGGAAACGGTCACATCTGGAGGCGGTGCCAGCTCCTGGCACCGTCAACTTTGCCAGAAGTTCACCACCCCCCGCATGGTGCCGGGGTGGGGTCACAGCTCCTCGCTGTCCCTGTCACCCCCGGCGTGTCCCCGAGCCGGCCCGGGGCTGGCAGCGCCCTCGCCCCCTACTCACATCGTCATCCTGCACGCTCAGGGGGATATCCAACATGCACATCTGCACCGGCTGCACCAGAGCCTTCTGCACGTTGAACAAAGGTTTTGCCTCCATCTTCCCGGGCACGGAGGGGCTGCTCATCCTCCTCCTCCTCTCTCTCTCCTCCGCCGCTCCCCTCCCAGGAGCAGGTCCAGCCCAGGCGGCGCGAAACCCACCGGAGATCTCCCTCCCCGTCCAA
This sequence comes from Prinia subflava, assembly GCF_021018805.1. Classification (NCBI taxonomy): domain Eukaryota; kingdom Metazoa; phylum Chordata; class Aves; order Passeriformes; family Cisticolidae; genus Prinia; species Prinia subflava. The sequence continues at coordinate 7,453,056 of NC_086258.1, forward strand.
TTTTGTCAGCACATCTCGCCGACAGCTGCTGCGAGCTCTCGTTTCCTCCCTCGCGAATCAAAGAGCGGCGAGGAGCTGCACCGGGAGCGTGCGCGCGTGTGAGCGGCGCTCCCGTGTGCGCGCCCGCCTGTGCCGCCGCTCCCCGCGCTGGGGAAGCGGCCCTGGGCCAGCCTGCCCCGGCTCCCCGACCGCCCCCAGCTTCTCCTTTCTCTCGGGATAGCCTCAGCGCCGGCCCCGGCTGCGGCTCGGCCCCGCCGGGAGCTCCCCAGCCTCATCGACATGCGTGGCACTCGCCGAGCCCGCGCATTGTCTTGGAGACGCACAACAGGTCCTGCCTGCTGTTGGGTTGTGATTATGATCAAACCGCGTCTGCAGCGCTCACTGCGCTTCCCTCTGGCTGTTGTGGCAGGCAAACAGGCAGGGCTGGAAGGATGAGAGGGTGTGAAACAGAGGGAGAACGAGTGGTCGGGGCTGGAGCCTCCCCCTTTCTTCCCATCCCGTCTCCCATCCCTGTTTTCCATTGTCAGAGGCAGTTTCAGCCCAACGCCTTCCTGTACTCCAAGGACCACAGCCAGGCTTGAATAATTCACATCCACAGAGTGCTCGGGAGCCTTACGGCACTGGGAATGCAGCATGGCACTGAGACCATCAGTGCTGGTCATCACTTCGTTTGTAGGACAATTGTGCCGGGAAGTTTTGCCCAGGTGAGCATTCCCAGCTGCCTTTCCCTGTGAATCCAAACTGGAGCTTTGCTAAAGGAAGCCATGGCACAAAAACAGGTGGTTTGCCATGAAAAACCCCTTCCTATAGAATTTTCAGCAGCAGTAGCAGCGGGGTGGGAGTCTCAACATGGAGCAGCTCATGTTATCACCCGCAGACACAGAGCACACGGATGTTATTGCTCTCACCAACAGGAGTGAGCTGGAGCCAAGCCCATAAGCCATCACCTCACCCTCAACAGCTGCAGAGGCCAGGCCCAGCGGCAGGGGTGACACCCCGGGTGTCACTTCCCAGCGAGGGCAGCAGCAGAGCAGCAGTTTGGTGGGTTCATCCACTCACACCCAGCCAGGGGAGACGCTGGGGCCAGCTACAAACCCAGCTGAGGGACCAGGGTGAAATGCCAGTGAGAATCCCCACTGCCCTCAAACAAACAGGAGTTTGTGTCCTTGCAGCTGCCCTTCTTGCTGGACCCAGCAGGGATGACATCAACAGGATGAACAGACCCTACTCCAGGCAGGCACTTTTGGGTGGCTTTGTGGGTCCCACTTTGAGTAGTCCCTTGCAGGGCAAAGGTCTGGGACTGTGCAGCTTTTTCCCAGCTTTCCCAAACTCGGCTGCTGCCCGAGGCCACAAGGGCGGCTCGCAGCACGCCCGGGTGCCGGAGCAGAGCCGAGGAGCCCCGCTGAGCCCGGCATTCCTGCGGCGTTAGGTAAGCCGGGCTTGGCGAGCCGCGCTCAGCGCCGAGCCAGCGCCGGGCTGACTCATCCGCGCAGGAGGCAGAGCCAAGGCCGGGCTTAGAGGGGTCTCACACACACACAGACCCCCCCGTGCCCCTCACAGTCGGAGCTGGGCTCATCCCCAGCAGGCCGGGGCTGGAGCGGGGTCTGGTCCATCATTCCTGGGGGAAATGCGGGGATGAGGAAAGCAGCTCTTACATGCTGCAGGAATGGGAGCTAATGGGCAAGCCTGGAACAAGACCAAATAGGGATAAACCCACCATAAATTAAGTTTTAACTGGAAGTTAGGCAGATTTTTCATCCACCATATGGCTGAGATGAGCAGCAGAGAGGACCAGAAGGCAGCACTGCAGCAGCCCCAGGAATGGATTTGCAGGGGAGGAGAGAGGGGACATCACAGCTGGACAATCCCAAATTTCCAGGGCCATGCCCCAGCTGCTGACTGACACAATTTCAGCAGCTCTTCTCGTGGCAGAGAGGCAGTGCCACAGCCCTGGAAACTCCCTGGCACAGGCAGTCTCTGTCCTGCTCCTTCACAATTCCTTGGTGACTCAGTGCAAAGTGCATTCCCATGGAGGACTGCCCCACATTTCACCAGCACCAAACCCAGCCCTCAGCACGGGCAGTGCCCACAGCTCTGGTTCCAGGAAAGGTGATTCAAACCTCTGCTTCAGCCCCAGCTCGGGTTACTCACCTCACCTGCAATTGGTCAGCAGAGCTCAGCTTTCCAACAACAACTTTTCAGTAACCAGCTGGGCTTGGTCAGCTGAGATTGCAGCTTCCAAGCATCGTGGGAAGGACACAGATTCACACTCAGGTGCCAGAGTCTCCAAGGGCTGCCATTCCCAGGAACTCGTCATCCTGTTCAGCAGCTAATCTGTGCCGTGGGAACAGGAATCTCTGCAGAGGTGGTGTGGAGGTGTAGGAGTCCCATCACCTGCTGGTTCTCTGGTTCCTGGGGCTTCCCTGGACTTCAAGGGCTGGGGACAGGCTCAGAGGTTGTCACATACCTCTGACAGGAGCTCAGTCTGCTCTGCTGATCCCCAGAGCCCAGTGACCTCCCACCTAGCAGCCACAAAGATGCCAAAAGTGACAATCCATCTGGAAAAGTCACAAACCACATGGGCAGTCTACAAAGGAAAACAAAACTCCAAGTGCAGAGTCCCAGGAGGGCCACCAGGCAAAGCAGCAGCAGCAGAGGCTGGACAAAAGCAGAGATGCTCCAGAGAAACATCTCAAACCAACAGGAACAGGACACGGTGGATGGACGGGACATGGGAGCTGCAGTGCATGGAATGCTTTGGTCAAAGGTGACCAGCCAGAAGTTGAGGGCATTCACACAGCCCCAGAGATGGTGTGGGGCCTTCCTCTCCTCTGCTGGGGCCAGCTCACGCATGTCCACCCACCAGTGTCCCCAGCCACCTGCCTCAGTCACCGGGGAACAGAGCTGTCCCTCAGCAGGAACCGGCAGGGTGGCTTTGAACCCTTCCCCACTGCGAGGTTTGCAGCAGAAACACAAAGCAGAGAATCCCCTGCCATCAAACCAGCCCAGACAGGATGATCCTACGCAGATGTTTAAATGACAGCTTCATCCTCCTGCTCCTCCAGTCTGGCTGACGTGAGTGGAAACCGTGCCACGATCCCAGACTGAGCCCTGAAACCATCCCTGGGCACGGAAAGCAGGGGAGCCATCCCCACTGGCCCAGGGCTGAGGTGCTGCTGGAGCCCCACAGCAGCACTGGGGCCATCCCTGCCAGGGTGCAGGAGGAATCTCCTCCTGGTGCTGCCTCTGGAGGGCAGGGAAGCCCCAGCACCGATGTTTCCCCGTTTCATTTCACACTGGAGCTTTATTGTCGCAGCTCCAGCTGAGCAGATAAAGCCCATCATGAGACCTCAGTGCTTAGCAACCATTACTGGGAAAATACTGTTTTCCAGTAAGAGTCTTGGCAGGGACAGAGCAACTGCAGGGTGAATTCATTGCGATTCCTCTGCTGGGTGCATCCTGCTCCCGACTGCGCTGCTGCTGCCCCAGGGAGAGACCGGCTCCTGCACTGGGAATTGCATCCATTCCCTAAGCTGCAAACAGCCTCTGTCACCTTGCAAAAACATCATTTTGTGCACCCCACAACTGAACCTCTGCACAGTTAAATGCAAATTTCAGGGACAAACTCATGCACGGGACGATCTCAGCACCCAGCGTTGCTGCAAAGGTGTGGACATTTGGGATGCTCCACAAACCAGTGAGCAACCTCTCCCGTGATGCTGGGCATTCCTGACACCCAATGACTCACAAAGGCCCACCTAAGGAACGCTGACTCCAATGCTTGATGTCAAGCATCAAAGGCCTCCACAAAATGAAAGAAATTCCCCAGGAATGACAATGGAGGGTTTGTTTTCCAAAGGAAATTGCAACTCCGTGCCCAAACATCACAGCATCCTGCACCAGAGAGAGAAACGACACAAAACCTGCAGGTTTATTTTCACTGTGCAAGGCTGATGGAAAGGCAAAGGGGAAAGGAAGCGGCGTGACAAATAAATGGCAAATGGAAAATCCCAGCAGCTCTTCCCCTTTGACACTTCTCAGTAACAGAAAGAGGAAACCTGGTTTCAAAACCACAGAAATCCCAAACGAATGGCATTTCTTTGGAGAAACGTGGTGTTTACAGAAAGCCCGTGGGTAGACTGAGAGAGGCAGACATGGAGATGGAGCCTGGTGGGACTTCCAGGAGACCACGAGCAGGTGGGATACCTATTTCCCAGTGAAAATCAAAATCACCTTGACATCTAAGATGGATTTCAAATGGGATATACAGAAGCACTCGCAACCTGTCTTGTCCCAGACTAGTTCTGGTAATAAATCCTGTTGATTTGAACCTGCACCCTTGTTTTTAGACATTTATTTGAAGAAGCCACTGTCATTTCCTCAAAGTCACTCCTGAGAGAGGGCGCAGCCTGCGCTGCACCTCACGCCTCTGGAAAGCCTGTCTGGCATTCAGCATCCTGAATAAATTCCAATGCTCCCCAGAATAGATGCGTATGCAAAATTAATTCACAATCAAGCCCGTGCAAAGCATGAGACGGCCTTTTAATAGGTGCAGCGCAGCAATTACCAGTGTGCAGTGAAAGCCAACAAGCATTAAAGGAGGGTGGGGGAAAACCAATTAGTTTCCTTGGGATTCCTCCACGAGCTTGCCACTTGAGGGATTTCCATTTCCACGAACCCCTGGAGCCAGCGTGTCCCCGTGGGGAGGGGGACACATCCCCACGGCCTCCCCCGCCGCGGTCCCCGGGATGCAGCGGTGCCGGCCCGGTCTCCATGGAGATTGTCACCGCAGCAACGGGGACCTGCCGCCTCCCGGAGCTGCAGGGGATGCACAGGGGATGTGACCACCGCTCCCAGCTGGGAAAGGGAGCACCGGGTACCCACACCCCTCCTTTCTGCTTCCCAGACCGCTTCCCTGCACCGGCGGGGGAAAAGGGCTGCCGCAGCCTCGGCCCGTGCCCGAGGTGAGTCCCAGAGGAGCGGGAATGCCGAGCAGCCGCGGTGGGAGAGCATCGGGACGGAGCCGTGCTCGGGGCTGTCATGGCAACAGCTGATGGAGCTTCCACAGCCTCCCTCCCTGCGGAGGTGGGATCAGGATGGGAACACCCCTGCAGCAGCCCCCGGCTGGGCAGCGCTGCTCCAGGAGGGGATCCCTGCCCTTCCACCGCCTCACAGCCGTTCCAGGAGCGCTCACACAGGGGATGGGGGAGGACCCCGTGTCCCTGGGCAGATCCCCACTCCCTCCTGCCCCCCGTTCCCCCCCACTGCGGGAGGGAAGGACGAGGACAGGACCACGGAGCTCTTTGCAATCCGTGGCAGCTCCCACCACCCCTTCTTGGTTCACCCCGAGATGGTTCCCCACCAGATTAAGCCCTTTCAAGGACACACCCGTGGCGTCCCCACCCCACCCACGCCACCCCGGGGAGGCCCGGGCAGGGCTCTCCTGCCGGGAAATCCCTGGCACAGGGCCCACACCTGCTGGGTGCCCGCACTGCCGGGCTCCCTGCACTCCTGCCCCACTGCCCAGCTGGGCACACACGCCAGCCTCTGGACCTGACACTGCAGGACGATGCCATGAACTGCCACATGCCCACCGCTGTCCCCTGCAGCTCCAAACCTAAGGAAAAGGCTCACAATTCCCCCAGACACTGCCTGGCAGGGGAGCCTGCAGCACAGGCAGATTGGGGACAGGAATAAACTCCCAAATGCCAGCACATCCTATCCCCTGTGGGCCAGCTCTGGACACGGACCTTGCAGGGACCAGGTGGGCACAGCACAGGTCACAGCAAGGCTCAGCTGTGCCCACCCAGCCCTGCAGCAGCACCGGGTGCTTCCCACTGCAAATACCTCTGCTGGAGAAGAGGAAGATGCCAGGGGATGGAGAGCTGAGGGTGTTAGCAAGCCATGGCAATCCCCACTGTTACCAATCGTGATTTTTCCACAGGGATTTATTCCAGCTGCCAGCAGCCGTGTGTGGCAGGAGCAGGCTGGCAGCAAGGCCAGGGCATCTCTCTGGGCACATCTTTGCAGGCAGCCAGAGCTGCTACCCAGCCCAGCACAGCCTGGAGCATTCACCAGAGATGGGGCATCCACCAATTCACCCACTTGGCCGAGCCCCCAGTGCTGGACAGGGATGCTCCCTTCACATTTTCCAGGGCTTAGCTGGAGCTTGAACAGACCCAGAGGAGGAGGTTCCATCTCCCCAGCCCTGGAGCTTGCTCTGGCCGTGCTGTTTAACACGGCCCCAGCTCCTCACGCGTGCTTTAACCCACATTACCATGGCCAAGAGGTTATCTGCAGATCCACACCACTGCTCCTGCAGCCAGCAGAGCCCGGGCTCCAGAGATAAGAGGCACAGCTCTGGCAGCCTGCAGGTCTCCAGCCCCACACCCTGAGCCAAAGGCTCTCCCAAGCCTCCCTCTTCACGCCTGGTTTGCAGCCTCCAGGGATTAAAGACATCTCCACTACGGGCAGTCCCCTCTCTCTAACAGCCAAGGGGATGGGAAACCCTTTTTGGACAGCCAGGTTCCTGAAGCAGTTTGATTTTTCTAGAAGTTTCTCTCAGGGCTCCTGTTCAGCTGCTCCTCAGTCTCCCACTCTGACAGCAAAGGGTTCCAGTGGCTTTCTTGGCTGCAAGGGGTGCGGGGCCCTGGGACAGACAGGGAGAGCATTCCAGCCTGGAATCCCCTGGGGAGGGCAGGGACAAGGCAGGGTGGGACTGAGCAGGGACAGAGCTGAGCTGGGCTCTTAGCTCTGCTGGAGACAGCCCAGAGAGCACAGAGGCCCTTCCCTGACCTGCTGGGCTTGTCCAGCCTGGCCCCCGTGCAGTGCAGATGTGCAGCCCACCAGTGCAGGGCTGGGAGCCTGCTGCATGTTTGGGGACAGCAGTTGTGAGCTCCCTTTGCATTACACGAATTCCTGAGCCCATCCTGCCAACCTGCTGTCTCCAGATGTTTGCTGACAGCAGAGAGGAGGGCAGAGCCCCCCAGGCATGGTGGAGCAGCACCTGCTCTCAGCTTTCAGGCCAAGGAATCATTTTTTGACTGGAGAAAGGGAAAATTCCTGGGATCCATGCAGCAGCCCAGCAGCAGGCACAGGAGCTGGGGAGCATCCAGGACTTTGGGATGGCCAGGCAGCACCAAGGGGCTGCATCAGTGTCCTGACTGCCCGTGAATCCCTGCAGCTGGTGAGACACACGGCCTGCACGAGCTGATTGGGAGCAGCCTCTGCATTTCAGGGAATCACAGACTATCCCAGACTGGAAGGGACCCACAGGGATCATCAAATGAAACGCCTGATCCTGCACAGACCCCCCAACAACCCCACCCTGGGCATCCCTGAGAGCAGTGTCCAAACCCTCCTGGAGCTCTGGCAGCCTCGGGGCTGTGCCCATTCCCTGGGGAGCCTGGGCAGTGCCAGCACCTCTGAGGGAAGAACCTTTCCCTGATATCCAACCTAACCTTTCCCTGACACAGCTCCAGCCATTCCCTTGGGTGCTGTCACTGGTCACAAGAGCAGAGAGATCTGAGTTAGCCCCTGGCTGTCTCTTGTGAGGAAAGTGCAGACCTCAAAGTCTCCCCTATCTTCTTTTCTCCAGCCAAAAAGCCAAGTGACCTCAGCCACCCCTCTTACAGCCCCACTAGACCCTGCACCATTTTCTCTGGACACTTCCCAATAGCTTTCCATCCTTTTTTCCCTGATTTCCAGTTGGCCCCAGCAGCGTGGGGAGCACCAGGGAGGGGGCAGCCCGTCCTCCCTTCTGCAGCACTGCAGTCCTGGCCACACACCCGAGCAGTGGCTGTGCTGGAAATGGGATGAGGCTCATTCCCAGGGGCCCACCATTGATTTCCGTTGCCTGACGACAGGAAAGCTTTATAATCCTATTAACTAAACACCCTTTCAAGCAGCACTGGGAACAGTGCAAAGGGGACTTGTACAAGCAGTCACAGCCACCCCGAGCAGCACCCAGCCCCAGGAAACGCTGGGCAAATGCTCCAAAAGCAGGGCTGTGACTCCCACTGTGGCCAGGGAGGGGTCAGTGGTGGCCAGCACAGGGAAAATTTGGATCCCACCATGAAACACAGGCTCTGGCTGCAGGTCACTGAGCAAAGGAGACTTTGCACAGGGACATGGTGCCCACACAGGCGAATTCACAGCAGCTGGCCCCTGAAACACTGACAAATATCAGTGCACCTGGTGCTACTTAGGGGTGTTTGACAGCAAAAGATAAACAGCTCGGGCCAAAATATACAAACATGCCGTGGGAGAATGGGAATTTCCTTGCTGCTTTCGAAGGAGAAAGGATTAATTTCATCGTGTTTGTAAAATGTTTCAAGAGTGCAGCCCTCCCCTCCAGTTAGCATCGACAGCCAGAGCTGGGGGGAAAGCCACAAATCGAGCAGGCAGGGGATGTAAAATCCCAATTTCCGAGGCAGCCCCGGGTATCCAGAGACACGAGAGTGGGAGGAGCCCCCAGGCTCCGCTGAGCTCCAGGGAAGCGCTGCTGAGCCGCAGGCAGGGACAGCGATGGGAGCAGCCACGGCCGCACCTCCCTCCGAGCGCCGCATCAGGGGCAGCGCAGCAGGGATGGAGCCGGGCTGGCGCCTCACCCCGCTGGAATCCCTCGGGATCCCCCCGATCGGCAGCCGGGAATGTCCGCAGCCTGAGCAGGGGGGACACAAACGCCTCTCCAGCGGCAGAAACGCAGAAATGCCCGGGCTGTGGCAGCATTTATCAGCCATCTCCGCTTCCTCTGCCTTTAGCAATTCACACAGCGCCGCAGAGAGCCGGGGTCGCTGTTTTCCCTGACGGGTTATGGATGCAGAGGCGCAGGACGGGCTCTGTGTCAGGGGACGTGATGCCACAGCACCACCAGCAGTGCCACACACGCAGGGACAGCACGGGAGCCTGGGCATGGCCTCCTAAACAACCCCTTCCTTTTTGGGGCTTATCCCAGTGGGGCAAAACCAGCTGCCCCTCATGGGGAAGGAGAGGGTCCAATCCAACCCTGGCCACAGGCTCTGCCTCCCAACTCCCCCACCAAGGCACAGGGCTGGCACCAGCCTCGTTCTTTCGGTGGCACCGAGGACGGCACAGCCACCAGAAGAGCCTTCCTGTCACCATGGAAATGCTGAGCGGGAGGGCTTGAAGCCTGCTGGGACTTTCAACCTCTGCCAAGAAAAACAGGGCCCTTAAAACATCCACAAGCCCTGGTTTGTACCAGGGGAGGATTGCTGCTCCCTTTGGTCTGCTGGTGGTGGGGCAGAAAATGTGGGACTCCTCCCAGGGTAAAAACCTCATGGGCTGAGATAAGAACAGCTTAATTATTGAAATATAGTAATGGTAATAATAATGATGATGATGATGATGAAAAAGAAAGTACCCAGGCTGCTCCTCCAGCCTCCACACAGGCAGAGCTCAGCCCCATCCCTCAGCTGCCCTCTCCCAGTGTGCACCCACAGACACCCCCAGCTGGGCCAGCAGCGCCTTTCTGAGCCTGCACGGAGCTTTTGCACACCTCGACCACAACAACCACCGTGGGAAGCCTCCTCCATCCCCTCCCAGCAGATTCCACCAACGATTCTGCCCGCAGGGTTGCCCAAGCTCCTTGGAGAGGGGCTGAGAGCAGCCAAGTTCCTGGTAATTCAGGACCACGGCTGTGCTCCTGCTCCCTGTAATTCAGGACGTGCAGCAGTCCCCCTGAGCTGGGCGTTCCTGCCTGCCCTGGGCTTTGCCCCGCTGCCCTGGCTGCCTGTGGTTGTTGTTCACAGCGAGGGTGTCACGTCCCCGGGGAGGTGAAGAGCCGAGTTCGCGTGGGACACTGCCCAGAGGGACAGGCAGGAAACACTCGGTGGGAAATCCGCTGCGGGATGGAGCCAGCGGGGCCAAAAGGGCAGGGCCGGGCTGGAGGTTTCAAAGGGAACTCCCGAGGGGTGACCTCGACCTCCCTGCTCCTGCTGAGGGCTCGCACGGAGCCCGCCCGGCTTCCCCAGCACCGTGCAGGGTTTGTTTCCTGCCGCCAGCCCGTGTTTGTGGCAGGGCAGTGGGAAACAGAGTGGGACTGCACGGAAGAGGAAAGATGAAAAGGGACAGCGGATGTCCCAGGAAAGCCCCGAGCCAGGCTCGGCTTTCAGCACACCCAGAGCAGGCTCACACGGCCACGTCCTGAGTGCCGGGCACAGCGTCACCCCCAGGCTGTGCCTGCACACCCCCTCCAGGATGCCTGGAGGGCTTCTCCAGTGATCCCCCCTAACAGCACTGGCTGCACCACACCTCACTCATCCTCTCTCCTCCTCCCCTCCTCTCCTAGACCCTGCAGGGAAGTGTGAGGCCTGATCTGGGGTTCCTTGGCATTTCACACGTTCTGGCATCCCAGAGCTCTGCCACCACATCTAAAGCTTCTGATTTTCTCCAGGTGCCAAACAGGGCAGGACAGACTCAGGAAAGGCTTCCCCACCCTCTGTGACCCATCAGGGCACCACTGCACCCCTTCCTTCTGCCCAGCCCCTTCTCCCTGCTTCCCCTTTCTCCCGGCTTTGGAACCTCTCTCCAGGCAGGGGGGTGAAGGACATTGAATTACAGCCACACCTCTTCCAGGGAGCGTGTGAGCCTCGGCGGCTCCAAGCACAGGAGCCCTCAGGGCCGCAGCACACCCGGGCGCACCGAGGGGGCTGTAAATCCTTGCAGAGGATGAACTCCCGCTGCACTGCAGAGCCTCGAGGGAGCGGAAACTGCGATGGCCCAGCACGCCAGCACCGAGCCGCCTCTGACGTGGGCTGTTGTCTACAAACTCTGCCTTTGACCCGCGGCCAAGGCGGGGGGAGCAGAGAGCGAACATCCGCGGAGACAGCGCGCAGAGCAGCCCCGGGAGCCGAAAGGAAACCCAGGAAACCCAGGCACTGAAAAACAAAAGTCCTCGAGCAAAACAGATGCGTGAACCCCACCGCGGGCCATCCCAGCAGGAAAACCTGCCAACATCTGGAGGCTCCGCCAGAGCATCCCGCAGGGGAGGGATGGATTTTTGTTTGGGAGCACCCAAACAGCTGCCAGCAGCTGCCACGGCCACCCCTGGCCGCCAGGGCTGTGACAGCCCGGGCACAGCGCCCCGGGCACGTGGAAAACGCTCCTGATGTGACCCAGGGGCAGCGCTCGCTGCCGGCCCGGCTGGTGGAAAGGTCCCCGCTGTTTAGGGAGTGCTGGGGACAGCTGCTGGCAGCGGGGACAAGCACAGAAGGGAGCGGGGGATGAGGGATTTCTTTTTATAGGAAGGACGCGGTGATTGACGCGCCCTTGCTGAGGTCTCCCACGGGGTCGGACCTGAGCTCTCCGTGTCACTCAGCGCCAGCACGGCTCCTCCCGGGTGAGCAGTGCCCCAACACCGAGCCCTGCTTCTCAGAGCCCGGCTGGGCGCGCTGGGCTTTCGCAGGGAGCCGGACGCTGGCGCTGTCCCCGCTCCCATCCCCGCTGACCCTTCCCAGCGCCGAGGAAGAGAACCCACGGCAAGAACTCATAGGGAAAACAACAGTGCCATCTGCTGCACAGCCCCGCCGGGCTCGGGGCAGCCCTGGCCGGCCCATGCAGGGTCACACAGCCTGGCAGACCCGCAGGCAGCACCGAGCCAGCGGCATCCCGGCAGGGGAAGGCAGCCCCAGAGCTGTCCTGACTGCCAGGCACAGCTGGATGGCCTCTGGCTGGCACAGGACAGCAGGATGAGAGGCAGAGCAGAGCAGAGAACGTCCTGGAGCCCATCTAGTGACTGCAGAGTGTGAAGGACATGGAGGAGGGAACAGGCTCCTTCGGCCAAAGCAGGCAAAACCTCTTCTCTATCAACACCTGGGAGCTGAGACCCATCTTCCATCCTCTCCACAGGCAGGGAGAGGGGGGAAGAGGGACACAGCCCCTGCCACTCACCAAGACTTGGCAAGGTCCTTCACACCATCCTGAGCATCTCTTTTGGAGAGAAATCCCAGATCCTGGCGCTAGACACCGTGCACTCCCCCAACCTGTGCTGTATCACCCCGATATCCCAGGGAATCTCCAGGAGGTGGGGACACCTGGGAGAGCAGGGTCAGCCTGAGGGAGCTGTCAGCAGCTCCCCTGCCCCTCCAGGCTCAGCACCATGTGCAGTTGCCAGTTAACCAGCCGTGCCCCATGAGTGGTGGCAGCCTGGTGGCAGGTGAAGCAGTTTCCCTGCACACACTGCCTGGAAAGCGTGCTGGCATCCCCGTCAGATGGGTTGCTATAGCAATGGGAAAGGTATCAGAAGCAAAATCCATCCTGATGGACAGTGCAGATTGCTTTGATCACCACCTGAGATCAGAAGCCCCGATTGCCCTGATCAGGTCCAGCAGTCAGGCACCATTTAGGGAATGACAGAGTGAAAACACTACGAGGAGATGAAAAACACAACCCCAAAGACGCCCAGAATAACCAAAGTCCTGAAAAGCCCCTCATTTCTTCACTTCAAGAGCCATCTCTGAGCAAACTGGCTCAGAGATAACACACTGCTCTGAGCTATAGGATGTCAGATCCATCATTACAACGTCCCAGAGATTTATTCTGGAGCCTGCAGCAGTCGCTGCATCCTCTGCTCACGTCTGATCAGCCCAGGCACACAGGCTGGGGCGTGAGTGGGAGCTCCAGATGGAGTGGCTGAGCCACGCCGAGGAGGGACTTTGCATCTCCCCACCTGCTGCCTCCCAGCCCCTGCTGCCAGCTGGACCCTGGCTCGCCGTCACTTGTTGCCAACTCGCCCCCCTGCCCCTGCAGAGCAACACCAAGAGTTAACTCCGAGCCACTGGAGCTACTTCAGACGCTGGGAGCAGATGAAAGGAAAGAAAACCAAACGCAGCTCCAGCCGTGCTCGCGCTCCCTGCGTCCTGCCCCCAGCCAGCCCAAGCCTGCTCATCCACCATCTGCTCCCTTCTCCTGCCCAAACGGCCAGAAAGGGAGAGGGGGGATGAGTCTGCAGCTCTGGGAGCTTGGTTCAGGGTGGAAGCCACCTTCTGACCCAGCTCAAGAGCAGGTTTCCATTTCAAAGGCTGAAATTCACCCTTGCACATGAACCTTTGCTTTCACATGTCAGGACACCTGGAACAACACACCTGCAGCACTTAGAGATGAAAAAAAAAATATTCTCCTTGTTTGCTCAGCTTATTTACTTTGCAACACTCAGTTTTACCAGTTGTTTGTGTGGGTCTTTCCCTTAGCAACCAGGGAGAGAGAGGAACATTTACAAGGCATGAAAAATGTAGCTGTGCAGCCCTCAGAACTGGCAGGGTGCGGCTGCGGGTGCAGCTGGAAATTCCTCTTAAGGGGTGACCACAAACAACGGGACCTCAATGAATTGCACCCCTTAAAAGGCAGAGTGGCTCATCCTCTTCAGCAGGCAGAACCAGGACTTTAAACCTCTGCTCTCCACCCACACGGGTTTGGAACAAAGATCTCTATGTGCCTCAGTTTACCCATATAAAATATATCTATAAATAAATATATACAATGGGGTAAGCATAAAAGAGTGACAGGAAGTCTAAAGGTGAGACCTTAATGCAAAACATTCCACAGGATGCCACATGCATTCCCCAGCTCTGGACATCTTCTAGACAACCTTTAATTACCTGGATCTCCCAGCAAGATCAATCTTCCTACTCCATAATGACAGAAAATTCTCGTTCTTGAGCTTAGGCAGGGTCAGGACCCAAATTCCAGGATTTTGGTTGCCAATCCCTTTTTCCAAAGGGACATGCCACTATCCATAGTGTGGCACTAGGGCCTGCCTCCCACACGTGCCCCCAGGAGAGCTAATTCAGCTTTTGTTTATTGGGCTGGACCAAGGTGAACGAGGCCCAGACCAAACAGGCCCCCAGGGTGCAGGAGGCAGCTCTGGAATGCACATTTTCCAGTCCAAAAAATGGATCCCAGTCCACTTCTCCAGCACAGCATCAGCCCTTCTCTTTATTCATTCCTGGTCTCCAAGGAGCCATTGCTGCCCATTTACCTTCCCAGCACCCCCACAAGGGCAGCACAGCCCCCCCTTCCCAGGGATGGGATCGGGGGGAACATCAGAAGAGATGTCAAAAAGTCAGAGGAGCATCAGGATCAAACCCAGAGTCATGTTCTGGTGCCACCCCCAAAATTTCCAACCTTCGCTTCATCCTCCCCTACCCCAAAAGCACCAGTGGGTTTGAGAGTGCACATCTTTAGCCCACCTCGGCTCGATTTAGCTTCTTTGGCCTCATAAACACAGCAGGCAGAGACAAGGGACCTGCTGATGGCCCTTGGCCTGCGCGGTGCCAGGGGAGCTGGCCCTGGCTTGGCACAGCAGGCAGCAGCGCCAGCCTGCCGGCAGCATCGCAGCACAGCGCCTGCTGCAGCATCGCAGCGCCCTCAGACCCCGTCCCAAACTGCGTCCCTTCCCTTCCCAATCCTCCGGCTCCTCTCTTCCCAGCAGCGTTAACCATCATACAAACAGAAAGCCAAAAAAAAAAAGAAAAAAACGTTGATAAACAGACTTCCCCCGCTCCTTCGGCAAAGCCGCTGCTTCTCCTCCGCTAAAGCCCCCGCTGCAGACCCGGGGCCAGGGCTGCTGGCACGTACAGTGACCCCGGCCCCAACAGACGGCCAGGGACGGACACCTGCAGCTACAGACCCCCGGCAAGCCCCGCCAGAGCCCCGCTGCTCCCCGGCACAGCGCATCCATCAGTTATCCGCCGCGGACACGCGTGGGCCGCCCTGAGCCCCGTCCAGCGGGGGTTCTGGAGGGGCCCGAGCCCGGCAGCAGCGCAGCGAGCCGGGGCAGCTCGGGGGGACAAAGCCGGCGGTGCCCCGCGCACTCACCTGGGTGTCGATCATCATCGTGCCCCGCTCATAGCCCCAGCGCCGCGCCGAGAGCCGCTGGCCCCGCTGCGGGTGCCGGGGCTCACTCAGCGCCCCTGGGCGCTGCCCGGCGGCCGGGGGCGATGCTCGGCGCCGGCCATGGGCCCCCCGCCGCCCCCGCCGAGCCGCCAGCGCGGAGCGCCCAGCGCGGCCGGGAGAGCCGAGCGCGGGGCGGGCGCGGGGCGGCGCCGCTGCCGGGAGGGAGGGGGCGGCCCCGGCTCCGCCCGGCCCCGTTCCCCGGGGTTGGGAGCGCGTCTGCAGCGGGGGCGGCCGTGGGCACCGCTCTGGTGCCACCCGCGCCCGTGGGCGCACGCACGGGCACCGCTGCGGGGGTATCCGGGCCAGCTTTTCGGTTTTTTGGGGGTGTTTTCGCCCAGGAGTGGGTGGCGGGGGGTGGCAGGACCGTGGGGAGGCACCGTGCAGACCCCCCCGGGGAGCGGGCGCTGTGGGTGCCGAGTTTTTCGGCGGGTACGAACGGGAGAAGAGCTCGGGGCCGTGGCTGAGAGAGACCCCCGGGCTGTCCCCTCCGGGAGGAGAGGCAGGGGCAGCGAGCCAGGGCACGACACGGGCCCGCGGGCCGCTCATCTCCGCTCAGCCCCGCAGCGGAACGGGGCACGGGGGGACCCCGGGCAGCGCTGCCGGAGCGGCGGGCGCACGGTGTGAGCGCTGCGGAGGGAGACAGCGGGGTTGCCCTGGAAACAGAGCGGCTCCGGTCCCCATCGTTTGTCATCACGAGGCCGATGACATGAGCCATGACAGCGATGGCAGGAGGAGAAGGAGCCGCGAGAAGGCTGCGGCAGCCCAGGGCCGGGTGCTCCCGGCCGCGGGTCCTGGGTGCCAGCACCCCGCGCCGGCCCCAGCAGCCACCCCCGCTTTTTCCGGGGTCACAGCGGGGATGAGCGACAGGGCACAGCCCATCGCACCTGACCGTGCCGCTGCTCCGTGGCCCCGGGCCAGCTGAACCAGCAGCTCCGGCTGGGGAGCACAGCCAGGAAAGCAAAAGGTGCTGCCAGGGCTCGGGCGCTGGCACTAGATGCTGCTACAGAGCAACACCGCTCTAATTATAGTAACGGTGTCAGTGCTCAACAGTGAGAAAAACACGCACTTCAAAAGGTCTAGAACTATGTGATTTGCTGCTGGCAAAACTCGCTAAAAACCACACCAGAACGAAGCACTTTTTAAGTGTAATTTGTACTCATCTGGGCCACTTTAAATTGGCTAAAGGTTCAGGGGAGCAGGGGGAGGAGGTGGGCATACAAGCAGTAGAGATTTGTGGTTAAAATTTCCTTTCTACTCTCAAGGCTTTACACTAGTTTTACACGAAACAGCGACATTTGGTGGATGTATGTATAACCTAAATATAGCACAGGAAAAGTCACGTCAGTACAGCAACACTCGTGGAGAAAGGAGGAGTCTGGTGGGCAGGCAGACACTCAAATGTCACTCTTCAGATGTGTTTTTCTAGTGATGTTTCCCTAAATCATTTGATTGTGTGGAGCAGAACTCCAGGGTTGGGGTTTACCGTGAGTAAAGTACAACCCAACCCACTCCTGTAACTCCTCCAGTTCCTGCTATCCCCAGAGTGGTCTGTCATTGTCACTGTCACTGTCACCGTCACTCCACCTGGAGAGCAGCTGTTGCTCTGTGTGTGTCACCCCTGGAGTCCCACAGGAGATGAAGCAGAGCAGGTGGGATTCAAGTGAGAAAATAACAACCTTTGAGCTGCCCTTTGAGATTAGAGCAAACCCTCACTGAGTGACCAGACTGGGCCCTGTGCAAAAAACAGAACAAGGGACAGACCCTCCCTAAAAAGCTGGACAGGTGGGACAAAGGGCAGGGGAGTGAACCCAGCAGCTCTGGCAGGGAGCTCCCAGCCCTCCAGCTCCTTCCCACCACCATTGCTGCTTCAGCTGCATGAAGCCAGGCAGATGCACGTGGCTTTTCCACAGGCTGGTTACATGCAGGGAATGTGTAACTGAGGTTCTTAGCCCTCCTCACCCCCCTCTGCTCAAAGATCTTCTCATTTCCGTGCCCCACAGGTCTCACCCACAGAAGGTTTGGCTAAGCCAGTCCTTTGTAACTGGTGCTGTGTGGTACAAAATGACATTTCTGGTCAAAACTGTCAGGGAACATCACCTATGGGAGGGTTATGGGAAATCCAAACAGGAGTGGAAAAAGAATCATAATCTGGCTAAGTGGAAATTATTCTTGTCCTGTCAGTGGGGAGAACGAGAGGAGCACAGTCTGGCCCCACCTCAAACCATGTTCAGTGCTGGAAGTTTCTGTTTCACACCACACAGAGAAATTTGCCCTTTGGGGGTGGATGCACTGGGCAAGACAGCAGCAGGGAGAAGGAAAGAAACAGCCTGTCAGATGGGTGCTTAAATTAGAGGGACAATGAATGATGAGTCTGTTCCAGCCGAGCAGGAAGGGATGGAAGGAAAAAGGGGCCCTTGGGAAGGCAACAAGCTGCTGATCTGAGGCTGGGTTAAGGGTTGAGAGGGAAATACCTTGAGAGCACAACCCCATCCCCAGGCAGTGGGGTTGATTTACAAGTGGTGATTCAGTTTTCATGCAGCTCCCTGCACTTCTAAATCCAAATTCTTTTGGCACGAGAACAGTAAGACAACACTGGCCCCCGTGGTGAGTGGAGGGAGGCAAGAGTGACGCTGTGCTGCCTCCCCGCCGTGTGCCTCAGTTTCCCCGCTGTGCCCTGGGTGTGGGTGGGGAATGCACAGCAGAAAGCAGGCCCTGGTGAAGCTCCCACAGTGCACACAAGCCTCAGGCTGCACAATCCAGACTGGGAGAAGGAAAGCTCCCTGCTGCTGCTGCTGCTGCTGGGGGAAGGGGATTAATCAGCAGGAGATGACAACAGAAGTCCAGCCGCTCATTAATTAGAGGAGGGCAGGAGCTGATTCAGGGAGCATCTCCCACACAGCTCTGTGGGTTGTTTTTTTTTTTTTTCTGCAGACATTCTCCTGCTCCCTGGAGGCACCGGGAGTCTGTAGGTACTGCTTAAACCACAGCCCTGTGGAGCAGAACTGTGTCACACAACACAAGCCATTCCCCCGGGGAGAAGCTGCGGGCCTGCCAGAAAAATAAACATGTTTGGCACAGCACAAACCAGGCCATTATGGTGTCAATCAGAGGGCTGAGGATTCGGCCAAAAGGCAGCTCGGATGCAGAGCTCAGACCAAGCCCTTCACGATTTTTTTCAAAGCAGGTACCCCAGAAACACAGACCATCCTCCACCACCCATCATCTGTGGTGCAGAGCTTCCTTTCACTGAGGATTTATGAGTGTCTGCACAGGAATTCAATAATTAAGGTGGCAGAATGAATGTAGCCCTATGGCTGCAAACCCAGAGCAATTTCCAGCAGAGTTAAGGCAGAAGGGGAATTGGCCATTGGCACAGCTGATCTATGGATTTGTGGCTGCTACAGAACTTCATGTTTTTCTTAGAATCTGAATGCTTTTCTACGAGGTCAAACCCAGCCCAGCCACGTACTGACACCAGGAGATAAAATTATCTCACTTGTCCTGTGCAGAGCAGCCTGGATAGTTCCTTCTGGCTGGTAAAGAATCCATATGCATATATGTATAATTAGCATAATGAGAACCCATTTCAGAACGGCCTTGAGGCACTAACTCTTTAACAAATAAGAAACAGACAGTATTAATCCTGGGCTGGTTGGAAATGGATCTTTCTGGAATGGAAATATTTGGATAAGTATTTTTCCTCACCATTTTGGCTTAGATGAAGTGCCTGGTTACCCAACATACATGGCAGGGGCTTCACTTCTGGTTTAGTTATGTAAAGGGGCATCTTCCTTCTGCACCACATCACTAAGAGCAGTCTGGAGGAAATGTAATAAAGACCCTTTGCTGGATTAAGCACGAATCAGCCAACCCAGCTGCCACTGGGGCTTTGGGGCTGGAGGTATTTCAGGTGCCTTATCTATATTATGGGTCCGTGAAAGCTTTTCTAATTAGTCTTCTGGAAGATGAAATGCCTGCAATGACAGTGGCAAGTGCCATTTCCAGCCTGCTCACAGGACTGAAATGGCTCGTTAAGTCATCTGCAATCAGTGGTGGGGCCCTAAAGCTTTGAATACTTGATTCGCTGCCATACAGCAATTTTCTCATGTGAGGAGAAGCAGGAACAGTCAGCCACCTCTTCCCTATTTTCCCTCTCTCTGCCAAATAAGCTTTTTTTTTTTTGTTTTTCCCTTTTCTTTCTTTTTCCTTTTTTTTTTCCCCCCTAAACTGTTCCCTTAGAAACAGCGCGCTCACCCTTTCACCCTGCTCCTGCTCCCCGCTGGTGCTGCCGTTCCTGCAGCTCCCGTGGCCTCTCTCCTGCTTCCTTGGAGGGAGCAGGGCCTGCTGTGCTCAGCCCTTTGGTGGAGATGATGTTTACGTGTGACAGGGGAGGTGGCACTGGCGCTGCCGTGCTGTGACCTCAGCTGCCAGCCGCAGCCGTGGCTGCTCCCCCGTGCTCACCCGAGGGAGTTGTCAGGCTCTAAACGCCCTGGTCCAGCTCCTCAGCACATCCAAGGAGAGAAAATGTTAACCCCAGCCTGCTTCCAGCTCCACACTGAACCCCCCAGCTTCAGCAGAGCATTTCATTACGGAATGAAATCACCCTCGTTGCTGGAAAGGCGTCAGCTCGTGCTGTCAGCTCCAGCAGCTTCTCGCCAATTTATTTCACAGAGCTTAGAAAAATTGGAAAGGGCTGAAGCAATGGAGAGGAACACGAACATCTCAAACCCAGATTTTCTGTGTTGGAAAAGATTACACGATCCACAGAGACATGTGACCCAGGGAAAAGGTTCAGAGCACATCTGTGATTGAAATAAACCCGAAGAAGTTCAGTCTGCTCTGAGCTGTGCCAGTTCTGTCTAAACTTGGGTCTCCAAAGCACAGACTGGAATTTGGGAGATAACTGCTAGATGAGTTCACGCTGTTTGTCCTGTCAGGCCAGGGCTCTTACTGGCAATGCCTGGCACCAGCTCTCTGCTGAGAAGGTCCAAGAAATCCTGCTGCACACCAGTCGGGGATAACGTGCTCTGAGTGCAAGTTTCCTCCTGATTCTGACAAAAGGTGTTAGTTCAAATCACAATGCAGGAAAATTTATTGCCCTGCACAGTTCTCTTTTTTTAAAATGAAAAGGTCTTTACCAAAACCCAAGGTCTTCTTCTCCACAGGAATGTCAAATACCATTTTGATCTTGTTAAGTTTCCACCAGGCCTCAGGAAAACATTCAGGCAAAGGGAACTCCAGCCATGCATTGGATAACTGGCTTTTTGGATGCTTTTTTGTGTGCCACAGCCTCAAGCAGGACGTATTTACAAAGAGTGAGAATCCAGAAACCTTTTCAGTCTCACCCACACTTTGACTGCTGCTTCTGAAATGCATTTAGGCTCTGCTCTCCAGAGGAAATATCCACACATTCCTTTCCCAGTCTGGAATTTTGTTCCTACCAGGGACAAAAATTAATGGTGGGGCACATTCCTTTCCCAGTCTGGAATTTTGTTCCTACCAGGGACAAAAATTCACAGTGGGGCACATTCTGCAGGAGCAAATTTTGGTGGGTTTGGTTGCGTGGAGGATCAGGTGGTCAATCTCGGACCTCTTTGTAGTTCTTATCCACCGTGGAAAAACGTATGAGGCGGATTTCGGGGGGCTTTGGCTTCCTGTCATCCCATATATACTCCGGGGACAGCAGCTTGGAGGGTTTGTGGTTCAAGAAGTGCCTGTTGAGGTGACTCTCCTCCTGCCAGGCTGCCATGATCCCGTTGGCTTTGTCTGCCAGGATGGTCATGTGGCACGTCCTGGTGAACTCGTAGACTTTCTCCACCGAGCCTCCAAACACGGCTCCTCCGTAGTAGAAATCCCCTTCCCCCTGGGGGATGAAGGCAGCTGAGGAGCTCCTCCTCTCGTAAGGGAACTGCTCCCGTGGGACATTGAAGTAGCCGGGGTGGATGGCTGCCACCGTGTCCCCCAGGGTCTCGGGGCCCCAGGGGCCGTGGAACACCATGTCGATGTCCAGGCAGAAGAGGTACTGCACCTGGCGGTGGCTCACCTCGGCCACGTGCCGGCTGATGGCCTCCATCCTGCGCATGGAGATCTCCTGCCAGCTGGAGAATTTCTGGATGGGGACGGTGACCAGCGTGCGGCCGGGGCGCAGCGGGGCGCGGGGCACGGCGCTGGGGGTGTCTGTGAAGATGTAATAATTCACCCGGTAACCTCTCAGGAAATGCTGCTCTGCCGAGGCCAGGAAGCGCCGCACGAACCGCGTGTACCTGCAAACACCGTGGGCTGTGAGACAGATTCTGAAGCTTTGAGAAAAGCTGAGGTTACAGTTAGCAATAGATGTTGCTGATTTAGCTGAAATGAATAGATGAGCTTTGCTGGAATCAGTTAAAAGTTAGAGGATGGTTAAAAGAAACTGGATTTAAGATCAGCTACCGCGGATTTAATAACTCATTGGTTGTCAAACAGAGAAACCAATCAATACAACACCAGACCTCCTGTTTCCAGAAACCACTGAAATAGTCCTGGAAAACAGGAAACAGGGAGTTCTACCATCCATCAATCACATCTGCATTGAAAAGGTTGAAAGTTTAGAATGAGGAAGACTCGTTTTACTTCCTCCTTTTGGTGACCACTCCTCACAAAAGGACCCCCGACCCATTTCAGGGAACAATCTACGCATGCCCAACAACCTTTGTGTCAATTAGCACAGAGTGGAGAAGAGGAAGTGACAGGAGTATGAATATGCATTTGTATTTCGTGTATTCAACATTTTTGTAAATAAAAGGCTTTGTAATGACCTGTGATCTTTGCAGTGCGCATTAGGGAGTGATCGCACACAATAACCATACACTTTCTGACTTTAACTGTTAGAGAGTTGAATATTGATATTAGATCAATATTCATATTTTAATAAATCAGGCAGCACAGCGGGGATGGTGAGGGCCTTCCCTGCACAGGGACTGTTTGCAAGGGTGTGGGGTAGAGCCAAAGGGGAACGGCCTTCAGCTGAAGGAGGGCAGGGGTGGGTCAGATATGAGGAAGGGAATCTCCCCTGCCATGGTTTGCCCAGAGATATTTTTGGGCCTGAGAGATTTTAGCCTGCTGGTAGCTGCTAACTCATTTACCAAGGGAAAATTTTCTTAGGAAACCTTCTTCCCAAAGCAGTCTTGGCAAAACAACTATCCTTTCCCCCAAAAAAAATCTTTCTCCAGGTGGTGTTCTGCCTTTCTGGTTCTCAGAGAAAAACATTTTGGCTGTTTCTCTAGCTTAAACAATGGGATTGGGGAGGTGTAAATGTTCACCAATTAAGTCTGTATCGGAACACCTTATAAAATTAGACAATTAAAGCCTTTTTATGCCTTTTGCCTTCTGAAATATTTCGGGTCTCTTGTCTTTTGTTCGTGTCCTGCAGCGACACAGAGCAGCTGTGGCTGCCCCATCCCTGGAGCTGTCCAAGGACAGGTTGATGCAGCCTGGCCCAGTGGGAGGTGTCCCTGCTCATGGAAGGAGAGGAATTTTAAGGTCCCTTCCAACCCAACCCATTCAGGGATTCCGAGGGGATGCGTGGTGGATTATGAAGGGCACATTAGTGAATGCAAGGCAAGGAGTGAGGAGAGCTCACTGATCATCTCTGCTAAAATCCACACACCACACGTGCAGCAGGTGTAGTGGAGGATGAGGAATAAGTGGATTATCCCCATTTTGACCAGCTCTGATTCCCAAGCCACCTGCTAATTCTAAAAATATACTGCCCAAACCTCAGGTGTTGTCATCCCGTGGGCTTGTGTGATTCCAGACACACTACAAGGGCACAAACCCCCCTATAAATTGGGAAAAAATCCAGGAAAAGGGAAGCCAAAATCATTTCCCCAGAGGAAGGGCATCACCCCAAGACCTGTGTCCACTGAGTGCTCCCCTTACTTTCCAAGAGCAAAGGCTGTCACCCCTATGGTGAGGTTCAGGGGTCTGTAGGCACTGTCCAGGATCTCAGGATCAAAGGTCCCTTCCCAGACGATGGGGGCCAGCCAAGGTGTGACTGTCAGCACATCCTGGCGCCTGAAGGGGACAAAAACCAGAAATGTTAATGAAATGTAACTGCTCCTGTTGGTTTCCAGGCCAGTAAATGGGGAAGAAGCACGAAAAAAGCAGCTGGAAGAGTGAGGGAATCAGCATTAATTCGCCATGGAGGGTATTAGCCTCAGATATTTTCTCCCTGCACTCTCATTAGAGGTTACAGAGCATGGATATTTCAATTCCTGGGCTGAAATTAAGCACTTTAACACATCAGCAAAAACCTGAGGATCTGCTAAAATCTCATTTAAGGACTTTTCTGCTGAGGAGAGTTTAATGACCACTGAACTCTCAGAATGGGAATCTGTGCCTATTTGCTATCAGCCTGATCCAGATTAAAACACAAGTAATAATAATATGAAAATTACTATAAAAATATACCCCATTGCTGTGTTATTAGAACACAGCTTGCAACATGACAGCTTATTTTCCCAGTATTTATATATAGCTCCAACATATTCAGATATCATTTAAAATGCTGTATGGGAGCCAGCATTCAAAAATGTAACAAAGTTAGGAAAAAATCCTTAATCTCCTATGAGGGAAGTGGAAATACTGAAAATAAATGCAGCAGAGTCTGATTCTGCCCCATTACAGCTCTGCAATGCTGTTTCAATTTGCTGCTTTGTTTTCAGTGTTTCATTCTTACCTTTTTGATTTTAAAAGATGTCATTTATGGTGGAATTCACCCCAGCCTGCTCACGTTTGCTCCAGAGCAGGGGCTGGAGCCCTGTGCTAATGGAATTTGTCACACACAGCATGTGGCCACACCTGGGGGCTGCCAGGCTCCCACCTGACACAGTTCCAAGGCAAAACAGCACCAGAACCAAACTGGGGGAGCTGTGGGGAGCCCTGGAGCTTCAGGCAGCAGATCCAGTCAGATCCTCCAGCCCAAATCTAATGCTTTCAGTCTGAGAGGATACAAGAATTGCAGTTTGACTCCTTCCTCCAGCAACACATGTGATTGAAAGATTAAATTAGATTAAATTATACAGGAAGAATTTGGGTTGGGGAAAATGTACTAACTGATCTGGTTTTGGGTTGATTATCTTTGCTTTTTTTTGGAGAGAGAAGGAAACATGCATGTTCACTTCTCTAAGCTTTTTAAATTTCATTTTAAAGGGCTGCCCTGGGTTTCCCAATGAGTCATGGTCATCCTCTCAGTGCCAGTGAACTCCTTGCAGATGACACAGAGCACGAAAAGCTTCAAGATTCTCCCCTCCTTTAGCCCAGTATATACCAGCTGATTTAGCCCAGAAATTTATTCCAATATGGAAGAGATACTCAGACTGAGCACATCCTGAATACGTGGGGGAAATAATACATATATATGTGTGTGTGTGTACCTACAGGGTGTGTTTGTTAACATGCAAAAGAATGTGGTTGTTGA
Source organism: Prinia subflava (assembly GCF_021018805.1). NCBI lineage: Eukaryota > Metazoa > Chordata > Aves > Passeriformes > Cisticolidae > Prinia > Prinia subflava. Next base: position 7,477,426 of record NC_086258.1, read on the forward strand.
AGGTGAACTGCTCCAGATAAAAGTCAGCACACAGGAGCAGGGCCAGAGGAGGCTGGGACAACCTGAGCAGCACAGAGGGGTTGTCCAAGCCACTTTTTACTGCCACTGCTGTCCCAAATCTTCCTTAAACTCCCTGCTTTGGCTGTGTCTCAGAGATTGGTCTGTGTTTGCTGAAACCACTACTGAAGATCACACAGCACCTGATTTTTTTTGCCCTGAAATGGGTTCAAAGCTCTTCCACAGCTCCAGAAGGTATTACAGATATTGCAGATATTGTAGATATTGCAGATATTGTAGATATTGCAGATATTACAGATATTACAGATATTACAGGTATTACAGATCTCCCATCTCAAAAAGATTCCTGGCCACGACAGTGTGTGTGTGTGCTAATGTAATAACCGGAAATTAACAGTAAATGTGTTAATAAGTGTACAGTAACCAAACCCAACCTCGGAGCAGCACAGGCAGCTGCTGACACACCCCTGTGGTTGGATTTTCATGGAACAAGGTCCTGCTCAGTGTGCCCCAGGACTCTGCAACTGTGAGTGCTGCAAAGTGCCCAAACCAAACTCAGCAGAAACAAAGTTCAAACAAAGAAACTTACTTTGGCGCCAGCACTCTTGGCTGCTGATAAAATAATCTGTAAAAAGGAAGAAATATCCATTGAATAATACATGAATATGCCTGGAAGAGAGGAACAGCAGTTTAAAGGTCAGGAGATAAAAAGCCAGTACTTACTGGGGGAAGAGCTGGATTAGCTTCTCTTCTGTATATTGGAGTTTCATGGAGCTGCATGATGGGGTGGGAAAGAAAGGGATTGTTATGCTTTTCTTAAAATATCAACCAAGTTTGGTTTCAGGACCTGCTGCTGCACTGACAGCTCCAGATCCAGCTCCAGATGCTGTGGACACTGCCCTGCCTGGCCCAGGTCAGGCATCACCTGCAGGGCTGCCAGGCAAGGGGCAGCTTTGGGACAGAACACAACAGGGACAGAGGGATGCTGGCAGCAATCCCAGTCTGGGGGAAAATCAGGGTTTAGAGGTCAAAATCCACGTGGGACTGTCAGCAGTGGTGATGTTTGTGCTCCACACCCTGCAAAACTGTTCCTGGTCACCCGGAGGGCTGAACTACCTGAAATAATCACATTTCCTACAGCATTCAGAGGAATAAGCACCTGACCAGACACAATGGTTTGGAATGGGCTGGAATAATCAGAAATACCTCCATGAAACATTTTTTTCCCATTTGCATGGTTTGGTTTTGTTTTTACCAGAGCAGTAGGTCATGGGGAAAGCCATGGCTTGTCATGTCCCAGCTCTGGGGCAGTGTGGCAGTGAGGAGGTCACTGGGGCCGTGTCCCTGGCCCCTGCACACTGCAAATTCTCTCCTGTGCAGCTCTGGGGGAGCTCCTGGCACCCAGGCTGGGGCAGGTAGAGGAGTTTGCAGCGTGCAAGGCAGCCCAGAAGCAGCTCCCCTGGGTTTGTCCAGGTCCAGAGCTCGAGTGCTGCCACAAATACACCCATGGAGTGAGGGGAGAGCACAGATCACAGAGGAACAGGAGCCTGATGAGAACTGGGGGTGATTCCTGACAGTGCCAGAGCTCCTCCTGTGCCTGTTCAGGTCACCTGTCTGGCTGAGGTGTCTGTGGATACTCAAAGCACAGTTGTGCCTGTCCAGGGGTGTGATTTCACCCCCATAAGGAAGCTGCATTAACTTTTTAGTCCCTGTGACCCACAGCAAACAAAGCCTCCCTCACCTGTCCTGCAGGGCAGGCAGGCCCAAACAGCATTGTTAGCTTTTTAAGAGAGTGACTAATTACAGATTTTAAGAGAGTGACTAATTACAGCTTCATAAATAAAGAACAAGTGACTTGTTAATCCCTGATTGTGCTGTCAGTGAAGAGCGGGACTGTAGCAATGATCTGTGTTACTCATTAGACACAAAACAAAATACTTACAAGATTTCAGGGCAAGGAAGGTAGTAGGGCAGGTAGTGCACTTTTCCCCTCCCAGCTATAGCCCTGTGAGAGCAAGGAAATGTTTTAATGTTTAGGAGATACTTTAGAATTATTTTATTTAGAATTTATTTAGAATGTTTAATGTTTTAGGAGATATTGAAGGAAACCTTCCTAGGATTTTGCAAGGTCACCTAAGGACCTGGCAAAGATTCTGAGAGGTAACTCTGGCTAACTCCATTTCTACTTTATTAATTAGAGTAGGATCTGCTGTGTTCACATTTCAACACAATGTCCTGCTGCTGAGGCAAGATGCAGATACCCACAAGGTGAAAGTACAGAAAACTGCAACATCATTTATATGGGATAACTGATAATCATTTAATAATTAATATTTTAATATTTAACAGAAATGCCTTATCTCAGATTCCCTTCCAACAACGTTTGAGTTTGCTCCACAGAATCCATAAGTCATTCTCAGTCATCAAAATATTCAGTTAGAAAATTCTCAGAGTTTGAAAGCAGCAATGTCTGATGGTTACAAAGCTGTCCCTGCTGACACTGGAGTGAGTTGGGACTGTTTGAAGAGACAGATAATCACCTCTGCCAAGGCCTGAGCTGAAATGTAACTGGAATATTCTATACTGAAGCATTTTGTGAGTCACTACACTGTTAGCAGCCTGATTTGGACTCAGTTGCTCTTTCTTCCTCTTTCCCTTAAGGCCTTCTCCCTCTACCAGTGCTCCTTTACCTATTACACAAATTGCTGTTCCTCCTTACAGCTCGACCAGGGGCTTCCCATAAAATGCACAGCCTTTATTTTTCTGTTCTGTGAATTTTACCACAGGGTCTACACAGGGTGTTTTAGGTAAGACCAAGCTGGCCAGCAAACGCTTACCAGACAACTGCAGCAACAGCACCCAGGCAGAGAAAAGATCCCACCAGCACTTTCCTGGAAATCATCTCTTCTTCTGGAGGAGGAGGAAGAGTGGCTTCTGAATTCCAGCAGCTCTCCTGCAAAGAGCAAACATAAAGGAAGGAGGGCTGTAAGTACCTCACTCTAACAATTGATCGTTTCCTCAGAGGAGGATGATGCTTCTTGGTAGTTTCTCTTTCAGTTTTTCTGAGTGATAAACACGGAGCTCTTCAGACCGTAAGAGCCAGGGCACTGATGAAATGTTCTGAGCAAGTTCTCCATTTCAGGGAGCTTTAACCCCAGCTCCAGTGCATGGGGAGCCTTTCTGATTTGCTTCCACTTTCTGTAGATTCCATTTTTTTATCTCAAGCACACACCCCTTGCAATTGAATCAAATCACGCACCCCAGTGCTATCAGAGAGCTAACACAGTTATCACCTGAGCTGATAAAACTCCACCTTCCCAGTCCAGTAACCACCAGAGGCACTCCCTGCAAAGATGCCTGTAGGAAAGGTAACCTGAGGTGTGAGACCAGCAAAGAAATATTTCACAATCCTACCGCATGCTGGATAAAGATTAAGCCAAAGAAATCATTTCCTCTACAACAGCCACGAAAATCAACTTTCCTGAGTGCAGCAGTCTTACCTTAAAAGCCCAAATCAATCTCTTTTTCTGCTCACAGGAAGCAAAGGTGCCCACAGTGTGAACTTTGGTCCCTGTGACGAACACAAAATGCATTTGCATGGGGCCTCCAAAGGCGTTACAGGCACATTAATTGTTATTCCTTTCGTTATTACCTTCAGTGAGGACAGAAGCTGGGAGCTGTGGATAAGGTTTGTGTGTTTTCTTTTCACTGTGGTTATTTCAGGACCCAACCCTCGCTTTCCTGCTGTCTCATGACCCAACCCTCCACACCAAGTGCTCCTCCAGGCTGGCCTCAGGGAGCAGAATCATTTCCAGTTAGAGCTTTCTACTTCCTATTATGTGATTGGAGCCTGCAGAGGAAAAACAAACAAACAAAATAAACAAACAAAAAACCACAGAGAGAAAGAGGCTCTTTATCAATGATTTATAAGGATGGTAGCATTTATACTGATGGGAGGAATTGGTACATGCTGCTTCTTGGAGGGTGCTGAAGTAATCCCAGAGATCATTACTGGCCTTTTTTAAAGCATAGGACAATGCCAATGGATCTGAACAGGCAGGAGTGATTTTCCTGCTTTAATTTATTTGGCTGGAAAAAGACAAGAGGCAAAAAGTTCTTTAATTTGCTTTACTGTGTCACACAGAAATCCTCTCTGATGCTTCTCCCTCACTTTCCTTTGAGGCAATCTAATTAGTTTTCACCAGCTAAAATCCTACTTAAAAAATAATGACTAATTATATATACACACACACACACATATATATATATGTGTATGTGTGTGCAGCTATATAAATATATATATCTTAAGGCCTTCCACCAATTAAAGCCTTCATGGATTCATGCTCAGCAGTTCTGGATTCATGCCTAAAAATGCTGCAGATCCACAAACACAGAAAGAAGTAAAAACAGCCTTCCCCCTCTAGCAGTTATTCCGTGTTTTGACCAGTTTTATCTCATTCCTGTGCTAGTTGTGTCATGAGAGCTGCTATGCTGACACCAGGATTTGTCAGTGCCACGTTCCTTACCTTGTGCTTGATGCTTCCAGAACATGCAAAGCAGATAAATGTGCAGAGGGGGGTTTAAACAGTTGTTTTTCAGCCATTCTTTGAGAGATGGCTGCACACAGAGCAGGCAGGAAAGCCCTTCTCATCAGCAGGCTTCCAAATTTCCAACCAGGATCTCCCTGCAGTTCAGGTCTGGGCAGTCTCCCTTTCCAGAACTGAAGGCTCTGATGTTTCCTTTCCTCTTCTCTTCTGTGACCTCCTTCAATCTTTCAATGTAATTTCCTAACTTCAAGATCTGGGATTATTTCTGTCAGTTCTGACTGGACTCTCTCTAATCAGCCCATTCTCATGAAATTGGTGTGAAAGCAACCCAAATTCCCTGAGCCCTCAGCAGTATGAATAAAGCTGGATCACCCCCCAAAACTGAAAAGCTGTCACAGTTCATTCCCACAGGACATTTCCCTGCTTTGCAGGACCACAGCACTGGGATGATGTTCAGCCTGTGGCCAAATGCAATCCATGTGTTTTTCAGCCAGGTCTGAGGCGTATAAAACCTTGTACTTGGCTTCATGAAAACAAACTCAATTTTCAGGCTGTTTGTTTTTCTAAAACATCAAGCCCTGAGTGAATCCTGTTCTCCCTGGGGCTTGCAGCCCCTCCCAGCTCGATGCCACTTTCCAATTGCATAAATATCCTCTCAACATTTCCACCCACAGGATAAGGGAACACACAAACAGTCCCACTTTGCACAGTCTCCTGGGGGATTCCATTTTCTGTACCTGACCCATGCTCTTCTCTCCATGGCATACAGAGGATGACAACACAGAATTTGGGTGATGGGGAAGGACAGAGTATCAAGAACAGAGAGAAGAAAGGGGGGCTAAGAGTTATCCTCAAATTGGACAGGAAAATTAACAAGAATAAAAAAAGATGTGGGTGTTTGGTTATTTTAGTGCTGTTTCAGCTGTTGTAATGGGCATAGAGTACTTCCATGTGTCTTTTACAGAGTAAACATCTAATCCCTCAGGAAGAGAAATACACATATTTTGAAATATTACATCATTAGGAGCACAGCTGATGCATTCACCCCTTATTTTCTGTGGTACAACCCTGCCAGAGCACTGGAGCCTGCTGAGATTGAAACATTTTTTGCATCTAAAACCATCTCACTGAGATTTACCTCAGCTGATTTACAGTTTACCATGAATACAAACAAAAATGAAATAGATGTGGTTGCAGCTGATGGAAGAACCTCCAACCAAATAGAAATCACAGCTAAAGCATTTTTAATAGTTACTCAGGTTCCTTGAATTTGTTCTGAGGGTTTTTTAAAAGGGATATGGCTCAAAGTAGCTCTGTTACTCCCAAATGAACTTGTTTGACCTCCCAGAACAAAGCTCTACTTTATCTTCAAGCCCTGCTTGGAAAGCATTCTGGACAGCTGATAAATACCTCACTTGTAGACAGTGCCATGGAAAATATTCTTTGCAGAGCAACTATTTCAGATTTCCAAACGTGTATTTCAGATTTCTACAACTGAAGTGGCAAGCTGTGAGCGCAGGCTCGTTCAGAATGTGAGGAAAGAGGAGATCTCCACAGGGAGAGCTCCATCTGAATTCAACTGGACTCCATTTGTAACATCTTTGAGCTCAGTAAAAATTATTAGTTCACATCAACCAAGATCAGGAGGGCATCAGCAAGGTTTGACTGATCTCAGGGGCAGAGTTGCTTTATTTTCTGATGGATTGTTCCCACCAATCTTCCCCAGGCTGAATTGTCAGCAGCCAAGCTGTATTTTTTCCCCTGAGCTGGGCAAAAAGCTGCTCAAATTTATGTTGTTATTTCTGTATAAACAACAACGAAGGACAGAATTGGTAATGACCAAATATAACTTTGCACTGATGAACTGCACAGAGAAGAAACCCTTGCAGGCACCTGTGGTTGCCAGGATTCTTTTTTTTGTTTGTTTGATTAATTTTTTATTATTGCCAAAGACAGACTTGGAGCCAATCCTACCATCACGATCAGTGTGTCCTATGGATGATCCAAAAAGATCAGTTAGCTCCACAATAAATCCATGCACATGTGTATGTGTGTCTATATTGACCTAATGCTGATAAAATATGGCTTGTAAGATAAATGGACAGCATGGCCTAAAATTGAAAATGATTTCCAGTTTTCTTGTGGTGGGGAGGATAAATGCATCCAAGATGCACTCTCCTTTCCAAAGGTATCATCCAGGTTCATTTTAAGCAAAGGTTTTACAATGTCTGCAGTATCTTTGTGTTGAGATGAATCCCATGTTTGGCCTTTTTGTTTCCTCTTCCCCATTCCCAGGGGATGCAAAGAAGACACTGTGCATCAGAGGAAGTGAGAGCAACTGATATTTCCACCTTAGAAAAAGAATAATTCCTATTAGAAATCAGCCAGGAGGTGTTTCTTTAGGATAGAAAACTTTATTAACAAACATACAACTGTTTTTTTAGTATGATGAGGCTGGGAAGCTGTGGCAGTGCCTGCCTCACAGCCTGGGACAGTGCCACAGCCCCGTGTGACAGACACCCCACCCTGGAACCCCGATGCCAGCACCAGCTGCCTCACTCTCAGCTGAACCCAGCTTTTTTCAAGTCCTCTGGCAGAACTCGGCCCTTCTTTCGGGCCCTGGCTTTCTTCTTCTCTATCCTCTCCTTCTTCTTCTTCTGGATGTTCTTCTGGCGTTTGTCCTGCCGCTGCTGCATCTTTTCCACCACCCTCACAGTCCGTTCCTCCCACTGCTTCTTGCGCTGGGCTTTCCGCTTCTCCTTGCGCTTCAGGGCCTCCTTCAGACGCTCCTCGTCGTCACGGATCTTCACCCCTTCTGCCTTATACAGAGCATTTGTCCATTTTATCTTGGTCTCCAGCTCCTGAGCTTTCTTCTCGTCCTTCTCCTTGAGCTCCTCCAGTTTATTCTTCCTGGCCTCCAGCCTGCTCAGCAGCTGCTTGTAGTTCTTGCCTGTCATGGGAGTGATATTGCCTTTCACCGCTTTCCTCTTCTCTTTCTTCTTCTGGATCTTGTTCAGCTCATTCTCTTCACGAACTTCAACCCTGTTGAAGACAATATCAACTTTGCTCTCTTCCTTTTTCTTTTCTGGCTCTGCTGGTACCTCCTCAGGTTCTTTTTTCTCCATTTTTGCCTTCATCTTCAACTCCTTTCGCCGGCGTTTCTTTCTCTCTCTCTCATATTTCCTTCGCTGCCTCTTCTCCAGGACTGCAGGGGTTAACTCTTTGGCATTATCCTAAGTGGAAGGATGGAATCAATGAGAAGCCTTAAAGGGTTAAAGCAGAATTAAATGTGGGCTGTTCCCAAGCTCATGATTTCAAACTCCTCCTAGGAAGCACCACCTGTGATGTGAAGCTGTGACTCAGAGACACTAAACACAGTAACAACATTTCAAACCCTTTGCTTTCCCCTCAGCAGCCTGTAGCTGTTCCCTTTTGGGCTCTCACTATTTTGCTTTTTCCTAAAAATCACCACAGGCATGTTCTCTTTGCAGCTGAGCCCATCTTTTTTCACATATTTTTCCACAGAACACACAGAGGTCACCTGGCAATACCTACAGGCAATTCCTTACAAGCTGGAATCAGCTCAAACCCTGAGCCTGTCCCCACGTGCCCTGGGAGGCTGGGGAGAATTTCAAGTGCATAAACACAGATATGGACACACATTCAGAGCCCCCATACCTGTCCAGAAGCCTTTTTGATCTTCTCGTGGAGTCTCTCACGCAACAGACTGAGTGCAGAAACAGAAGGGGAACTCAGGTCACTTTTACTTCCTGAAAATGAGAGGGAGAAAATAAAAATACTTAAAAAGCAGCACCAGCTAAACAGTAGCACTTCCTCTGGCTATGGGAAAAACTCTGGGAACTCTTTAGACGCTGTGAATGGAACGGAAAATCCAAACAAACCCAGAGTTTCTATTTCATTGGTTTCTTTAGAATTTCCCCTTTTATCATTCAACACTGCCAGCAGTGGCCTGGCATGCCCTGGGGCTGCCTGGCAAGCCAAAGACAAGTACCAAGCCTGTGGAACAGAGAGGCTACAGACATCTTTTCTCTGTGATCTGGCCTTTCATTGTCATAAAGGAAAGCTGAGCTGGCAGGACAGGGACTGCAGCCACGTGTAATTCCCAAAGTTACTCACATGCACAAACCCTCTGAGGTTCAGTTAAACACCGTTTCCACAGAGCCACCCAGTGGTGATGGCACAAATTCCTGTCCACAGGCAAAAGCTTCTGGGGCACATGAAATAAATAAAGACGTTCTCAATTCAGGCTTTCCAAACCAAAGTTGTGTGGAGCAAGTGGAAAGCAGCCAGCTCAGCCCAGGTCACTTTAATCACACCACGGCAAAGCTGGAATTCCTACCTGTAGCCAAACTCTCCTTTCTGTTCTGTGTACCACCCTGTGGAGATGATTTGCTGGCTTGAGGGGCTGCTTTCTCTCCTGGAGTGGGTTTAGTGGTGTTAGAAACCACCTGCTTGGCTGAAGGAGCATTCTTCTGCTCAGTTTGCTTCCTGGGCTTCTTTTTCTTCTGTTTCTTCTGTTTCTTGACCTGTCTGCCAGCATCCTCGGGCTGGCCTGGCTTAGACACTAGAAAGCAAAAACAAATTATACAGAGGAGGAGAATGCTACATTACCATTCATAACATTCAGTTGTTACTGAAACCTAAAGTTCCACCATCGCAATGGCACATCTTAATGTTGATAAATTATACGTTTTAGGATTTATATAGGGTATTATTATATAGGATATTAGGATTTAAATAGACCAAACACGTTCGCACATTTCCGTAAAATCCCAGCTCCCCACATCCATCACCACAGTGAATGGAGACTATTGATTTCCAGGGCTCCCAGTACAATGTGCACAATGTGCTCGGGAGCTCCGTGTTTCAGGGTTTTTTTTGTTATAAACCGGCACAATCGCGGGCCAAGCACCCCGTGGGGGCACGGCAGTGGCGCCCAGCCTCCCGCAAGCCGGCCGGCGAGCACAGAACCGAAGCGCCGCAGTTCCAGTACCAAATTTCCTCTTCCGCGACTCCGGGGCGTGCTGCACGCCGGCCCTCCTGGCCAAGCCCTGCAGGTAGGAGTCCTGGGCGGCCAGGCTGGCCATTGCGGCTCCCGGTGCCCTCCCGGGGCAGCGCGGGGACCGCGGGGCGCTCCTCGTGGAGCCCGCAGGAAGTGATGGAGGCAGCGCGCCGGCCGGGAAGTGACGGCAGCGCCGGGCGCACCGAGCGGCCGCCGAGCCGCCCCCGCCGGGGATGCTCGGGGCTGTCCCGGGGCTGTCCCGGGGCTGCCACCCCCGCTCCTTCCAGACACCTCCCGGGAGCCCCGCAGGCAGCCCCCGGTTCGCCTCCGCCGCAGCTCCCAAACCTTTCCTTGCCAAAGCTCCCTTTATTGGAGGAGAAAGCCGAGTTTCCTCCCGCACGGGGGTGAGGTCCCCAGAGCGCGGGCGAGTTTCGTGATGGTTTCTGCAGCCCCTGTACGGGAAGAGCTGCAGGGAGCAGGGATTTCTTCACAGCCTGCAGGACAATGCTCATCCCCTCTTCGCATGTGTATGCTCATTTTGTGACACTTTCACAAAGCCTCGTGGCTGAAAACACACGCCTTGAAAATTATACAAAACAGTCAGTTTTATTAAATCACCTAATTACAAAAAATAGATGGAATGGAAGAAAAAGAAAAACCAAAAAATACTAGCAAAATTCACATCCTAAGAAATGAGACATTACAGCAGAAAGCTGGGGAAGCTCAGCTCAGTTGTTGGAATGCACTGGTGGCTCTGTGGTGCCCGTGACACCGAGCTGTGGTGACAGTGACAGTGTTCAGTTCAGTGGCATCTCCCTTGCAGCTGCACAGCTCGAGCCAAGGCAGAGCCACCACAAAAGGAAAGGACAGGAGATGTGCTGAGCTGCCCAACAGCTGCAGACCAAGCACCAAACGGGTTTCTTTGGAAGGAAACTGAGAGTAACTGAGGATCCCTCACTGCTCTCCCGATTTTTTCATTACACAAAGCTAAAAGCCAACATAAACAGTGGCTCCATGTTAGCTCAGAATATATTACCAGGAATTTCTGTGTAAACACTGAGGAAGGAATCGACTGACTAAAGCATGATGCTGTTTCTCTTTGTGGCTTTGGGGAAGTGCTGTCATTGATCCCTGGCTGCCTGCTCCTCTTCCAAGGGGGAACACTGCTCTGCCAAAGGGTCTCCTGGGTGGGGATCCTCCTTCCAAATCAAGAGTTCAAGTTTGTAAAGCATTTTGACAGTGAAGACTGAAGTGTAAAAATCCTGTAAGACTCTTTACAGTAGACCAGAGGTTGTCAGATGCCATCCTGAGAGAGCTTTAACGTCAGTAACCTTGGGAAGCAGAGTGAAAACCCAACACGCTCACTGCCCCCACATTTGGCTCAAGTTTATCCCAAAGAAATTCAACTCCCAACACTCACATGGAAACAAACTGACTTCTACAGAACTCTACACGTAACTATCACGTTAAAGCAAACCTGGCTCTAATTTGTTATAACGAGATTCACTTTGTGTCTACACATCTCTATCTCTTAAGGGACAGGAACGCTCCTGGCAAGGTCCCGGCGTGGAGGAAGCACCGCAGCCGTGCAGGGAGCACAGCACAGCTCCAGCGCCTCCTCCCGACAGCAGGAGGAAGACTTCCAGCAGCGCGGTGCCGCGGCAGGGCCGTCCATCCCCGCCCGAGCCGCGGCGGCGGCAGCGGATCCTCCTCAGGAATGCTCGGCGGGGCCCGCGCCGTGCCCGTTCACGTGGGGGTGCGACGGCGTGGAACTCTGCGAGGTGACAACGCTCTGCTCCGCTGTGGCAGCGGCCAGCGGCATCGAGAGGCTCTCGGGGGACAGCGAGGCAAAGTCTTGTCTCCAGTAGGCTTCGCACAGTGGGAGATCATTGCTGTCACACAGACTGTAGCTTTCCAGAACAAACAACCCCCGTGAGGAGAGAGCGGGTGTGGTGACAGAGGAGGGGAGGGGTGGGAAGGGTGGAGGGAGCAAGACAGAAGCAAAGCATTTAGAAAATGGCAAAATAAATGCTGGATGTAAGGTCTGTGTTCATGGAATCATCCTAAGTTGTGTGACATTGGCCTTCCCTAAGACACCCCCTGCTAAGGACTGGTCCTAAAACCTCTTGGGCCTGGTGAGGATTGGGCAATTTCACAGAACTGTGGCTACAAAATGAAACAGAGGCTCAATTCTAATTTAGACACTCCAAGTCTCTGAAAAGATCTCAGCTGAAGTCCTGCTACCCCCAAATATGTGAGTTCTGCTACTGATGATTGAGACATGGACCTTACCCACAATTTACTTGGAATTACACTGCAACCTATGTGAGGAAAAAATAGAAATCCTGCTCTAAATTTTACTTCAGCAAAAAACCTGCCACAATTGTTTTGGGGTCTGTCCCTGTCACAATAAAGAAGAACCCTATTTGCATCCCTGCCCTTTCAAAAAAGTGCTCCATGGGTTTGGGTCTTCCTTTGAAGGTTTATTAGAAAGTACTGACAGCTCCTGCCTTTTCCCAAAGAGCCTGAGCTAACAGTGCTTCTAAAAGCAGCTGGCTGGATTCCAACACTGGATGAACCAGCAGTGTGGGAAAAAAGGGTTTTTAAACTGGCTAATTCCTGCCCATACTCTGAGGAAAACATAATGTGGAAGGGCCAAAACTAAAAAGAAACATGGAAGGAACTGGAACAAAACCAACACAAATCCCAAAGAGAAGAAGGAGCTGCACACACAAGAGACACCCAAGACAAAGTGAATGCTGGAGCAGAAAGCAGCTTGCATTCAGAGAAAAACAAACCCAATGGGTCAAGTGATTTTGTTGTTGCAGCTTTATTTACATTTGTAATGTGTGGACTGATGCTTAGGGAAATACTTTAAGTATAGAAATATGAGACAGTTCATATTGCACAAACATGAAACATGTGAGATTTAACCCCACACTGAAGACAGCTCCTGTGATCTCAGAGGAGGGAGCAATGGAACACAAATGCAGGTCTGGGGTTAGGATGAGAGAAGGCAAGCTGGACTTGCAGTTACCACTTTGGGGAACAAGCACACAAAGCACTAGGTGCAAGCTGAGCTCTTTTCTGGCAGCATCACCCAGCTGGCTTTGCAGAAGTGAGAAGGCAGTGGATATAGGTTTTCTACCTGGAGCTTCTTAAAATCCCTTGCAAGATCAGCCCCCAACACAGCGGAGCTGGGTTCAGATAACAAAAACCATCAGGACTGAACCAGAGCCACAACTCCTGTTCTGTCACAGGCCTTGATTTCCCAGGAGAACCTGACCACAGCATCCACACCTCATGGCAGGGGAGCTGCTAACCACATTTCAGCTGTGTCAGAAGCATCACTGCTCCTCCTGCTGCCCCAGCTAGCACAGTTCCGGTCTAAGCTCCATCTCTCAGCTAACACTCCTCAAAGGGGCAGTGAGCAGCTCTGCACAGCCCAGGAGCACTGGGCAGGCTGCTGCTCTGTGCTGGGAGGGCTCCTCAGGGCATGGGAGGGACTCCACTACTCCCCTGAGGCCCCCAGCCAGTCTGAGTGCAGAGGGACAGCTCTAGAAAAACACCTGATCACAGGGCAGGGAAGCAAAGATTCCTTCAGGGCAATCTTCTCGTGTTTAGTTTCAAGGACCTGCATTTGGGTCTCATCAAAAGCCCCATGTGCACATAAAAGCCTGGCAAACACCTGACCCTACAACTGAAGAGGCATTCCCAGGACAGCAAGGAACTCCCCTTTGGGGCCAAACAGGCTGTTGTGTTGACAGCCACTGAAACATGGCTGTGACATAACAGAAACCCCTTCCCCCACATAAGATTTCATTAAAAATATTGTAGTATTCTAATTATAAAAGGACTTTGAATAAATCACTGTTTCAGTATTTAGACAGACACGATTTCTTTGGTGCAGAAAAAGACAGGAAAGAGCACAGGAAGGGAGGAAATGCTAAAAGCAAACGACCAAGTGCTACATGATAACAAAGTGAAAGATAACAGCTCTGCAAAGTTGCCAGGTTTCCTCACCTCATGACCCACAGGAAAGAGCAGGAAGGCAAATCCATCTGCTGTACACCACCATTTGTGTTTCCATGTTAGTTCTGTCAGAAAAGGCTGCTTTTTGTGGCACCAGGCAGGTGAACAGACCATGCCAGCATGGCCAGAACCCTCAGACCAAACGTGAGTGACCAGCACACAGTGGTGGCAGTCTGGGGACAGGGTGAGGGGAGCACGCCTGGCACACGTGGGGCACTCTCATCCCACACCACACCCCTTTGGATAAGCTCACTGCTGTGTCATGGACCTGCACAGGAGCTTGGGTTTGTGATCATCACAACCTCCTCAAAAAATGGAATAAAGTTGGAAAAACAGCTCCAAACTTTTATCTCTAAGCTGTGTCATATTATTATCTTTTTACTCTTAAAATACATATACTACTCATAAACAATGGCCTTACTTTAAAGATACTGAGCAATTTAGCTGGGGTTATGACTTAGCTGGGGTTATAGGCATTCAGCATTCTTAGAAAATAGGAAAAGGCAAACATAGAAAACCTGGTCAGTAAAATTTTAAGTAAGATTTTTTTGAAATAAAGTGTTTGTTTAAAAGTCCTAGAATTATTGCACTGACTTCACTTAGCTTGGAAAGTGCAGCCAAGATAACCAGGTTTACATTTGTTTTCTTCTGCTTTCATTTACTGCATTATTAACTAGAAGTGCTGGAGTGCATGACAAAAAAAAATAAAGTGTCTGAATTCTCTAACATCTGTTTGCTAAACAAGAGGTTTTTAAAAATATTAAAAATCCCACAAACAAACCAGTAATAAGTCATTCCTTAGAAAATCCTATCACAATACTTCATAATTCAGTGACACTGAGCAAGTCTTTTTGCTTCTTGCAAATACTGACCCCAGCAGGGCTGGAGGCAGCTGGGGGCAGTGGACTGTGAAGGAAAAGGCACAAAGTGTGACCAGGTCACTTGTGAAAGGACTCACCATGAAGGTGAGGTGACATCAGGACCCAGATCAGCAAGCTGGTGTCTGCAAGGAGAGAGCCACAGGCTCCTTCAGAGGGATTTCCCCCAAGGAAATTAATTTTCTTTTCTAATGATTACAACAGAAGCCTAAGGAAATTACCTATCAAACCTGGGATGCTGTGAACACCTCCTTCACCAGGACACTTACACCCTGTAGGGGATCTACAAGGAAAAGGCAGCTGCTTTAGTTGCAAAAAAAAGAGTTTGACCTAATTAAAGGGAGGACTGAATTTTTTTGGGAACATTCTCAACACCTATACCCTAAGGGCTATTTAATGGTCTGCACTAACTACCCCATAAAGGCCTGGAGTTGTAAGGCAGAGTCCACTGCCCTATTTGTACCTGGAAGAGTAATATTCTTCTTCTAGCTCGTACAGGTCAATGGAGATCTCATCCCGCAGTGCAATCAGCTTCTTGTCACACTCCTCCTGCAGGCTCCGCAGCTGCTGGTTGCGCTGGTTGATGGCCTCGTTCACAGAGGGGAAATCGTTGAGGATCAAGAACTGCTTCAGGTCGGACACCAGCTTCATCAGGGACTCACCAGCTCGGACCTTGCAGCAGCCAGAAAAATCACACATAGGAACAGGGATTTCCTCCAGCTCTAAGAACTCCCAAGCTGCTCCTTCAGTCCAAACTTTGCATAAAAACTCCCACAATACATGAGGATACTGACAGAATTCTGACCCAGCCACCTCAAAAATGAAGTTACTCTCCTGGTAGCAGTCCTTGGGAGTGTTATAAAGATAAAAAAATGAACCCAACAGCCCCTGCAGGATGTGCTGCCCACAGGTCTGAACAGCACAGTGCTACTCACAATATTTGCAGCTCTGACATGCATCTCGTAGTTATCTTGCTCACCCTGGGTTGCTCGAGAGACTTGAGTTTCATCCTCGATCTAAAGAAAAAAGTACACAAATGCACCTCTGCATATTTAAAATTCAATTAGACAATTACTATTTTATAAGGTATAATATATGAGAATATATATGTGGATATGCGTGTGAATTTCCTAAATGTGTGAAATGAGATCACACATTATGTATGTGAAATTCACATCTGTGTGTGAATTACAGTTCAATTCACAGTGTCCAAGGCAGGCTGGACAGGGCATGGAGCAACCTGGCCATAGCAGGGGGTGGAACGAGACGATCTTTAAGGTCCCTTTACAGCCTTTAACATTACGGGATTCTATGAAAAGTCCTCCCCTCTCCGCTCACGGGCTGTGCTCTCCCCTCACAGCCCCTTCTTCCTCGCGTGCCCCCGCCCTTCTCCGCTTAGCAGCTCCCGCGGGGGGGGGGCGGGCGGCCCGCTCAGGCCCACCTTGGCCGTCTTGATGATCTCGGTGAAGTTATCCATGATGGACTTGACATCGTCCTTGAGGCGTTTGTTGTAGGACTGCAGCAGGGTCTCCTTGCTCTGCGGCAGCACCCGGGGCTGCGCCATGGCCGCGCCCTCCCCTCACGGCCCGCCCCGCGCTCTCGCGAGACCTCGAGCTCTCGCGAGAGCCCGCGCGCCGTAGATATCTCCCGGCATGCACCACGCCGCCTTTCTCTCCCTCCGCCCAAGATGGTGAGTGATGGCGGCAGCGCCGGGGGGCCGGGCCCATCCGCCGCCATCTGCGGCCGCCCGCCGTCATCCGCCGCTGCTGATGGGCCGCGGAAGCGCCACGAGGGTGTTCGGCTGCGGGGGCAGGCGGCGGAGCGGTGTTTCGGGCCCGGTTTGCGGTGATGGGGGAAGGCCGCGTACGGGCCTGCCCGCCCGGGCCGGGAACCTGCGGCCGCTGCCGGCTCGGGCAGCCCGGCCAGGCCGCAGGGCGTTGCTGGGGTAGGTCGGGTCCCCGCGGTCAGTAACGCGCCGGGTGGGTATCGCGCTGGCTTTAATCCTTTTCCCTCTCGGGGTGGTTTATAAACCTTGTAAAGCGAAGGATTTGCTCTCTCTGCGTGAGCATGGGAGGCCGCCAGGCTGGTGAATTGCCTAGGAAGATAAGTTCATTTCCAGGGTGGGCTGGTAACTTTTGCAAGCACACGTGTTTTGGAGGCAGAAAAAGGCAGAGTGTGTTTCTTGCTTGCAGCCGAAAGGAAAGAAGGCCAAGGGTAAGAAGGTGGCACCGGCCCCTGCTGTAGTCAAGAAGCAGGAGGCCAAGAAGGTTGTCAACCCCCTCTTTGAGAAGAGGCCCAAGAACTTTGGCATTGGTGAGTAAGTGGATATTTGGGATGGTTGTTCCTGTGGTTTTTTCATGTTCAATGAACAGATGTCTAAGTTGTAAGCATTAAAAATCACTGCAGACTTTGTGCAGTACCGTTCTTGTACAAGGCGCAGATGATGTGAAAGAATATTTGCTATCTGAGTGGTCGTGCTGACACATCACCACCAAGATCACTGATGCCCCTGTGCCATTCCCGTGCTGCTGCACTGGATTTAGGGCAGCCCTGAGCTAAAGGCTGTGCTGTTTTAGGACAGGATATCCAGCCCAAGCGTGACCTCACCCGCTTTGTGAAATGGCCACGCTACATTCGGCTGCAGCGCCAGAGGTCCATCCTCTACAAACGCCTGAAGGTGCCTCCTGCCATCAACCAGTTCACCCAGGCCCTGGACCGGCAGACAGGTGAGGATGGGCCCCATGAGGTTCTCTTGGCGTGGGCTGTAAATGGGATGTGGCTCAGGAAAGGGGAAAGAAACCAAAATAAGCCTCAGCAGAGGTAAGCTGAGGTGTGTCTGTGTTTCAGAGAGGCTTGAATAGTGACCAGGGTGGTGTCAAAATCAGTTTGCTGGCTTAAATCTGGGATTCCTGCTGTGTACCCTGAAAAGGGATTTAGAAAATAATCAAAGCTCTGTTTACTGACACAAATCCTGCATTAAATCTTAACTGTGATTCCATTCTTCCAGATTGATGTACAACTACCCAGGATGGTGTAAACAGATTGCTTGCGATGTGTAGGAATGCAGGTTTTGGGAGAAAACCAGCAGGCTAGCACTGAAGGAAGAAGGGATTTAGGGATCATTTGTGAGTGAGTCTATGCGAAAAACTTTGGACCTGTGTAGAATAATTTGCTTTGAATTTATAGATGCTTTAAAAGAGCCAGTGACCACCTCTAACCATAATTGCTGGCATTTCCTCCTCCAGACAGTCAGGGAGCTCTCAGTGCCCTCAGAGGTGCATGCAAACAGGGCCTCTCAGGGTGCTCTTCTCTTGGACTGTGCAGATGATGATCACTTTTTGCTGTGAAAAAAAATGTGATGACAACCACCAAGATCGCTGATGCACTGCAGTATTTTTAAAAAACAATGCTTAGACTTGCAGGTCATGCAACTAATTAGTAGGTGTTCTCTTCCAGCCACACAGCTTCTGAAGTTGGCACACAAATACAGGCCTGAAAATAAGCAAGAGAAGAAGCAGAGGCTGCTGGCTCGTGCTGAGCAGAAAGCTGCAGGAAAGGGAGATGCTCCCACCAAGCGGCCACCCGTCCTTCGGGCAGGTAACTTTGTACCTGAGCTGATGGAATATGGGAGGGTGGCACTTGATGAGAGGGAAATCTGATGGAAGAGACTTCAACCAGACAGCCTTGGACAAGCTATGGCAATGATGTTATGAATTTCTTCACCTGAGCTCAAAGTGAAGATTAAAATAGACGAGCTTTTTAACCCTGAGCTTTAGCAAATTGTCCATGAAATGTCTTTGTGCCACTGGTGTGTAAAGTTTTTGTACCTTGCATAGTGATGCTGTGCTATGGAATCAGAGTTAGCTTGCAAGAAAGCTCTGAAGATGGACTGAGAGGAATCAAAGCTTATCTAGAACTTGTTTTTCAGGTATTAATACTGTCACAACTCTGGTGGAGAACAAGAAAGCTCAGCTTGTCGTTATTGCCCACGATGTAGACCCCATTGAGGTGAGCATGGTACAGGCTACCTGTGGAACTTAGCCTGGGGTCAGAAGTGCTTTTAAGGCAAAAAGCACTTCTCTAAGTGCTCTAAAATGGATTTTAGGACAAATTGCATGAAAGAGAATGCATGAAAAAAACAGGCATTTGCCAGAACTGGGATGCCTGTGCATGTTTGTAATCATCCTGCTTGTACAATGCTGGGCCCTTGCAATGATGTTTTGAATTTCTTCACCTGAAGCAGCAGTGAAGAGCAAAACGAGCTTTTTAACACTGAGCAATTGCCCCAGGCCAGGCTGACACCCAGCACAAAGGGCTGTTCTCCCCCAGTGACCCAGCACCCCCTTCCCTTGCAGCTGGTGGTTTTCCTGCCCGCCCTGTGCCGCAAGATGGGCGTTCCCTACTGCATCATCAAGGGCAAAGCCAGGCTGGGCAGGCTGGTGCACAGGAAGACCTGCACATCCGTGGCCTTCACACAGGTCAACCCGTAAGTATTCTGAGACATCACTTGATTGTCTTGTGGAGAGAGCAAACTGCCCTAAGCACGGGCTCTAGGGCTGGTGGGTAGCAAACTTGGGTCTCTCTGAAGTAGTGAAATTAAAATACCACCTCTGTAGTGTCTGATAAAAATGTCTTATCAAATCCTGAAGGTACAGATTATTTTGCATTACCAAAACGGTGGTTACTCTAAAATCTGAGCAGTGCAGATTGTGAGTGTTAATCCTTTGCCAAGTGATGCTTTTGCTTAACCTAAAATATTGGGTTACCATTAGATGTTCTCAAATTCTATGGCAAAATATTTACGGATAATGTTAAAGCGAGACTCTAAAGGAACTGAAACTGTCATCAACAGGGAGGATAAGGGAGCCCTTGCAAAGCTGGTGGAGGCTGTCAAGACCAACTACAATGACAGATATGATGAGGTAAGATTCTCTGTGCTGCTGGCCTTGTCTTTGTACATGTTAACATCCCCAGAAAGGAGAAATGGGAATAGTGGGAATCAGTTTGTACTTGGGTGTGTTATACCTAGGTTTGCTTACAGTGTACCCAGATTCTTCACCTGAGAATGGGCTGTAAAATGTAAAAGCTGTCACCAGGTTAGAAGTAAACAGCAGCCCTAGGGCAAGGATTGTAGAGAAGGCAACACCTTCTGCTACCCAAACTCCATATCCCAGATCCAGAAGTTATGGGATAGCTGAATCCAACATCCCTCATTAGGAAAGATTTTAAGCATTTCTCTTGCTGCCCCAGAATATAGTGCAGTGCTTGAAATGCGTAGGACTTTCTGAGGGAGCTCTTCCCCTTGTGCAGAATTGAGTGACAGAGGTGGAGCGAGGTCTCTAACCTGTTCTCCCTTCCTTGCAGATCCGTCGTCACTGGGGCGGGAATGTCCTGGGTCCAAAATCGGTGGCTCGCATTGCCAAGCTGGAAAAAGCAAAGGCTAAAGAGCTGGCTACAAAGCTGGGCTGAGCATGTACTGCATTGCACCGTGTTTTCTGTACATAATAAACCCCAGCTGTTTCAGTGGTGTCTGTTCATGGGGGTGCTCTAGGCAGGGCACAGTGGCATTGCTGTACTTCCGTGCCTTCCATCCAGTGACAGAACTGCGCTGGGCAGAAATGGCTGCACAGAGCTGGGATTACTTAACTTGGAATAACTTTCCTTAATTACTAGTCCTGTGTAATAACTCCTCTCCCTTGAACACACAACTCGGCAGCACATGCTCTGGGACCTTGAAGTTGACTGGGCTGGGCTAGATCTGGCTTTCAGCCTGGCTTGGTTTTGCAAATCCAAATTGGAAATAGCTCTTGATTTCTCCTTACTTATGTCAGGGTTACAGTAGGGGTTACACACAGCGTTACAACCTTCCACACCTGTGATGCCTCTTGCAGTGAAGGCAGGCTGAGGGGGCGAGAATGAAGATCTCCCTGTGGTTCTGCTCTTAGCTGAGTGCTGACTGGGTCTGGTGGCACTGTGGAGGCTACCACAGCTCCAGCTGTGGTAGCTTTTTTTGCCAGCCCTCATCCTCTTGCAAAGCCACAGGCTGCCTTCCCCAGCTAGACCTGAGTGTCCACAGTAACCACATCCAGGTTTGCTGCTGTTCATGTAAGATGCATGATGCAAGTCACAGGGCAAAGATCTCTAGGCCTGTATTTATTCTGCTGCAACTGCTGTGAGCCATTCCTGACTTCAGGAAGGACTGTTTGCTGCAAATGGTTCGATTGACAAAATCCTCTGGAATTGTCCTAAGGAAAATACAGTGGAGGTGTTAAAATGTAGCTTACAACCAGCAACCACAGAAAAATGTATTCTTGTGATTACTATTAAAGTTCAGTGCTCCCAAGCTGCAGCCAAATCATGGGTAGGAGCTCAGTTTGCAGCAATTGCTTAAAGTCTGTTTGCAGCTTTATAACAGGTTTCCTGAAACTGCTCTGGAATTCCAGGTGCATTAGTTACTTAGGACTGATCAGGCTCCTGTTCTCCTTAGAAGTCTGCTCTTGACTGTAGCACAAAGACTTCCTTCCTTCCCCTCACCGAGGCAGCTTCTGTATAAATTTCTTGTACCACATGAAGGAAGTTGCAGCACACAAGCCGTACCTGTGAGAAAAATAATCACATTGGCACCTTTCCAGGGTGGACTGGACCTCCCTAAGACAGCTGCAATAACCAAGTCAAACCAGCTGGCACAAGCTGTTAGGTTAAAACTGGACCTTTGTAGCTCAAAAGCTGCTCCAGGGCAGTCCCCAGGAGGGCTGGTCCCTTACCAGGTGACGATGTACTGCATGTGCTCGTTGCGCAGGCTCACCCTGGTCTGGCCCCCGATGGGGCCCCCCGGGACGGTGCTTCCTGTGGGGACAACACAGCCACGCTCAGTCCTCAGGCTGCAGTGTGTGACAGGGGAAGGGGTTAATCTGGGGATGGACACCCTGCTCTCCCTCAGGCAGTGCTGATCCCAAGTTCATAGAATCTCAGAATGGTCTGGGTTGGAAGGGACCTTAAAGCTCATCTCATTCTACCCTCTGCCATGGGCAGGGACATTTTCCACTACCCCAGGGTGTTCCAAGCCTGCCCAGCCTGGCCTTGGACATTTCCAGGGATCCAGAGGCAGCCACAGCTTCTCTGGGCACCCTGTGCCAGGGCCTCGGCACCCTCACAAGGAAGAATTCCTTCCCCATCTTCCATCTAACCCTGCTCTCTGGCAGTTTGAAGCCACTCCCCCTTGTCCTATCTTTGATGCTCCTGACTAAAGTCCTTCTCCAGCTCTCTTGTAGGCTGCTGTCACCTTCAAAACAGTGGGCTGCAAAGCACAGGAACAGAACTGAGGGGAAAGGGAGGGAGAGGGATGTAAATTGGACATGGGGCTGGGCTCCTCTGTGACTTACTGAAGTCTGCATCGATGAAGATGGGCTCAGCACCGGTCACCCTGGCCATGGCCTCCAGGTCCCGGTAGTGCCAGCGGTTTTTCTCAATGTTATTTTCAGGCACAAAGGGTTTCCTTTTCTCTGTTAACCTCACCACTCCTGTGAGATCAATCTCATCTTCAATCTGAGGAGAAGTGCAGAAAGAAAAAAGGATTATTTCGAGATTGATTTCACATTCTGACACATCAAGTGCTGTCAGGAAAATGAGGTATTTAAAGGGTCTGAGCATAAATGAAATAGTTGTCCCTGCAGTGGGGCAGTGCTGTAACACAGCAGGGAAAAAAGCAGAACAAGAACAGCTCCTTGTTGCTTAAAAAGGTGGGAAACAAAGGTTTGTCATCTTAGAAAAGTGCAATGACTAATTAAATCACCTCCCATGATGCTGGACATCCTGCCTGTCTGGATTAGTGAGTGGTGCCTGTGGGGAACCAAGGGGCACAGAGTAACACCCCCCAGCCCCTGGATCCCCCTTACCTGTCCCTTCAGCCTGGTCTCTGGTTTCAATTTCTTCTTGGGCACAAATCCTCGGTTGACTAAAATCGTGACCCTAGAGTTACATAAAGAAGTCTGTTCAGAAGTCTCCTTCACTGAAGTCTCCCTCAGTGAAAGGGAGTTTATTCCTGCTGCTGCCTAGAACTAAAGACCAAAGAAAGAAGCAACTCATGTGTTTGCTGCCAGTTTTGTTGTCACCTGAATGCACATTATAAAGGAATTTAAATACAATTTCAAATCAAGCCCCAGTGATGTCACAGACTGAGAGATGCCTTTTAAGGCAGGGAGTGACTGATACAAACCCAAGCACCAGGATTCAGCTTTTCCAAGGAGAGCGAGTGCTCCCATGGGGCAGGGCTCCCCTGAACTCACCCGAGCTCGGTGCAGTGGAAGGGGGTGACGACGTTGGCTCCGTTCTCGGGGTGGGATGTGATCCTCCCGGCCTCCCGCGCCTCCCGCTCGGGCTCCAGCAGGGAGCGGGGCAGGAGGTAGAGCTCCTTGGAGTGGTCAAAGCGCCCTCGGACCCTCACAGGTCTGTACTCCAACTCCTTCAGCTCCATGGGGCTGCAGGGAACAAGAGGAAAGCAAAATCTGTCTGTGCTAGGCCAATTCAATTGGGAGATTTTATAGCGGGATCTCCTTTTTCCCTAATGCTTCACTCTGGATGGAGCGTGTTGGCAAACAGAGGCAGAAGACAAACAGCTCATGGAATATGGCTTATTATATTTCAATTGTCTCAGAGAATCAAATAGAGATGATCAGGAGCGTCCAGGAAGTTCTGTTCCATGGTATCTGCAACCCAGGTATCACAGAGCAGGTGGACTCACTGCCCGTGCATCCAGCCAAGGGAAGCATTTCTTTCCCATCCCAGACCATGAAATCCAACAACTGATCCCTTCTGGAGTTGTGCCAGGTGACAAAGTGGCCTTAAAAATCTCTCTCACAACTGCTCCATGTGTGGGGCAGGGCGTGCTGTTGCTCCAAGACTGCCTGTTGCAGTAACAATTCCTTTGGGACACCACAGACACCCAAGTCCTCTTTTCCTGGTGGGATTAAAAATGCTATGAATTAAATCCCACACTCTCCTGAACAGAGACTCATCCTTCCCCATGCATTTAGAGTATCCCATAGGAAAGAACTGACTTATCCTTTTACTAAAAATATTAAAAAAAATCAAGATCTCTTTCCAATTTGCTGGCACATCCCAATTTCATTGCATCCCTTCATTTTCATGCGGGTTCAACACAAGCTCATTAGTGCATGGTCCATATCTAATATTCCCAGTCAGTGCTCTGTAGACAACAAACAATCCCTGTTTCCATACTCTAATGTCAGAGGGATGGGATCTGCTGTGATTCTCGATGCCAGCTGGGCAATCAAATCTAATTTCCACTTGCGCCGCTGAACCTGGAAGTAAACAAACACAAAAATAACTGCTGAGGGTGGAACAGAGCAATGTAACAACCCCAGCAGGCCTTAAAATCTTAAAATTTTCTCATCAGACCTGGCCTAAATCAGGGTAATTGGAAATATGACAATAGAGGCTACTGAATTTAATTTGAGGAAAAATACTTATACTAAAATGAAAGTGTAAAAAAAAAACCCCTTCCTTTAAAGACTTAAAAGTGGACATGTGGAAGGCAGGAATGCAAAATAACAGCAAATCTTTAACCTGCTTGTTGTCTGAACTAGATCAAACAGATGGAAAAACTTGACAGTCCTCAAGTGCTCATTTTTCAAAGAAATGAAATATTTCTTTGTACCTGCCATGTGCCAAGACCAAACGTGGTCAGAGGGACGAGGAGAAGGCCCCATTTCAGCAAGGTGTCCTCTCCAGATGTGTCAGCAGCTGCTGCAGAACGTTGTGGTCTGCAGAACCTCAAACAAACATCTACAGAAAATCAGAATGGGCAACAGGATTCAGAGAAGAGGCACCAAATTCCTACAGGAAATATTACATCTTGATACTAAAAAAGGGCAGAAGCCCAGACAAATATTTTCTTACCTTTCGTTTTTTGAACCAGACCAGAACCTCCTTTAGTTAGGGGATATCCAAAAAATGTTCTTCTGATCAAGCACTGTGATGCCTACACAGAATAAGAAAGATCCTTTGTAATGTCACTGATTTATAAAACTCGTACTTAGGTGATGTCAGTGAACTTGATGATTGTGTGAAATATTGTTTATCCATTGATTTCAGTCTCTAATGAGCAACTGCCTGTGAAACACTATGGGTTAAGCTATAATTTAAATGAAACAAGATAAAATTTCTGTTACGGAGCTGCCTTACAGCACAGCAATGAACTTCCATCCACGCTATCAGCAAACACACACCAGCCTAATCTGGTCTTGACAGAAACATGGGCCTGCAGGAGACAAGACAGAGCGACGGGATGAGGGGAGGGGATGAGGGAATGGGATGAAGAGACAGGATCGAGGGACGGGATTAGGATGAGGGAACTGGATCAAGGGACAGGAGAGGAGACTGGATGAGGAGGACTGGATCAGGATGAGGGAACTGGATCAAGGGACGGGATGAGGGGACAGGCTCAGGGAAGTGAATTAGGGGAGAGGATGAGAGGACAGGATCAGGGAACTGAATCAGGGGACAGGATGAGGATGAGGGAACTGGATCAAGGGACAGGAGAGGGGACTGGATCAGGGGAGAGCATCAGGGAACTGAATCAGGGGACAAGATGAGGGGACAGGATGAGGGAACTGACTCAGGGGACAAGAATGAGGGGACAGGATGAGGGGACACGACCGAAGGAAGGATCAGCGCCTTACCCGTCCCGGCCCCGCCGCCCCGAGCCCGCCCCGGCCCCGCCGCTCCCTCAGCAGCCGGGGCCCGGCCCGCAGCACCAGCGCGGCCATGGCAGCCCCGGCGCGGCCCCGCCCTGCCCGGCCCGGAACGGGAAACGCGCCCGGGCCTGGCCCGGCCCCGGCCCGGCCCCTCGCGATGGCGGCGCCGGGCCCCGGCGGCGGCGCGGCCGTGCCGGAGGTGCCCGAGGCGGAGCGGCTCTTCCTGAGGGAGCACCCGCTGCTCAGCCCCGCGGGGCCGGGCAAGGTGCGGCCGTGTGAGGGCTGGGGGCACCCTGAGGGTGCGGAGGGGATGGGGCCGGCACCGCGTGGTACCCGGTGGGCTCCTGCCCCGCGGGGTTTGTCCAGCGCGGAGGGCGGTGGAGGGCCGGGGAGCAGAGCGCTGCTCTGTCCTGCCCTCCCCAGCCCTGGGATGGATACGGGAAGGGTGATTAAACATCGGGAGGTTCTGCCCAGGGAGGCGGTGGGGTCCCCATGCCTGGACGCGGCACTCAGTGCCACGGCGTGGTTGACAAAGTGGGCATCGCTCGTAGGTTGGACTCGATGATCTCGGGGGCTCTTTCCTGAGAATTGATCCTGAGATTCAGTGGGGCAAAGCCCTGAGTTTCCTGACCATTAATGTTTTTTTCAGGTGAGGTGCAGGCTGACAGGACATGAGCTGCCCTGTCGCCTGTCGGAGCTGCAGGCTTACACCAGAGGCAAAAAGTACCAGCGGCTCATAAAGGCAGCCAGAGAGTTCGACTATGGCACATTTGAGCCCCACATAGTGCCCAGCACTAAGAATTTGTACGTATTCTCCCTCCTGTGTGTTGTGCTTTACACTTTGTTCAATTGCAGACATAGAGTGGTTGGGCTTCACAAAGTTCTTAGGTCTTTATGGATTTGGCGAGACTGGGAAAGGCTTTATGAAGTATTTATCAACTTTGAGCAACTTGCAGTGCTTGTAAGTGAAAAGTTTTGCAGTCACAGCACACTTTAACTCTTTCTGTGTCTGTCAGACACCAGCTGTTCTGCAAGCTCACCCTCAGACACATCAACAAGCTCCCAGAGCATGTCCTGCGTCACGTCCAAGGGAAGCGCTACCAGAAGGCCCTGAAAAGGTGTAAGTAGCTCTGCTGAAACTGTACCAGGCAGCTTTTCTTTCCCGAGCTGTTGAGATTCCAGTGTATCTCTTTGAAGTGGGTGGGACAGCTTTGTTTAAATTGACAGCAGTGTGTTACTGTGTCCTCCTCAGCTAGGAAGGTCTCAGATATAGGGAGCACTTTTGAACACTTTGGAACATCCTTCCCTAAGAGGATCAGCTCTAAAACTCCCCCAGGGAGTGTGATTCTGTGTCCAGCACAATCTGTGTTAACATCTTCCCTGGTCCATTTTATCTATTTGGAGCATGCTGTACTTTTGAGCTGCTTTTCCTACAAGCTTGAGCTGGGAATGGGAGGACTCTGGGGCTGGGCAGCTGATCAACACTGCCTGACCCTCACTCTTAGATGAGGAATGCCAGAGGGAAGGAGTGGAGTACGTCCCTGCCTGCCTGAGACAGAAGAAGCAGCGGGCACAGCACCCTGATGACCAAAGGAACGGGAGCAGGCAGCCTCAGAGGAAGGAGGAGTTCTGGGAGCCAAAGTCCAGCGAGGAGGATGGAGAAGAGACAGATGACAGCATGAGTGACCTGTACCCACGTGAGTGAGAAGCTTGGTGTCATCCCTGTCCTCAAGGGAGTTGGTTGGTTAATTGTCTCCTGGGTTCTTCACACTGCTGCCAGATCCTGGTGTGCTAGAGGCTCCTGACTTCATCCAGTTGGGAGTCCTTGGGTTTTGGAAAAGCTTACCACCACCAAACAGGAAATAGTTAATGCTAAGTAATAATGAGTTGAAATATTGACGGTGTGAGGGAAGGGACACAAGATCCACTTTGGGGATTTTCTGGGGATCTCCACTTTCCTTGTTTCTCAGCAAGTCCTTGACAGAAGGTGGTCAGGCCGTTCTGCTTAGATCTGGAGGTGCAAATCCATCTTGCTGCAGGAGCAGGGGTGTAACACATGGCAGCACCTGTGCTGACATTTCCAGAATGGGAATAGAAAGAGCACCAAGGCACATTTCCAATAAAACACCAGCATGTTTATTTCCCAAGTATTTCTGTAGTGACACGTGTATGCCTGGTGACTGGAAGCAGCTTGAGAACAAAATCAGGGGAGGCAGAGGGAACTGATTTTGAGCTAAATCTTTTTTAGCTGCGCTCTTCCGAGAAAAAAACCCATCAGCTCCAGAGACCACGAAGGGCAGCGATGACTTCGTGACAGACAGCGAGGACGACGGGGCCAAGCAGAATGGAGAGCACGGGGCAAGGAGGGACAGCAGCAGAGCAGCTGGCAAGAGAGGCAAGGTGGGAGGCAGGCCCCTGCCTGCAGCAGCAGGGGTGGAGCTGGGTTCCCAGCCCGTAGGTGTTCCAGCTATTCCTGTCTGGGAACCAGCAGAAGGTGCAGAGCTGTTCAGAATAGATTCTTCCCTGTGTGCCAGACAGTGACTTGCATCCCGAGGTGTGAATTCCTGCCAGGCAATATTTATCCTGGCTGGGGTGGTGAGGGATGTTCCTGCTTGTACAAACAACTCATCTTGGGTGGGATCTTGCCCCATACACCATCCTAGAAGGAAAGCTGATGTGTGTCCTGTGGGTTATGTAATTGTTCTCCAAATACACAAAAAAGTTAAACTGTTTTGCAGAGAGTCCGTCTAGACCATTTTTCTCTCATTTTTGAGACACTACCTTATTTTATAAATGTGTCAAACTAGAAAGTTAGGGCTGGATAAAGTTTGGATTCATTGCTGCAGGGAGCCTGTCAGTTTGTACCTAATGAAACCCTCAGAAAGGGCTGCTGAACTGCAGGATGCTGGCTCTGTGAGCAGACCTGAGCTCATTCTGTTGAAGGAGATCACACTCAGTTTCTGTTTAAGCTGTCTGAGGCAAGGCTTGATCTGGATGTTGGAAATAAGCTGATTAATTTCTTTTTCTCTACAGAAACAGACAGGCCCTTTAAAGAAGAAATTCAAGAGCCACCATCGAAAACCCAAAAACTTCAAGAAAGCAGCCAATGGGAAATAAATTCTATGATAAATACCTGACCTGAAGCATGTTGTGTAACAATCCCAGTGGGAGCAGAGGATGAAGTGTCTGCCCATTCCAGTTACAGGTGTGGAGGGGAATAATGGGGTGGAATTAAATTGCATTCCAAGAGCTTCAAGCGAGCCCCACACCAAGGGAAGGATGCCTGCTGCAGTCAAGTCCAGACAGTTCAGTTTTTTACAGAAAGCTGGTTTCTGTTAGGCAGGAAAGCACAGCAGCTCAGTGGTGGAGCATCACCAGCCACACACGGCAAGTGGATACAAAGATGCCATTGTTTTATTTTGATTGTTTTCAAAAATCAAAACATTTTCAAACACAACTAAGGTACAAAATACAGCATAAAATGAGAATTTATACTTATTTCTTTTTTTTTTTCCACATAGAAAGCAAAAATATATTCAGAATGAATTCCAGAACACTTTGCAGAGCCAATTGGTAGCTGACATCCTGCTTGTGAGAGCTTCTCAGCCATGGGGAGAGGTCACTGTATTTCTGGGAGATGCACAAGTACAGCAGTGTATGTAGGAAACCAGAATCTTCTGCATCAGGACTCACAGTTAATAAATCTGCACGTTGTGCTGCCTAGAAGTATCTGATAATGCCCTCCACCTAACTGTGCCCCTGGAATATTGAAGCATTCCTGCTGCAGGGGACAGCAACAGTTCCTTTTCTAGGATCTCTTGTTGGAAAGGGGACTTGATTTTCACAGAGGAAACTGGTCAGTATTTCAGACTAGTCTGTCATCCAGCTCCTTAGTTAGGACACAAGGAAGTTGAGAAAGACAAGGGGCTACTTGCAGGAGCAGTTTGTGTGATTTATAAATACTATGAACATCAACAGCAGTGCAGGTATCAGAGTGGGTGCCTTGATCAGTCTAGAACCGTTGTGAGACCTGCAGTGGAGCAGTGAGAGCCTGCTGTGCTGCAGGTCTGTGACTGAAGGGACCAGTCTGTTTAGCCAGGAAGAGTCAGGCACATGGAACACTTGAGGTGAAGATTTCTCTTGCAAAACTTCCTTGAAAAGAATGCTGTCAGTGACCTGACCTTAATGCTGAATTCCCCTCCCATCAATCTGGACATGGGGGTTGGACTAGATGATCTCCAGAGGTCCCTTCCAACCCTAACTATTCTGGGATAGCAACTGGCTTCCTCCAGCAGCAGCAGATCTTGCCCTTACAGAGGCTATTATCCCCTTAAGATGATGAAATCACTGATTTATAACTGTCAACAGTGCTCTTTCATTTTTCATTAGTTCAGCCCAGTTTGCCCTCCTAAAAAGCAAGTGTTTAACTGAACTGTCCAGGTGAGTGTCCTTATCAGGAGACCCTGGGAAACAACTCCCACTGGAGATGTTCAGAATTCCTCCTTGAACAAAGAGCTGAGCATCTTCCTCGGGGGAAGCAACAGAGCAAGGAATCAGTGTAATGGTCAGAAGTTGGTAGGGCTCTTGCTGTCTAGAACTCCTCCACAATCTAGGGAAACAGGTTCACACCTAGTTGACTAAGAGAGGACAAAACACCTCCCCTGAGCAGCACTAAGCATGGTCATGGCACAGAGGTCGTGGCACAGAGAAGACAAGCCAGGGTCCATCCCTGGCTGCCTCTCCACTGCCCAGGCTTTGCACTCACACTCCTCAGCAATAACCGTCTGCAGAGTTGGGAACGGGGGCCACTTCCACAATTCCACCCTGCACAGCTCAGGGTGGGCAGAGGAGGGGCTGTCCTGGAGAGCTCAGCAGCCCCAGCTCTTCAGTCAGCTGGGACTTTTACAGCCAAGAGACTGACAGAAGTGAGTCTAAGAAGCAAAGACGAAGATCAGGAGATTGACTGCTCTCATCTGGCAAGTACTGAGTGCACAGAAAAGGGGAGTTTCTGTAGTTCTCAAGACATTTTCACCAATAATCTGCAATTCAGATATGAATTTGGGGCATATATGGATGGAAGCTGGTTAATAGCAGAAAGGAGCTTTTATTATGGAACCTGCAGCACAACTTGCTCCCTTCTTGGGAATTCAGGAGGGGCAACTTTTGGGGAAAGAATGTAGAATAAGGAATTCTTTTGGCACAGAATTTTCACAGAATCTAACGTTCTGTCTCTCCAAGATTATCTCCCCCACTTCCTTTAAATCTGATTAGCAATACAGGATTCATGATTAACAATACAGGATTCTCCCTTGTTCCCCTCAAGGGCAGAACTGGGATATGTTAGAAAATCCTCTCCCTTTTCTTACCCAGAAGGGTATACAACTACTTCCATGGTTTTCTTTTTGCTTTCTGTTCAGGAGCAGGAAAGACCCTTCCCTGTTAAACCAAAGGGAATTACAGACCTCTGAGCAGCAAAATAACAGTGATTTTCTGGGTTTTCTTTGATGCTGCTTTCCACCTTGATAATCAATGCTACAACCAGCAATGGAACTCCTTATGCACAAGACAGTTTTGATAAGGGCAAGAAAAGGGATCCACTTTTTTTAGTTATAGCTACAACCCAACACCACACCGAATGATCCAGCTGTATCTGCTCACCTTTCTGCAAATTTTAAGACACTGCTGACATTCCAGACAGCAACTGTTCTACTGCAATTCACTGAAGCATCAGCAAAATGCAGGTTCCTTGGGTTAGTTCCAAATCTAGGAAGTTAAAGTAAGCCTAGGCAACATCCCTTGAAGAAATAGGATTTTATCTATTGTATTACTGGTGCCACAGTAAATCAAATTCAAAACATCTGTGCCTTTTATAGGAAGGGGGCATGTACGTGTAAAATGCTGGCAGTTTTTGTTGAATCCATAGAGAATCAGTTCTGGACTTAGTACAGTATGTCCCAAGAAGTGTTGCTATTCCTGTTACCACTCTTTTTTCTTCTCATCCATGGAGACTCCGCCGGGACCCAGTGCAACCACGAGGAGGAGCCCTCCAATGACAGACATGGTCTGGAAGAAATCGTATTTGAGGAAGTCGTGCATGGGCTTGTAGGCTGGGATGGTCCAGAAGGCATTGAAGTAGATGTTGATGCCAAACAGCCAGATGACCAGAGTCAAGGCAGCCAGCTTAGTCTTGAAGCCAATTGCCACCAAGATAATCAGGGCTGTGCCCACAATGTTCTGCAGAATCTGCAAGGAAAAAAGCCATGAAAAAAGCCATTTACTTACACAATTCTTACACAGATACACCAACACCAGAGCAGAGCTTGGATAAATTCAATTGTCATGGCCTAGATAACCTAATAACTTTTTCTACAGTATTAATTTTACTCATAGATGTCAATAAGCATTGAGCAGATCCTGCAGCCCATCTGGTGCTACATTCTAGTTGCTCAGCTCACACTTTCATGCTGGGATACTTACATAAAAGAAGTTCATGTCAAAGTGTAGCAGCGTCATGAACATGAGGACGAGCAGCACACGCCCCCCAAGCTGCATGTACTGCTTTGGGGAGCTCTCCCTCATGGTGGGGACACCTGCAAACATGCTCTTCCCCTCCGAGCGAGACTCAGCCAGAAGCAGCAGCAAGCCTCCCCCAAGGGCAAGATTCCTACACAAATGAGGAAAAAAGGAAAAAAAATAAAAGAAGTATTTTAGTACAGCTTGCACTGATCTGTATCTGTAAATCTTATCTGACAATTTCAGTAAGGATCTATGTGAGAGTGAGGAGTGACTTGCTCTGCACCGTGGGATGTGTTGGGCTGTGTTGGACTTGCCAGCCCCAGCAGCACTGAGCACACCAAGGAGCTGTGGGAACACAGCCTGCCAGGGAAGTCCAGACCCACCACTCAGGCACAGTTGCTTCAGCGGCTGTTACAACACAAATTTAGTGGTGTTAAAGTTATTCTGTACCTCAGGTTTAGCCATATATGCCAAAGTAGTTCAGAGGTTGCTTTGAGAAAACAGAGCAGCAGCACTGCTCAAAAGTTACACATTGACAGGGCTGTAGTAAGCCCAGAGTGCAGCTCTTGTGCTGGCCTCCCCTCAGAGGGGTGCAAAGGCAACAGCCAGCCATCACTCAGGGCCTGACAGCAAAGCTCGTGTTTATAATCTTGTCTTCTCCTTAGGGAAGGTGTTAAGAGGTTTAAAATCCCAGAAATCACTCCAGTGAGCACATGCTGTAGTTTTCTCAGCAAATGGCTTCAGTCATGCAGAAGCAGAGTTGTTACTTTAGCCATTTAGGAAATAAAAGCAACTCTGATCAAGTGTAGACGGTTGGTTGAGCTCTCAGCCAGGTTAGCAGCAGAAGCACCTGGATCCTAGTGGGTTAGGATTAGTCTTTCCCTTCCTGAGCGTGCTGTCTACAGTTTAACACAGACTCTCCTGATTTTTCAAGAGGTATCATTTCTTCTTTAATGCAAACACATCACTTGTAAAATCTTTCTGCTAAATACCATGTACAAATGTCATTTCCTTTGCCACCAAGTGTCAGTTTTCATTCTGTTTCCATAAAAAGTTTCAGAAGCAGGCATACCTCATCAAGAACTTCAGGTCCCATAGAATGCTGTATGCAATAGTCTAGGCAAAGAATAAAACAGGTTAAAACACCATATAAATGACACTGAAGTTCTGAATTTCTATTATAATCTCAAGTCTGTACCAGCCACAGGAGAATTTGATTATAAATACAATATAGTGAGAAAAACAAGGTAATTGCATCAGCGTGGTCCAGTGAGTCTGTGTAACACAGGGAAGGGAAGTCAGAGTTTGATTTGTGCTTTATGCCCCCCAAAATTCCCTGGTTTTGTAGGGGAAGGGTGCTGCTAGCTTGGATCCTTTGTGTTGGGAACACAGCTGAAGGCCAAAGCAACTGCAAGTTCCACATTTGGCTCATTAACTGACATGCAGGTAAATTGCCAGTTACTTCTGCTAAATTGGTCAAGGTCAAGTATTGAATGAATGTCTCCAAGCTGACTAATTGCAATTACATCTATTGGGCACATCAGGAGAATACAGGCAGCAAAATGGTTCAATGCCATCAAGGACTGGCACTGAGCCAGGGTGGAGAAAAATTCCAGGGTTGCAAGTTATATTTAAACATGTTGGGAGTACTGGGGCTAAGAGAGATTTGAAAGGTGCAGTTTAGAAGGGATGAAGATTTAAGCCTCCTACCTGTAATGCTATAATTCCAAACAGTCCAAAGCAGGCATATTGCACAAAGTTCCTACTCAGCACCAGGATACAGCCACCTGAGTTGGGAAAATGGAACACAGTTACACTTGGAAAAGCTCCTGCAGGAATGCTAACCTGGGTTTTCCATTTTCCTTCATGAGATAACTGTTAGGGCCATCATGCTGTAGTTCTTGAAAGGATAAAATCCAAAACCTTTCCCAGACTTCCATCAGAAAGCACCAACAGCCTCAGTCACTTTGACATGAGGACTGGCAACTGCATTAAATTAAGGTGACCCTCTACACAAGATAGTGAGGGCAAAAAAATCTAAATCCAGACACAAGATAAGAAATTTGCAATTAGGAATATTAAATCAGGAACATAATACAAACAGAACGGGATTTTTCCTCTCTCCATTTCTGACAGCCTGAGCCCACCCAGCACACACATAGCAGTGCACTCCTTCTGGGATTATTCTGATTCCTGGGCTTTGGAAAAATTTCTGACACAAGCACCTCACTCAGGCTTAAATGCACCCTTCTCCAGGGTAAGAATTTGCTTGGAGGTGAAAGCCCATAAAAACAGGAGGCTGGGAATCTCAACATTGCCCCGTTTAAGAGAACAGGAGTATTTAATTTAGAGAACTCTGGGTGTGGTTTGTATTTATGGATGCATGCATAGAACTGAAACCAGATTGTCCTGATGGATTCTTGGCATCTCTGACTCAGAGGCAGTGTGTCACAAAAAATTCTCTACGGCTGCTTCCAGGGAAGGCTGGAGCAGGTCAGTTCAGAGCTCTTTTCATTCAGCCCATGTAGTACTCTCAGTTCTGAGCTGTCAGGAGCTATTAGGCAATCAGCATCCCACGCTGCCAGGATTCACAGCCCCAGAGCCACTTACTCAGCTGCCCGAAGAGGTTCAGGAACACGAAGATGGAGGCCAGGAAGTATCCGCAGTTCCACGTGCCGTCGATGTAGTCCCTCTGCTCGCTCCACTGGAACCACATGCGGATGCCATCCTCCAGGAAGGTGCTGATCAGGCACAGCCGGGCCACGTGGGGCAGGTACTGCTTCGTCACCCTCAGGAACTGCACGGGCACACAGGGCATCAGCAGGGAGGGCAGGGAAAGGGACACTGAGGGGATAACAGAGCCCTGAGGGCACACTGAGGGCAGCGCTTCTCATGCACTCAGAGTCACCAACATCCAGATAGAAACTGGGGCTTGGATTAAATGAAATGCTTCTTCACCCACTGGGAACAGCAGGGGAAACCTGTTGTCATTCTCCACTGCGTTAGGACTTGGAAAAAAGCAGAATCCAGCAGCACATTTCTGTGTAACAGGAACTGTGCTTTGATGGAGCTCTCTGTAATGAAGGCTGACCTTGGTTTTAGTTTCTCTATCTCAGGGTTTCATGTTACAGCTCAGCTATCAGATAGCCCTGAGCTGAAAGGGCAATCCTGCTCCCACCCCTGTGCCCAGGCACTCACCACCCTGGAACAACCCCAGTTCAGGAGGCCAGGCTGATAGGGGACAAGTTCTGTACAAATTAAAAAACTTCACTAAAGTTTTTGCCAAGCTCATTCCCTCCAACAGCTCGGTGCAAACAAAGCACAGGCACTGCAGCAACAGCAGATCTCAGCTCTACATCACCACTGCATGGAATTGCACCCTCTATCCTCTAGGTTTTTATTTCCATTAAAAGGAGCATCCTCTGCAGAAAGGAAACAGACGCCTATAGCCACAGTTCAGTGCAGTGGCTAAAAGGAAATGATATCATCATGCAACGGAGGCTGAGCTTTAGCTTTTGGATGGAAGATGTATCTGGGCCCCCTTCATCTTGCAGGCTCCTTAATCAGTTTGCTCTGCAATTACAATAATTAAAGGAACAAATGCAAAATTGCCAAACCAAGTCTAGAGGGTCGTGTTCTGTAGGGCTGTGGGGTGCACAGGAAATTTTACTGCCTCTGGGTTAGGACAAATGTTTAATTGTCAACCCATTTTCTAGGCAGCACTGCTTGTTACTTAATTGAGACTTCCCCCAGGAAGGAGACAAAAGCCATTTCTGACAGTTTATTCCTGCCAGCAGCAATCAGTCAATACTAAAGGCTATGCAAATGACAAGCCTTGCTCACTGTGCAACTACAGATAATCACAAGAAAAAAAAAATCAGCAAACATTCTTAATAGTCAATTAAATAGTTAATATTGGAACAAATTGCACTGTTGTACTGCCTGTATCCAGAGTCTAAGGGTCAAAATTCACCTTAATCAAGTGTATTTTAAGTGCAGCTGTACTCTGCCTCCAGGCTGCCACTTCAGGCTTTTTTAAGCCATGTCAACAGTTGGATGAATGAGTCAGAGGAGAATTTCTGATCTTTGTCACTCACTGAATGAGACACACATCTTGGTTTACAGCTTTCCTCCCTCCTGGGTTTCACTGTGAGGTCGAGGAAACTTGCTGAGGAATACTAAGAATAAAGTTCTTACAAATCAGAAGTCGTTTGTAAGATACAGAACAAGCAGCTTTGGTCTAGAAAGAAATGAAAGAAGACAAGTGCTGGGAATCTGTATGGAAAGGATAAAAACACTGCTGTAGAAAAGCTGAAAAAAGCAACAGACAGTAGATAATATCTCCCTCCAGGCCTCATTTTTGCTGTTTTGAAGTGGGAGCTGATCTCATTTTCCCCTTTCCCGGAACTATGAAGAGTGCAGGTGAAGGATCCAAGAAGACATTGAACATTTACCTGTTCTCTTGGCATACAGAGGGAATTTAACACTGGCCATTAAACACGAGTGCACACATCCAATGGGCTCCAGACAAGTCAGAGAGGCTGCTCCAGTGCTAAGCAACCTCATGGCACACACACACACAGCTCCTGGAGCTGCACTCAAATTGAACCCCCTGTACACAGCAAGCCCAAATAAACTTCAGAAACAGCCTGTGGGAACAAAAGCCCAAGCCAAAGGAACGTGGAGATCCAGAGAGAAAGAATGACTACACCACAGCTACAGGAAGAGAATGTAACGGGCGTCAAGTGATTTCACAATTAGAGGATCTGGGTGTAAATCACTGAAGTAATTTAACTAAAGATGGAATAAATGACAAGAAACATGAGAGCTCCAGCAGTGAACAGCACCAGTCACCCTGGGTTTCGCCCTGCACAGCACCAGCACTGTGTGGCTCAAGAGCTGCACCCTGAGCCCACTTCCTTTAAGATTCACACTGATAAGGTGGCACACATGGGAAAATTGGTGGCTTGCAGCTAAGAAATGGGACCTGAAACACACCCTGCACTCAGCACAACACATCCAAATCCAAACTGCGGGCACTGATGGAGGTGGCAACATTAAATTCATGACAACAAATAACTGCAGGGCTTTTTCTGCTCTGGGCTTTGCATTAACTGCTCTCCACATGTCCTGTCTCCTTGGAAGAGGTGAAACATCATGAGAAAAGACAAGAAAATGCTAAATAAAACAATTTTAAAGAAGAACAGCTGGTTCTGTGTTGGCAGCCAAGTCAGAGACATATGCCAGAGGGGCTTTGTGTTACCACATCCCCCTCTAATGGGATTAGAATGGCAAAGATAGATTTAAATGCTCCTTTAAGTTTAACAACCAAAGATGTACAAGAAGATCCAAGGATCTCTTAATCAAAGCTCTGCTCAACCCCCTATTTTTCTAAAGGAGGACTGAAATTTTCAAACTCATAAAGGCCTGACCAAAAGAGAGGCAATAAAGTGATTCATTTTGGCCCCACCTCCAACAGTGTCAAATTTGCTGAAAGTCCACTCTATTTTGATAAAAGTATATATACCATGGTACAATCACAGGTATTTTAAGTCCAATAAATGGACATGAGTTGACAATTTTTGCAGGTGTGTTCTGTCCAAGCACAAAGCCTTTTCCTGTGTATTCTTGGATCAGGGAAGTTCTGATTATGATAAGAAGCAGCACACTGTTCATCTATACAGAAATCCTCCTGAGCTGCACAGCATTATTAGTCTAGAGCCTCTAATAAGGCACATTCCAAATATCCTGAATACCTCTAAGGGATTGCTTAGTTCTGGGAGAACAAATTCCTCCAGCAGCCTGCGACACCACTGATCTTTCCTGGAGGAGGATGCTCAATCCAATGGCACAGAGAAAATCACTTTCTTTTATCAACTTGGATAAATTCACTCAAAGAGATCCCACTCCAAAATCATAGGGACAGCAAAACCCATCATAATCATTAACCCAATGCCTACAAAGTACTGTAAAAACAAGGAGCAGGCTTTCCTATTTATTTCCAAAGGCAGGAAGAGGGCTCTGACCCACTAGAGCATTGCCAGCAATATTAATCAGGTTTTTAATTGCAGGAAGATTTCTCAATGTTTTTCCCTTCTGAAGTGTGCATTATTCCAATGCCCTTTTCCAAAAGGCTTTTTATTAATGAAACCTCTAAAATGGTACTTTTAGTAATTTATTGCATTTTACTATAATTCTTCATGGGAAAATTTTTCCCCAGCCTACAGAACAGGCTGCTTGGTTTATAACGATAAACAATCAGTGCACTGCCATGACAAAGTTCTAGAGAACATTTCCAAATTCAGTTTTTTTAATCTAATTGACAAAGTTCAGACTAACAATTAAATGTTTTCTTCTCCTTTCCATTTTCTGCAAAATAGGATATTGAGGACATGAAATAATGGGTTCAAACTGAAAGAAGGGAAATGTAAGGTAGAAATTAGGGAGAAATTCCTCCCTGTGAGGGTGCTGAGGCCCTGGCACAGGGTGCCCAGAGGAGCTGAGGCTGCCCCATCCCTGGAAGTGCCCAAGGCCAGGTTGGACAGGGCTTGGAGCAGCCTGGGAGAGTGGAAGGTCCCTGCTCAAGGCTGGGGCTGGAAGAAGATGGGCTTTAAGGTCCCTTCCAACCCAAATGGTTCTGTGATTCTATATCAGAATTATCTGGACAATGTACATCCGCATTTATCTTGGAGAATTAAATAAACTCCCCCAGTCTGGCTCTCCCTTGCAGCCCTCTCACTGCTGTGCAATGACTCAATAGTCTCCTCGCATTTTTGTCCACAAATCTTTTTTTTCAAACAGCAGAAACACCAAGCACCCACATTCCTAAGGATTTATTCCTGAAGATTACTAGACACTAGGAAAGTTGCCTGAGATCTGCTCCCTCTTAGGAAGGGATTACAAAGGAGAGACAATCCTAAACACTCCCTGCAGGCACCAGATACAGCTATTTTCAGTACTTGTGGCTGTACTGAAGGGGTTGCCAAGTAGTATTTTAACAAAAAATCACCAAAAATGGGCTTAATCTCCAAGTATGTAAATTACTGAACTAATAACACTGGGCTGGTGTTACTGTGTCCCCTCCACTGCAATTCCTGACAGCTCAGAGCAGCCTGTAACCAGCAATCTCACCCCCAGTATTGCTCCTCACTCGACCTGAACACGGAGATAACTGAAGCAAGTGAAAAAAAAAAATCCTCAGTCTTTTCTCCTGCCAGTTCAGCTCCCCAGGTCAATGACAAAAGTGCTGGTGAGAGGAAAGGGGAATTTAGCCTTGGGAGAAGTAGGACAAGCCCTTTCACTGACAACTGGCTGTCTGGCAAGCTTAGCTGCCTGTAGGGCAGTGCACTAGTTCACCTCTGGATTAAGAGCCACTTATTACTGTTGAATATCTTGGCATCTCAGGCATAATTTGCTAATTCAAAGGGAAATTACAGCATCTGAGAAAAGCTAAGATTTACTGCTTGAATTTAAAGAACAGATTATTCTTGTTCTTGTAAGAGACATTCAGGATTTCTTGATAAGCCATGGAATTTGCTCTAACATTCTCCCACAGGGGTTTTATGCTACAGAAATTAAGACTCATTATGTGTTGAGCACTGGTACAGAGAGTGGAAAAAGCAAGAACATCACTGAGAATGCATTCAGCTCCCAGAACAGCCATCGTCCAGCCTCCACCAGGGGAGTTTCAACACAATTTCAGTCCAAACATTCCAAGTGCTTTTTCAAATCCAAGATGAGCTAACAGCTCCTGTAATGCCAAGTGTTAACTCCACGATATATACCAAAGGTTAGTGTTCAGCAAGTCACTCCTGACTGGAGTGACACTGAGCTTTAGCAGCACAGACAGCACTGAAAGGTTCTGATTGAGCTACCAGGCAGAATTACCACAGGAGTAATTATTACTAGAACATTATTACTAGAACACCATCAAAATTCTTTTGCAATCTGATGGTAAGAGTAGCAAAACTCTAAATTCTGCAGCTTAAGGCAAGACTCATCTTTAAACAGGATGTGGCCAAGCACAAGTAAATTTGTGCCATTTAAACTCACTTCAGGAGGAGGCAAACTGTATTTAAGCTGGACAAAAGAGCTTTCAGCAGAGTAAAAAAAGGGGTGTTAAGGACATCTAGAAATAACCCCACAGGAATAAATAGAGAGGTGTTATAAAAAGGTCAGGACAAGCATTGGAAATTTTGGCAAGTAACGTGAACACTGC
Source organism: Prinia subflava (assembly GCF_021018805.1). Taxonomy (NCBI): domain Eukaryota; kingdom Metazoa; phylum Chordata; class Aves; order Passeriformes; family Cisticolidae; genus Prinia; species Prinia subflava. The sequence goes on from NC_086258.1 coordinate 7,517,373, forward strand.
AGTGATGGTTTACTTTCTCCTCTAAAAGGAGCAAGAGGACAAGGTAAACAGAATGACCAAGATAATCCAGAAATCCCTTAAACTGAGTATTCCACACACCACAAGCAGCTCTGTCTCTAAATTGAGTCCTCCTTCTTCCATCTGGGGGTGGGGAGGAAGTGCAGAACAGGTTTTCCCAGTGAAATCAGTGAAAGACACAGAGGCAGCACAGCCCCCTCAGAGCTGTGACGTGTTATTGTGCACCACACAACTCACACAAAATCACAGCGGTTGTAGAACCAGGCAGAATCAGATTTTCCAGTCAATTTGCCGAATGTGATTACTTGCTGCCTCTCATTGTCGATTAGATGAATCACCATGACTGTGAAGATCTTTGCAACACCATCCCCAGCAGAGCAACTACTTACACTCAAAATATTCCTGTTGTCAGACATTGTAAGAGATCACAAACTTCTATTTAACAGAGAAATCACTCGGGCCTCCACTGAAATAAACGTAAGAAGGTTTACAAGACAACATCAGCTTGTTTGCTTTCCTTTTGCCCCAGTCCTGAGCGCAGCACCACGGTGCTGACCAATCTTTTCCAGTTTGGCCTTCCAGACACAGATCTGGGTTTCATGAAGTTACAGAATGGTTTGGGTTGGAATGACCCTAAAGCCCATCTTGTTCCAAAGCCCTGCCATGGGCAGAGACACCTTCTACTATGCCAGGTTGCTCCAAGCCCCGTCTAACCCGGCCTTGAACTCTTCCAGGGATCGGGCAGCCACAGATTCTCTGGGCACCCTGTGCCAGGGCCTGCCCACACTCACAGGAAGGAATTTCTCCCTAATATCCCATCTAACCCTGTCAGGCTGGATTACTCTCCCGTCCCTGCCAGCTCACACCGGTTCCCCACACCCCTCTGTGCCCCCTTCACCAGCCGGGACGGCTCCCGTTCTCCTTTCACTTAATCCCTCCTGAGAGAAGCGCTGTCCCCAGGGAGAACTCGCCGTACGAGAGGCTCGGGCGCTCACTCAAAGGCAGCGGCGGCCGCTGGGCCTGCGGCGGTGGGAGCCGGGCCCGGGGGTCCCTCGGAGGATGGAAATACACTACTTCCACAAACAGGGAGTGAAAGGGCAAGGTAGAATGGCTACAGATCGAAAGAGAGGAAACTTAGGCTGGATATTGAGAAGAAATTTCTCCCTGTGATGGTGGAGAGGCCCTGGCACAGGGTGCCCAGAGCAGCTGTGGCTGCCCCTGGATCCCTGCAAGTGTCCAAGGCCAGGCTGGACAGGGCTTGGAGCAACCTGGGCTAGTGGAAGATGTCCCTGCCCATGGCAGGCGTGGAACGAGACGATCTTTAGGATCCCTTCCAGCCCAAACCACTCCACGGCTCCATAACTCCATAAACCCACCGCCCCGCCACAGCGCGGCCCCGAGGCGGCAGCGACCCCGCCGCCATCCCGGCCTGCCTCAGCCGGGCCCCTCAGCGTGGCCCCGCCGCACAAAGCCCGCCGGGCGGGCGCGCTGGGGAAGGCGGGCGGCCACCCACCTGATCGACGAAGTCCTCGGCGGTGTTCATAATGTCGTTGTGGCCCATGGCGGGGCCCGGGCTGGCTCGGGGCGGGCGGGGCGGTGGCGGGGCCGGGCCGCGCTCGGTGCAGGCGCTGCCACGTCGGACGGGCCGGGCCTTGAAGGCGCCGCCGCGCCGGCGCGCTGGGGGCGGGGCCTCCCCGCCAGGACACGCCCCCGACACGCCCCTCCGCGCTCTTAAAGGGGCCGCGCCCCGCGGCACACTCTGTGAGGGCTGGGGGGCCACTGGCCCGCAGCCCCGGGCGGGAGGCAGGGCTGTGTTTCCCCGCCATGGAGAATTATGAGGTGCTGCCCCCATACTCAAGCTCTACCCTGCAATAAGCGGGTGGCTCCAGCGCTGTGGGGGTGTAGGTGGTGCTGGAGGCGTCTGTGTGGGGTACATGGCCCTGAGGAGGGGTCTGTGAGCAGGGCAGGGGCTGTGGGTGCCTTTGGGGGCATGGTGTAAGTGGCTCTGAGCGGGTTAAGCGATGCTGGAGGGGTTTGTTCCCCCCATGGCGCTGGGGAATGCTGTGGGTACCCCTGGGAGCAGCACACAGCCATAGGAGGTGGGGGCTTGGGTGGTCCTGGAGGGGGTTTGGGTGGTCCTGGAGGGGGTTTGGGTGGTCCTGGGGGGGTTTGGGTGGTCCTGGGGGGGTTTTCAGCAGGGGAATGCCCTGAAGAGGAGGGAAGGGAAGGCCTGTGCCAGGAGTTGGGGTGAAGGTGGAGGTGTCCCTAGCCCTGTCACGGGGAGCTGGAGGTGTTCCCTGTGTGGAAGGTTTCTGTGGAAAAATGAATGGAAGGGGGGAATTCTTTTGCCTCAGTTTTTCTGCCCCAGCTGAGCAGGTGCTTTGGCTGTGTCCTGTTCCCTGTGTGGAAGGTTTCTTTGGAAAAGTGAATGGAAGGGGGGAATTTTTTTGCCTCAGTTGTTCTGCCCCAGCTGAGCAGGTGCTCTGGGTGTGTCCTGTGCCCGGCAGGTGCTGGAGCAGCTCCAGCCCGGGGCAATGGGCACAATGCTGACAGCTCAGCTGAAAACAGACGAGGGTGCCCAGAAGAAATATGCAATAAAGCAGGTGAGCAGGTGGTTGCTATGAAAACAAGAGTTTGGCATGGTTGTTTTCTCCAGAGGCAGCATGATAGTAGCAAGAGACCCATGCTGGGTAAGAGTGGGCTTGCTCATTGCTGTGCTGCTTTTTGAGAAAATGAGAGATTCAGATGGGTTTATTGGAATGTTGAGGCTCAAAGTGGGGAAAGAGCAGCAGCCTAGCAAGGTCTCCTCAGTGTTCTGACCTCAGCTCACTGCTGCCCTGACATGTATTTATTTTCAGCTCTGTTTTACCCATCTCCTGACACCAAAACTGCCCCAAACATTAGAGATTTGTCCTATCATTGAAAATTTATGTCATTTGCAGTCCAGTCACCTTGATAAGAGTGTTGTGGCTTGAAGTTCCCCAGTGTTTCTGTTACAGTCTCACCCCTGTGTTTTATTTGGTGCAGGTTGAATGCACTGACCAACACCAAGCAAATGTGGCCTTAAAGGAGGTATTGGTGCAGTCTTTTCTTTACTACTTCACTTACAAAGACCAAAGTCTTGATAGAACCAAGTCTTTTATCTACAAGGATTAGCTGAGTAAATAATAAGTAAATAATCAGGTAGGACTATCTGTGGGGTGTGCTCTCTGCCCTCTGCTTGGGCTCAGGCCAGGGTTTTATATTAATTGTTCTTATTTTTGGATATGTAAATTCAAATGGACAGCTCTTCTCAGAGGATAGTTCTTTCTCAGAATTTTTACTTGTTTTGTGAAACAAAAACAAACTAAAAAGCAAAACTCATCCTTTTGGCCTTTAAGCTGAAGGAGAACCTTGGTCTATTTGTAGTTTATTATTAATAACTCATTTTCCAGATAACATATCTCATTATACGCTCAGTTCTCAGAGTTGGACTTTTTTAATATGAATTATTTTCTCTCTTTGTTGTACTCTTTTTTTTTCTTTTTTTTTTTTTTTTTTTTTTTTTTTTTTTTTTTTTTTTTTTTGTGCAAACTTGTTGCAATGCCTTGGGTTAGAAGCATCAGAAATACCTTTACAATACCAAAAATGGTTTCAATAAAATATGTGGAATAGCACATGATGGATGAGTCTCCCAGTGCCCAGTATGCACAGCATCTGGAGTTGGAAAAGAAGGAGAATAAATGTCTGTGCAGATATTTTATCCTGGTCAGAGAGGTGACTCTTTCTGCACCAAATATGGCATCACCAGTAAAACTTGATCTATTTATTCTGTTGAAATAAAGGTTGAAATACATCTATTGAAATAAATGCAGTCTTGCTATCTGGGAGTGTGGCTCTTTTTAGTTTTTCTGTCTCTTTTCTGGCTCTTTTTCTGGCTCTTTTTAGTTTTTCTGTCGTGCCTGCACAGCCACAAACACAACTACAGGAGAGTAACCTGAATTCTTTTTATCTGCCACGTAATCAGCAAATTTGCTGAAGTGGTTAGGATTTGTTAGAGCCCTGCACGGAAACCACCTTCAGGGAGATAAAAATCTCTCGTGCCATTGTATTTGCTGAGGTTAAAGCTTGCATGGATGTCACAGGAAATAATGGCTGCACTTGAAAAATCATCCTGGCTTACATTCTAAGAAATGTTTTCAGGTTAGGGACTGAAGAAGGGGGTGGTTCACACATCATCTCCCTGTGGATCAGTTTATCTCTCTGAATCTCACAAGGCTGTTGCAGCACTGAGTAGAGTCTGGGTGAAATATTTTCCTTCTTTCCACATTTGTATATGCAAATATTTAACAGAGCAGACACTTTGGATGAGTTTGATCAGAAATGTGACATGAACAAGTGAGGGACTGACTTTGGGTGTTATTTGAGGTCCTGTTAAAGGGAAGGTCTGTGTAGCTATAGAAAGCTGTCTCTATTTTATCTCTTATTCTATGCAGGCAGTGGATTTGCTGAAACTCCACCATCCTAACATCTGTACTTACAAGGAATTGTTCTTGACTTGGAATAACGAGGTGAGAAAGGAACAGGATTGGTTATGTGTGGTTTATGCTCTAGGCACGTGAGCATATTCACAGATATAAACTTGGGGTCATTGGGGTGAGATGCTAAGAAATAAAGTTTTTTGATTTGAAACAAGCCTGATTTTTTGGGGGTTTTTTGTCTCTTGAATACACACACATACAAAAGCTGTGAATATGTATGGATTGGAGTCCATCACATGGCAGACTCCCAAATTCTGATGGGAATTAGTGTGCAATTCTGATTTTCATGCCTGCATGAAACCCCTTCTATAGGAAACCATAAGAAGCTGAAAGCCCTGACATATTTATTTTTAGATTTTCTTCAGTGCTTGGACAGAATCTTTGATGATTTTGTGGATGTATAATTGATTTGAATCATCCTATACAGCTTCAGATAAGACGCTTGATAGTCGTGGTTTGTTTTATGTGCTAAAGCAGTGCTATATTTTTAATGAAAGAAATTAAATATTGTCTCTTCTGTGAGAGAATAATCATCTCAGAACCCTTTTGTACTGTGAACATCACACCCACCAGTTTGGTTTAGTCTTTCTTACCTGCAAACAATTCAGCAATTTTGGTGCAATGTTTTATTGCAGGCCTCATCTCTGTTCCTCTGCCTGGTAATGCAGCACTCAGGCCAAGGAGATCTTTCAGCTCTAATCAAGGAAAAGAGGCAGAAGTCAGAAAAGATAACATACAGGGTAAAAAGTACAGAAGAGACACCTGTTTGAACTGAGAGACTTGTTGCTTTTATGGTATTCCCTCTTTCTGAAAACCCTCCCTAAAGCCTTCAAAGCACAGGAGGGGGGTTTTGGAAACTCACTTCTGAAAGATATTTGAAAGTTACTCTGTTTGTGTTCCACTTTCGTGTCTTTTTCCCTCCACAGGTGGTTCAGAAGTTCCTGGGACAGATGGTGGATGCTTTGTTTTACATACACAAACAAAATATTTGGCACAGGTGAGCAGAAATCTTATTTTCTTTGTCTGACACGCCCTTGTTCTTTGCAGTGTTGGTTCAGCACAGTGCTCAGAGGCAGGGAATTTTACTCTTCCAAAAACAAAAGTAGAGGGTAGAAATTCCAGACTTTAGATTAGGGTTTTTTTGACTTCCAAAGTTACCTTTTTCCTGAGCTTTGTCAGGAATATTTATCTGACTGAGGTATTATCTCTTGGTTGGGTTTTTTTTGAATATTTAAAAGATGGTCCATCTCTGTCAATGCTCACATTTTGGTGCCTGTGATGGACAAAGTTTTTGTATCTGAATAAGAAGCAGCTCTTGCACTGCATGCTCAGATCAATTTGTGTCCAAAGCACAAATTTTTAAGCATTTAGAATGGAAAATAATTGTATTGTATTTGTATTTTGGTTGACTTGTATATTTTAACAAAAAAGCAAACCAACAAAACACAAACAAAAAATATCCAAACCAATTTCCACCCCCCTCCCCCAAAAAGCTACAAAACCCAACCCAACCCTTCTGAAGGCTAAAGACGCAGGGAATTTGTAATTATATGTAATTATATGTAATTAGACTCTAATTTCACAGGCTGACAGAAAATATTTGTGTTGCAGAAATCTCAAGCCATCAAACATCCTTGTGACTGGTGAAGCATCCTTCATGCTGAGTGACTTCAGTACTGAAACACTTATGAAGGATGAGCTGAAATGGAAAATAAGAGTGGAAGAAGGTAGATATCTGGGTTTTTTTCTCTCCTACTGTATTTTTAAATGATTTCAGTTGTGGTGGATATTTTTAGGCCTCAGAGAAAAATTAGGAAAGAAGGGAAAGTTCTCTTCCCTCTCCTTCTTCTGCATTAAACTATTTGTCTTCTAAATAGGATTTTCATTGGCAATTGTCTGCAGCATTTATTGTGTTCACAAGTGAAAAATGTAGATATGTGTGTGAGTTTCTGCAATCAATACAGCTGGAATCCTTTTTAGCTTTGTCCTCAGGAACATCTTAGAAAAATGTTCATTAGTCACAGTGTGTTTTTAGTTTTTGGAAGCAGTGTCAGCAATGATTCCTGTTCCTGCAGAAAGCAAGGCTTGGATGGCTCCAGAAACATTTGGATTTTCTTTCACTGAGAAATCTGACATCTGGTCCCTGGGCTGTGTCCTCCTGGATATGATGAGCTGCTTTTTTCTGAATGTGTGTAAGAGTGATTTATTAGGATTTTAAAGGGCCCTGGGCTCATCAGGATAGTGAGAGCTCTGCCACTCTGCTCTTCCCAGGCAGAAGAGAGAAATTCCATCCTGCAGGGGGTCAGAAGGAGCAGCAGCTGCCTGGAGGGAGTGCTGACCCTGATGCAGGTTGGAGAAAGCAGATATTCACCTTTCCTGCCAATTTTATTGATGATGCTACAGACTAAGCCCAGGATGAGACCCACAGCAAGGTGACTTCTGGCTGCCTTCCCTTGATTTATTTGGTCCTAAATCCCTCCTACCTCCACAAATTTGGAATGTTTACTGCTCTTGGAAAGGGTTAAGTTAACCTGCTTATCCTCCTGCCTCAACAAATTGAATTATTAAAGACTTGATATTCATTCAGAGTGGACACTGAGATGCACAAGTGTCCCTTTTTTGCATTCATATTATAAATTCATGTCATACACAATTTTATGAGCCTGGACTTGACACCTAAGTGTGGCTTGTGCAATATGAGCTCTTTCTGGAGCTGCTTTGAAGTAAATGGTTTAAATTCTGTCAAAAATAATCTAGTCTAGAAGTAATATTAGGCTTTTTATATCAAAATGAAACCATGCCTGTAGATTTTTTTTCTTTTCTAGTTTACCAGTTGTAACTCATTGGTGCTGCTTTTGTCTCTTGAAATTCCAGGGATCTGGTCTCTGTTCCATTTATTAGGAAATGTCTGATTGTTGCTGGTGACACCTCAATAAAACTGAAGAAGTCTCTGTCTCTCACAGTGACAGATCTGCTCTTTCAGGGAGGAGTTGAAAGTGTTCTAGGTAAAAAGGAGAATAAGATTCATGTAAAGGTGATTTTCATAGGAAATAGACTCTTCCAGTCAGCATGATTCTACTTGGAAATAAATTCTTGGATATTCAATTTACCTGAAATAAAATGGGATACTCTTTGGAGCAAGGATAACTGTGCAGCTTCTTCTCTAAATTCCTGAGATTCTCAGCCATTCCTACAGCAAAAGTTAAACAGGGTCAGAGGTCATTCCTCAGAAAATTTGGGAGCTCCACTTAATTTGTTTGCAACGTAATATCTTTGCTAATTTATGCCACAAAGGATCTGCTCTGTTATTTTCCTTCTAAGTAAGGAAGATGTTATCTTAATCTGAAAAGTCTATTGGAATAATGCATTTAAAACTCCTGTCCCTGCTCTGATTTAATATTCCAACAGGTTCCCAAAAATGTATATATAAAACCAAATATGTTGTGAATCATAACACTTTGTATTATTGAAATATTTAATGAGTTGGGGGAAAAGTTTCTCTCTTTTCAACAATCCCAAATTTTATTATTTTCATTCATATGGATTCACATCTGGCATGAAACAGAGACAATTTGAGTGCTTTGTGTAAGTGTTTGTGTGGAATGGTTGGAAGAACTTCCCTGGTTTCTCAGAATTCATGCAGGCTTCCTGGGATATTGAAGAAGTCCAGGCTAAAGGCATTCAGCACCTTGCCAGCTTTGTAAAGGATGAAAGTGGTAAGGCACTATTTGATCAATTTATTTATTTATTCTGCTCCTTCCTTGCATTTTGAGATCATAGGAAGAGGAAAACATTTTTAATGCCTATAAATGAGGATGAAATTGCCCTTTTCCTATTTCTCCAGAGCAGCAGCTGATGGGATTGTGTTAGTACTTGTTCTGTACATGCTTTTGTTAACCAGCAGAGGGGTTTTACTGGATAAAAAATAAAACCCCTGTGATATTTGAATTGGTAACAAACTGACATTTAAAGAAGGTAATTTCCCCCAGTCCTGGGATGACTTGGGGGTAATTCCTGGGGCTGCAAGGCTGGCAGAGCAAAAGGAAGCTACACATGGCTAATTCCTGTGTGCCTGGTAAAGCTGTGAGGGTGAAAGCTGTGTATTTTCTCCCAGAAACTGCACATTTTTCAAAAGAAGCTTTCAGATCAAAGCACTGTGTTAAATCAGTTATAAAATGCTCTGTCCTTTGATAGCATTTTAGTGCTGGCATTGACTTATGATGTTAAAACTCAGGGTTATTCTTAGCTTTAATTGATAGGAGACAATCCCACACAGATTAAAACTATTCACTCTGTTTTGTTCTCTTTGATTCAAGAACCTTTTCTCACAAAATTTCTTTCCCCTGCAGCATTCCCCTATCTGCTAAGATGCACAGAAGTGATCACTCTTGCCATGAACACTCACATAGATTCTCTGGATTTACAAGTAGAAGGCTGCACTTTATTGCTTGAAATTCTTAGTCAAGGTACAATTTTAAGATTTCCTCCTTCTGTTGGGTCTTGTAAAGATTACTGAACTCGTTATCTGCTCCATTAACAATTTTAGGGGATGAATTTAAAGAACTAAAGGAAGTTAAGCAGCTTTGTGAATTCTCATGGCCTTCCTTCAGGACTGCCACACAGGAATTCTGTGTTATGAGTTAATTTTAAATGTAGATGCTGATCTTGTCCAACCACATTTGCTTTCATGTCATGTAGAGTGTTGCTAGATGGATAAATAAGACTTATTGTTTTGCTGTTTAAATTTTAAACCATAAAAGTGGGTTTGGGTCTGTTGTGTGGTCCTTGCTGTCACTTTCATGGCAATTTACCCCCAAAACACCTGATGATATGAGCTTAAAAATATTGAGTTTCAGCAAATGAAAGCTTAAAGTAACTTTTGCTTATTTGATGTGAAGAAATGCTGTTAATTGAGTGTTTTGCTATGCTGATTGCAGGGCAGGGGGATTCAGATTTCATTCAAAATCACTGAAATCTTTGTTCCATTCCAATGTTTGTGGTGACAGCTCTGGAACAGGGGGTGATGATGGCCCTGGATGAGAGTGTGGCCAGCTGCCTGTTGCACACAGTGAGAAAACATTCTGAAAATGAAGAGTTCCTTTCCATGCTCTGCACGTTATTGATGATGGTTTCAGCCAGTGGTGGGTCCCCTTGCTCATTCTTTGGGGAATATTAATTTATTTTTACTTTTTGAAACAAATCCAAGATACAATGCAGAACTTGTGACTTCACTGAGAGGTGTGGGTGTCTGTGGGTCATTCTTAATTTAATAGTGGTAATATTGATAAGATTGACCAGATATTGATAACACCCCTGAAAGTTTAAGATACAATGCTGAGGTTTCAGGGATTTACAGGACCACTGTAATAAATACAATTCTGTATTTCCTCTTGGTTTGGAAATGAGTACAAACTCTGCAAATAGTAGTGCTTGAAAAAATGAGAGCACAGAACGTGAATTCTATTTTGGACTCTGCCATGATGAAATGAAACTATTCTCCCTAACTTCTGTGCTTTGTTTTCTTTTCTTCTGAACTTGTAATTGCTAAATATTTATAGTATTTTTAGTTGTTTTCAGTGTCAGTTGAACAGTCATCAAAGCCTGTCATTAGAAATGATTACAGGAGGATCATGTAAGGAGGAGATCTTCAAAAAATTACTACAAAGAGTCATATCTAAAACCAAACTATCCAGTGTTTCCTAATTCAGAAGCTTAGTTTGAATCGTTAAAAGTGGAAACAGGTGAAAAATTGTGATTTACACCCTCTCAGTGCCTTTCCCGTTCTGTGAATTCCAAGTCTGTGAGGAAAAAGGATGGCCAGGCATCCATTTGAAAGGATCCGCTGTGTTAAGTGCACGTTGTTAAAGAATTCTGTCTGTTCTCTTCCTTTTGTCCGGCTGATGGGCTCATGTTACCGCTCTGTTACCTCACTTTAAACACGGGCAGTGCCTCCTGCTTCGAGGCCAGTGAGCGGGACAAAAGATTCTATAGAATTTCTGTGGTTTTCAGAAGTAGCTGCGGAGAACCTAAGGAAAGTTGGAATCATTCCAGACCTTCTGTTGATTTTAAGACGTTTTCTTCGCAATGACAAGATCTGCTTCTCTTGCTGTGCCGTTCTCTGGAGCTTGGCTGTGAGTGGTAAGTGGAACACAGCGAGTATTGTGCCTGCCCTCATGGGACTGAAGGGCAGCAGGTATTGAGCATAATGGACTTCAGACATTCCTGTCGCTGGGACTGGATTTTCTCCCATTCTTGTTCCACGGAGCTGGAATGAGATGATCTTTAAGATTCCTTCCAACCCAAACCAATCTGATTTTGGGATTCTGGAGAGTTGTTTGCACAGCACTGCTACTTTGTGATCCAGAATTAAATTAGATAAAAATAAAAATTAATGATGAGTTTTTTACCAACCCTTTATGAGATAAGAGTCAAACTGGAGCTGTTCAGGCCAAGATGTGACCTGATTTTATACTGACTGATTTGTTTCTGTGACGTGTTCCTGTAGAGGTGTGTGGTGTTCTGATCATCCTGGAAGCACAGATTGTGCACAGTTGCACTTGCTGTGTTTTATTCCCTCTGTGCAGCAAATTACCCGTTGGATTTATAGGACAGCTGAATGAATCTCCATCCTGCAGCCCGGATTCTGTCAAAGCTGTGGTTATTTCTGGAGGTTTCTTGCTGTGATCCCTATGCATAATTTAAATGACAAAGAACACTCGTTCCTGCAGAAGTTCAGCTTTCTGCAATAAACAGAATTATTTATTAGTCCTGTAGCACTTGGTTTGGTTCTGTACATTTTTGATTCCTTCCCTCTGCTGCCCTCCAGACTAACACAACGTTGCATTATTCCAATGCCAACACCCATTACGGTTTTACTGATATAATTTGACATCCAATGATACCATTACTCCATTAAATAACTCTGCCTGGTGCATTTCCTTTCTGTCCAGGTAATTCAGAGAACAATACAGACCAAGCAGTGCTGGAAAATGCTGTCCCTGTCACCTCTGCAGTGCTTCAGGAACACCTCCAGAACGGAGTGGTTGCAGAGTCAGCGTGCTCAGCCCTGTGGGCACTGGCACTCCGAGGTGTGTGTTCCCATCTCCCTGCCCTTTGGAAAGGGCTGGATGTCCGTGTGTCCGTGCTGATCCTGCAGTCCAGGCTGCTGGGCTGCAGCAGGCTCTGCAGATGGCAGCAGAGTCAGGAACTTGCATCTTCTCTTGGCTGCTCTTCCCTGCACTCTCCCTGTGACTCCCTAATGAAGGCATTTTTGATGAGCTGCAGCAATTAAATCACCAGATACTGCTAATGGGGACTCCATTGGTGGGCAGCTGATTTGCTTGGTTGATTTGGAACAGTATTTCATGTTAAAAAAGAAATAATCTCTTTCATTATCATTTGCACTAAGGAACCCATCCTTGCAGTACTACTCTGATATTTCCTCCTCACAAAGAATATTGTCACATTTACCTACTGCCTGCCCTTGTGCCATCATTCCACTGGGAAAAGCTGAGCAAAACACCCTCAGCAATCTCATTTCTGTTCCCCATCAGCAGAATAAGTTGAGTATTCAGGACTCTTCACTCTTTTGGCCTGGAGGATATAGAAATTTGGGGCTTTTCTGTGTGGTTTGTTGATTTTCTTTAAAGGTTGCTTGACTGACAGTGACTATGAGCCCACAACAGCTCTTTTGCTGGATGCTCTCAGGATGAACCCAGGAAGAGCAGTGCTGGTGAGGAATGGCAGCCTGGCATTAGCCAGCCTCGTCAGGCTCTCAGGTAAATTCAGCAGTTCTGCTTTTATTAATTACCAATCAGCTCCATCAACATAAAAACAATCCTTAAAATCACTTCTGCCCTGCATGACAGTGTCAGCTGCATATCTGGTCTTCTACTTATTCCTAAATATGCTTCAGAATAGCTTTAGGAAGACTGAAAAAATGGGCACAGCTTGCTGAAAAACGTGACACGTGCCAGCTGTGAGGGGATGGGAAGCAGATCTGCAGTCTGCAGCTACAATGAGCCCAGCAGTGTTTGTGTTCCTTGCAGAAACTGCAGCTTTGGCAATTCTGCTGGACTCCAAAGGCAGTGGAGTAGAGCTGATCAAAGATCAATATCACCTTCACTTCAACGAGCCAGGGGTGGCAGAGGCTCTGTGCCTGCTGATGAACGAGATGGTTCAGTATGGTGAGATGAGTGCTGCTGTCACTTCTGAGTCTCCTCCTCTGTCCCAACCCCAAAATCAGCAAAACCACAAAGTCAGGAAAGACTATTTTGTATCTGAGAAAGTTTCAATTCATTCTCCTGAGAATTCACTCCACTTGTTCCAAACAAATACCATTCTGATGGTAAAACATTTTAACTTCATCTTGTCTTGCCTCCTCCTCTGACCTTTCCCCAAGCTCCTTTAGCTCCTGCTCCCCTGGCAGTTGAGTATAACCATAAATTTTCTTTTTATTTGCACTGTAGATGAGGTTATGCTGGATATGAGGTCCCAGAAAATGGAAAAGCTGCTGTCTGAAATAAAACTCCAGTTTCCATTTATCAGGGTATGAAGAAATCTCTGTATAATAAAGTATATTAGTATATTATTTCTGGTGAGGGATTTGATCAATCTCTCAATTTAGAGAATTAGCTGCATGTGGAGTGAAGAGTGAGTTTATAAGGATAGTTCTAACTACTGGGAATAAGTGGTTGAAAGTTGTTTTTCTTGTTGTTGTTGATGCTGAAATTTTAAAAACTTATGTTCTGGTCTCTTGCAACATTATTTTGATTAATAATTACATTAATTTACTGCAGTCCTCATGCTAAACTAGGCTAAAGTTTACAGGAATAAAGCCATAAGTACATTAAATCCTATTTATTTTTGGTTTGGAAGTGTCATCATTAACAAATAAACAAAAAACCAACAAATACTTTCTGACAGTTTTCACCCAATAGTCACACTGAAAAAAAGGAAAAAACAGCAGTTATCAGAGCTATTTAATGTGTTACACTAATATTTCTTTTGCAATGGCTTGCTGGCAAGAAATCAATAATTAGGTTTGTTCATCCAGCCAATAAAACTGGTTAGTCTTAATTTTGCTGATTTTAGTTATGTATTCACAAAATTGTTTTCAGAGACGGTTCCAAACTGTTCTCCAGGTTCTCCTGCACCCCTTCAATGAACACTGCAGCCACAAGGTAGCGCAGAAAATAATCCCAGAAGGGGAGAAGCTCCCTCTCCTGTTCCAACAACAGCAGCCACTTCAAAGATCTATGTTAGACACATTGTTTTTATTAATAAATGAATACAAAAATAGGTGGAGCAACAAAGTAATCTTCTGAGTGACAATTCTCACATTTCTCTCCAGGAGATTCAGACCCTCGTGAATGCAACACTTTTGAAAATGAAGAAGGAAAAACGTTTTGTCTAAGAACAAGACTTGGCCACTGCTGGATAAAAAAGCCTGGATCCTCCATTAGAAGATTCTTGCACCAGAAAAAAGAATACTGTGCTATTAATAATATATAAACAGGTATTTATTGTTGGTTTAGGTACCACAACTGTGTAGCTAACAGCAACAATTAAGAATTCACCTTGTAGTGGACCTCACTTTGTAGACCTCAACATACTGAAATAAAATTTCAATCCTCTGAGTTTAGACAAAGCAATGGCAATTTCTCCCTTCACCTATCATAATTTAATTTTTTAAACTTATTCAGTGTTTGTTTCCATTGAAGAAATTGAACTGATGAAGTTGTTCCAGCTGCAGGCATTTGTTACAAAGGTTGTTTGAACACAGCAGCAGGCATCAGGCACAGGGACCATCCACAAGGATATACAGCAGCATTCCTGTACTTCCAGCTCATTGTACCACTGCCTTTGGATTGATTTTATGAAGTAGCTGCTGTCAGTTCTGACTTATTTTTAATTTGGAATGTGACATCAAACCAGCAGCTGCTGCAGATGGAAGATTCTACCTCGTGTTCTTAAGTTTTACAGTTTTTGTTATGAGCTTTGTTCTTAACTGCAGCTTCCCATTTCTTTTTCTCCAAGGTGTAAAGTCTCATAGCTGCCTGTGCATCCTGGATCTGAAGAGAACAGACAGGAATGTGAGATAATATGCAGCTAAATCTTCCATCATTTTAATCCATCCTTCCAATTAACATTCCATGATCTGTCTTTACATTTGGGCTCTGTGCCTACTAAAAGGGATAAATGGTGTATTTACAGTCCAGGGCTCCCAAGGCTCTGCAGTTCTGATTGTTACTTGGAAAGTCATAATGACAAAATTCTCTTGATACAGGATCTACAAGCTCCCCTCCCAGCTTTGCCTCCCCAGTTCATTCCTCTTTTCCATCCTCCTGCCCACTGAAATCAGGGATCTGCTGAGGTTCAGGAGTAGCCCCTCCCACTGTTTATCCATCCTGCCACAGTGCAGAATGCTGCTTTTAGGGTAAACAGATCTTGATCATAACCTCTTCCCCTGGGACTTCTAAAATAACAAGAATTCAGAGTTAAGAGCTGTCTTGTGCAAAAGTTGTTAATGAAGTGAGAAAGTGAACAAGCTTAGAGGACAATCTCACTGCTGCTGCTGCTGTCCAAGCAGAGCTTGCTGAGTCTCACTGGGGTGAAGGCACAGGGTCCTGGGCTGAATCCAGAACCCAGGGCTGGGGGTTCTGAGGAGGTTCTGAGGAGGTTTTGAGGAGGTACCCACCGAGCAGTGCTCTGCTGTCTGCACCTGAACGTTGAGCAGCTTCTCACAGAGCAGCTTCAAAGATGGCCTGGAACTCTAGAGACAGAAAAGACCATAAAAACCACACTGTCTCACAGGACTTGAAATAACAGAGATGGGTGTAGCTATCAAAGTATTACACTCCTCAAAGAATGGCACATCTTAGGCTCTGCTGGTGGAATATCAGGAATAATTAATGAATTATGAGATTTGTGTGTGCATAGGTAGGAAAGAAGGAACAGGGTGAGGTAAAAACAAGCACAGCAGCTCTGGAGTCTGTTAACTGAGCACCTTCCCAGCAGTCTCTTACCTTGACTCTCTGTTTGAAAGGTTTGTATCTCTGCGTGTCCCTTATCTTCTTATGAGGATGATCAAGAAGTAAGACCTAGAAAAATCACATTTTCACTCTAAAATGTGTTATTGCATGAAACTTTACAGAGCTGAATGTGCAGCTGCCTGTTGTTTCCTCCCATCTCCATTGCAAGAGACACTTTAAACCCATGAACTTTAAACCCAGCTCATACAGCCACAGGCTGTTTCCATGAGTTCAGGTGTGTTCCCTTCACCCACAACGATGTATTAGAAACTTAATTTTCAATTGTACCTTTAGATCATTCTGTAAGGCGTGGCCCACTAAAATCCTTCCCTTCAGGATCTCAGCCACCTCCTTCTGAACCGTTTTAAAGTCTTCACCTAAAAATGCCACACAAAGAAACACTTTCCATGAGCAAACACTGCATCTTTTCTGGGAGGTAACAGTGTCCTTGTGACTGTAGCTGTACAGTGCACTGAATCCCTGCTTCCTACAACAGAGAATTCCATAAAGAGCACAGCATGAAAAGGAAATTATTTTTTTTATACCATATTCCACCAGTTAATTCCTTCAAGGGTGTTAGTGATCACTGTATAAAAGCCCTTCTCCCCACAGTTTTTCTTAGCATTAAGTTTAACTTAAATCTCAGCATTTTGTTTCCCCAAATTAGGTCTTGAACTGTTCCAAGCTCAGCCAATGAGGCTTTTGTGACAACCTACTGAATTCTCCCTCTAAAATTCTCCCTCCCCTTCCTTTTTGGGGACCCCCTGGTACCTGTGTTTATATTCTGAGGCCGGATGCCACTGACAGCTGTCCTGTAGTCTGTCACCTTCTCGGTGGGCTTGACGTACTTGTCATAAACGCACTTCCCAAACTGGTTGACGATGGACACCCGTGCCAGGATGCTGTCCTCGCCCTTGGGGCCCACCCCCACCATCTCACAGTCCATGGCCACGGCTCGGGTCAGCCTGAAAGGCAAAGGGACACTTGGGGACAGCCCTGCAGAGCCCAGGGGAGCTGACAAGGTTCACACCTTGATTTGAGCAGGGCCTCTATAAAAATGTAAAGTGTAGCAGTATGCAATGCTATCTCTGCTGCTCATAAAGAGGAAACAGAAAGTAGGACAGGATGCAAAGAACACAGGACATTGGGAATGTTCCCAAATGCAGCTTCTGCTTAACCCAAGTGAGGCCACACTAAGTGTCCCTTTTTGTCTTTAAGGATCAGCATCAGCTAAGAGGTGATGATCAATCACCAACCAAAACTTTGATTTCCATTCATGCACCAAGTGGAACTGTAAAGAGATTTCCCCATGCTCTACCTGGCAGCAGATCAGGGAGATGTCAGCTCCCTGTGCACATCAGCTCAGCTCTGATCAGCCCCACAGCTCCGGTGCCACCCTTCCCCCTGGAATGTCACTCACCCATCAAACGCCTTCTCCTTCACCAGCACCTGCTCCACAGCCTGGGAGTGCTCTGTGTCAAGTCCCAGGTTCCTCCTGGCAATTTTTGCTGCTTCAGGTCCTATTGCTGCTTCAATATCTTTTGGATCAACGTCGTCAAACCAGATGTCAGCCCTGGCAAGAAGGGATTTAATTACATTTAACAGCCTCAAAGCGATCTGTCTGCTGTACAAAAAGTGTGTTTATTTTTCAAACCAAGAGATAAACTCTGTGAAAATTAAATCTGTGGCTGGCACCACTGCAGGTTTCTTGCTGTGTCTGAGGAGCAGGGGTAAAATGTGTTTTGTTTCTTTTGGAATTTAGTCTGGAAGAGTGCAGCTGTTTAGAATGTACCTCTCTGTGCTCCTCCCAAAATAAATATTCACATCCAGGGCTGCTGCCTAAATACTCACTCCTTGGGCTGCTGCTCCATGTGCTCCTCAGCTTTCCTCCTCTTAGGTTTCAGCTCATCCTTCTCCTTCACAACAATGCCATTTTTCTTTTTTTCTTTGCAGCCTTTCCCGTTGCTTTTGGAGCCATTTAAATTCTTATTTGCTGTAACCCCCTTGGATTCTGGCTTGGCCAAAGCAGGACTGGTTTTAGCAGAGCCATTGTCCATTTTTGGGGATTTAGCCTTCACCACATTCCCACTCCCATTGACTGCTGGGACCTCTGGGCTTTTGGCTGCTTTGAGTGGCTTTTTCTTTTTGGTGTCTGTTTGGCCCGTAGAGGTGGGCTTGTTGGAGTTATCTGCCTTTTGTTTCAGCAGCTAAAACGACATTAAAAAAAAAAAAAAAAGAAAAGAAAAAAAGCTTAAAAAGATATAGGAAAAGAGCCTGAAAAAGAGGTGGCTTTGGAGTGACCTGTGTCCTTCCAGTACCTAAAAAGAGCCTTCAAGAAAGGGGGAAAGGGACTATTCACAAGAGCCTGGAGTGACAGGACAAAGGGAATGACTTCAAACTGCCAGAGAGCAGGGTTAGATGGGATATTGGGAAGGAATCCTTCCCTTGTGAGGTGCTGAGACCCTCCGCAGTATCCAGAGGAGCTGTGGCTGCCCCTGGATCCCTGGCAGTGCCCAAGGCCAGGCTGGACGGGCTCGGCGCACCCTGGGGCAGTGGGAGGTGTCCCTGCTCCACCGCGGAGCTGCATCCAGGCACCGCCAGCTCAGCCCCGCTGCTCCCCGGGGCTGCCTCCCTCTGCCCCCACGGCATCCCCGGCCCCCCTCACCTCCTGCAGCGCCTTCCAGTTGGAGGAGAACTCCTGGGGGTCGCGGGGGGGAAGCAGAGCCGCCATAGGGGGGCCTTTGGACGCGGCCGCCACTTTCCCGAGGGCCTTCCTCTTCTTCCTCCTCTTCTTGCTCTTCCAGCGGGCCGCGCCGCTCTGCGCCGCCAACTGGGGCCCCGCAGGACTCTGCTTGGCCATGCGGGGGTCAGCGGGGTGGGACCGGGACGGGGACCGGGATCGGGACCGGGATCAGGGAGCAGCGAGTCCCAACCGGGCCGGCGCTACCGCAGGGGGACCGGCACAGCGCCGCACCGCCCCGCCGGGGAACGCCGGCCCGCGCTTGGGTTCCGGGCAGGGAGGCAGGGAGGGGGCGGTTCCGGGGTTCCGGGGCTGGGGGGTCGCGGGGTGACCCTCACTCACTCCCCTCACGGGTGTGTCCCCAGGGCCACACGGCCCCCGAGCCGCCCCTTGGCCCGCCGGGGCTGGCGCTCATCTGCAGGAGCCGCGGGCATTGCGCAAGGGTGGCCGCGCTCCAGCGCGACCCCCCGCGCCCCCGCTCCGAGCGTGTTTGCTCAGAGCGTGTTTGCCCAAAGGCTGGAATTGCTCTTCCCTTCCGCTCCACGTGATGCCCCGGGCCCAAAACTCCTTCTGCTGGTCCGGCATGGGGCTGAGCTGGGCGCTGCGGGCGCTCGCCGTGCTGCCGCTGGGGCTGTGCTGGCTCCCCGAGGTGAGTCTGCCCCTTCCAGGAACGCCGCGCTGCTTCCGAGAAAAGCTTAAAAAAAAAAAAAGAAAAAGGAGGAGAGACGACACGTTTGTAAGCCAAGCTCCGTCCGAGCTCGCTAAGCACGAAGATAAAGCTGTTTCCTCTTGTGCAGCCCGTGCTTAGCGCGGAGTAAAGCCACGAGGATTTGGCACTGGCGCCTGCTGAGCTGTTCGCTGGCGCTCCTTGCAGGTTGGGTCCAGTGAAGGGATCGTCTCTTGTCCACTTGTTTTTCGTGAAAAAAATGTAAAGCTCTTCTTCTTCTTGCAGAAATTCCTCGGCTCTTTGGATGCGGAGGATGTTTTGTCTTACTTTGGAAGCAGCTCAGTGATTGATGGTATGCAGGGCTCGGTCCTTCCTCGCTTTGGAACACATCTGTCCGCTGATTTCTAACCCTGTGTGGTTGACACTGATTAACAACCCCTGACCTGACCAGAATTTGGTGTTTCTGAGTCCCAGTGCAAGCGAGACAGTCTGGGTTTCAGTGTGAGAGAGGATGAAGAGATGTGTCCAAGTTTAAAATCTGTTGAAGGAGATGTGTTCAATCTCTTTGCACATTTCTGCTGCAGCCCTCATTCTCTGTGTTGGTGTTTTTCTCTGAGATTAACAGATCTTCTGACAAAAGCTTTAGATTAAGGGTAAATTTAAATACTTATTAATTATTTCTTTTTTAATAAATGCACAAAGAGATTTGAAATCTGGGTCTGGATTGATGATAGTTCAGAATAAAGATATGTTTTGAAGTCTCAAGTCCCTAAAGGAAGGGTGTTGTCTCCTTGTGAGTTCACCTAGTGCTCATCCCAGCGCCTTTGTCTGTATTGTGATAATTCCCACTCAGTTAAAATCTGAGGAACAAAAGTGTTTTGATGAATTATTGTCCTTATTGAGAGAGCAAAAGCTCCAATAAATTCGGTTTCTGTTGTGTGTTCCCAGTCAGATTATCCCCACTTTGGAATACACAAAGGCACAGAAATCCTCTGGCTGTTGACTCCATCACCCCAGGAGCCACAGCTGTCATTTGGAGGGTGTTTTTCCTGGGAAAACAGACCTTACATTTGTTTTTTGTGTATCATCCTTCCTCATAACTGCTCCCCTTGTTCTGGTCTTTCATTTCTTTCAGTACCTGAGTTTGTTGTGGCTGAGCCAACTTGTCCTTGTAAAGAAGAACATTTTGGGCTGAGGCGCTGTCGGGTCCAGCACTGCTCCATCCAGGCCTGGGGCCAGCTCTATGCCTTTGAATTCCTGGAGGACCACGCCCTCCTTTCCTCCTCCTTTGTGAGCAGCCAGGTGGTGAACTCCTCCTTGATTTTACTGAAGAGATTCCCAGGGAACTGCTTTGCAGGTGGAAAGGCCCTGCAGCCTCCTGGGGCCAGGAGCAGAGTCACTTATTGTGAAGGGCAGCTGGTGAGTATGAGCAGAAACATTTTTTTGGGGGGGTTGGTAGCTCTGTGTACATGTGTGAACCATCCACTGAAGAACTCTTTGCCATCTCCATGGATAGCAAATATCTTTGGAATAACTCAGAGGTGGGATTTTATCTGCTTCAGCAAGGAGTCGTCACCGTGGGTGAGGAGAAGATTCACATCAGGCCAGTGAGGAGCAAAGATGTAGCTCTGCTGAAGGACCTCGGCTTCTCCAGCCCCCACATCCTCTTCAAAAGTCCTGCAGGAGAGGCAGAGCCAGCCAGAGGTAACAGCCACAGAGAGGAAGGCTTTCCAGCCTTTTCCCTGCTGGAAAAGCTGGCTCCTGGTGGTGGGATTGCTCCCATGAGCTCAGAGGAAAAATCAGTGTTTACAGATACACAAATAGATTTGAAAGCGTTTCTCACCTCGCTGAGGTGTGACCAGTGTCAGATGTGGGTGGTTGTTATTTTGATAGCACAGGTTGCTGCTAAAGCTGCTGACAGGTGAAAGACACCAACAGAGGTGGGAAAGCTGAGCAAACCCCTGGAGGAGTGGACTTGCAGCTGAGTTATTGCAGCCTTTGGGGAGAGGGAGTAGGAACGTTTACAGTAGAATCTGTAGGACCTTTTTTGGTGCATTTGAACCTCCTGGTGTCCCTTTGTGCTGTCCAGCAGGGCGGGCTCCTCCTCGCCTGCACAAGAGGGCTGAGGCAGCTGTCAAACATCTGGAGCTGATGGTGGTGGCAGGGCCAGATGTTTACTTGTACCACCAGGAGGACACGGAGCGCTACGTCCTGGCCAACCTGAACATTGTGAGTGGCTCTGTTTGGGATCCTGCCCCACAGTGGGCTCCAGGCTGTGTCCCAGGAAGCACCTCGGGGTGCTTGGGGTTACCTGGCCCTGGTACAGAGCTCCTGTGCAGGGCTCTGTGCTTCCCTGGGCATGGAATTCCCCAAATTCCCTTGGACTAGGAGCTGCATGAGTAAAAGAAGATCTTAGAGGATTTAAAACAAGGCTCTTGATTTCATTACTAATGTTGCAACTCAGGTAAAGAGATTTCTCACCGTGTTGCTTTCAGTGGGATTGAAATAAATCCACTGAATCAATTTTATATTTTACACTTCACTGTTTTATTGCAGAATTTTTATGTCTCTTTTTGCTATTATTAAGAATTTTTCTGTGTATCTACTGCAGAAAAGTCTTTAGCATTCACTCTACCCTATCAAACTTTTCACGCAGATTCTTCTCTCTGCTTCAGAGTATCTGACAGATCCGACCAGTTCTCATCTCTTGACAGATTTATTCCCATTTGTAGTGCATATGTTAATGTTGTAAATTACCTTTGTAATTTACCTCATTACCTTTGTAATGAGTGCAGTCCAGTTTTTGGGAACGGGGAGTGGGAGTCCCCAAGGCCCCTCCTTTATTGAATGCTTTCTGTCTCCTCTCAGGGAGCAGAGCTGCTCAGAGATGCCTCACTGGGGGCTCATTTCAGAGTTCACCTCATGCAGATGCTGGTTTTGAGAGAGCCAGAGGTAAGGGGAGGGCTGTGTTTGAGTGCTGTCCGAGCTCAGAGCTGTTTGCAATGTGCCAACGTGTCCCTTCCCTGCAGGCAGAGGTGAACATCACCACCAACATCACCTCCTCCCTCATCAGTGTCTGTGAGTGGAGCAAGAAGGTGAACCCCCAGAACGACTCTGACCCCCAGCATGCTGACATTGTCCTCTACATCACCAGGTGCTGAGCCCCCTGCCCTGGGAGGGACTGGGAAAGAGGATTAAGTTGTTTTCCTCAGTTCTGCTTGTCTGAGGACATTTGGATTTTTTAATGTGGAATCATCATAAAATCTGAGCAGTGGGCACTTGTGTCAAAAGAAATGTTAAGATAGCTGGCAAAGCTAGACCAGGAAAGCTTGGATAAATCCAGCTGAATGTCTAGACCTGATGTTTTTAGCTGTGGGGGTTCTTTGCTCTTTCCTCCCCCTGTCTCCTTTACCTTAGGTTTGACCTGGAGTTGCCTGATGGGAACAAGGAGCTTCGTGGAGTGACCCAGTTAGGGGGAGTCTGCTCCTCCTCCTGGAGCTGTGTCATTACCCAGGACACTGGCTTTGACCTCGGAGTCACCATAGCCCATGAGATTGGGCACAGGTCAGTAGGAAACTGCCAGAGCAGCCCACTAAGTTTTATTTGGGTAAAAACATCCTCCAGTTTAAGGAAGGAAGCAAAAGGACTCTTGACATAAAAGGGAATTTCCTATGAAATATTCTAAACCTTTTGGTCATCATCATGGATTATTTTGGAAGGAGTTCCTTGCATTTCTTGCATTCCTGCATGTCCTATGACAATTAGAAGCTGCAAAAAGGAGAGGAACCCTTTGTGAGAACAGCAGGAGGAAGGGCTGCAGAGGGAGCTCAGTCCTTGCTTAGAGAAGGGAGGCTCTGAGGGAATCCAGCCTCGGGGTTTCTTCTCCTCAGGGCTCTGTGCTGCTTCTGTTGCAGCCTTGGCATTGCCCACGATGGAGAGGGGAATCTGTGCAGCAGCAGTGGCCACATCATGGGCTCAGCAGGAAACCACAACAGCATCGACCTCACCTGGTCCCCGTGCAGTCGGGAGCAGTTCCTGACCCTTGTCAGGTAAGGGAATGGTTCAGTTCTTCAGTTCCCTGTGCTGGGAGCTTAGGAGAGAAAAACTCAAAGAATAGAAAGGTTTCTTGAAGAATGATGAACAGTAAAAAGCTTGGGGCTTGTTTATTTCTTAGCACTTTTTGCTGAGGTTAAACCCAGTTTTTGCTTCATGTAGCTGGAAGTGGCTTTGGTTGGTGCCTGACGTGCCTGGGCTGGGTTGGATTTCTCAGACACTGGCTCAGGCTGCACATTTTATTTACAGCACCAGAGCATCCAGGCTCAGACAGGCACTGCTGGCTGGGTGCAGAACAGGAATGTGATAGAACTCCAGCAGCAGGGAACTGTGAGCATCTCCAGGCAGCTGCTGCAACTAAATCCATCCCAGCCCACAGCGAGCATGTGTTGTCTGGGAGAGCAGCAGCCAACTCCCAGAGTGAAACTCAGCACAAGTTTGCAAACATGTCCTTGTCCTCACTGCCCACAGCTGGGAAAGTGTTATTCCTCCTGTTTCTCTCAGTACAGGCCAGACAAGCTGCTTGAATGACCTGCCGGACATGGACGGCAGCATCCCGGGGTGGAAGCCTGGCTTGTACTACGGAGCAGATGAGCAGTGTAAAATTGCCTTTGGGAGCGTGGCCACAGCTTGCACCTTTGCTGACAGCAGTGTTGTAGGTAGAACGTTTGTCTGTCTTGCTAAGGGCAGCAGGGAAAGGCTCAGGAGCCAAAATCTGGGAGAAGGGGCTGGCAGCATTTTCATTCTGAAGGGATTGGTGCTTTTCTGCCACAGATTTCTCGGCAAAGCTTTCAAAATGTTTCCCTTCTGTCCATCGCCTCCTTCCTCCACATACATCTCCTGTAAGGTTGGCACAGTTGGGTGCTGTTGTGCACAGCTGGGTGCACCCACTCAGGGTCTTGCCTTGGGGAATTTTTGTTCACTGGACTCCTCCAGCCACAGCTCAAATCCCTTTGTCTGGGAAGCACAGCGTGTTTAATAGCTGCCATCTGGACATGTTTTGTTAATGAGGAAACACTAAGGTGGGTGAAACTTTAATTGCTTCAGTTCATCATCTTCCAGCATTCCAGCTGGTGATCACTACAGTGATGATCTCTTGACTTCCTCACAGCTTTTCTCCAGTAGCAGGAAAAATGAAGGAACTTGCAGTGTTGGGTGTCTGTGGGAAAACCTGGGACATGCACTATTGGGACTTCTGGGACTGCTGTGTTGTTGAGCCTGACTCCCTGAACTCTTTGATTTTCTTGTCACACCAGGACATCTGTAAAGTTCTCTCCTGCCATGTGCAACCAGCAGACAAATCCAGCTGTACTCGGCTTCTGGTTCCCCTCCTGGATGGAACTGAGTGTGGGATCAACAAGGTAAGGAGGCTCCCACCAGGAGTGGGCGTGGGGGCTGTGGAGCTCAGACTGCAAAGCTTTGTCGGTGTCTGGAAGGTACCTGGCACTCACTGCCCCTTGGCCAGGGAGCTAAAACCAGTTCTAAACCGGCACTGTTATGTCCTGGTCTTGCTCTTTCCACCTTGTCTGTATCTCTGGAGTTGTTTGCTGTTCTATAGCCTGATTTCTGAGCTCTCCTGCTACTTGAAATGACCTGCCTGCTCTTTGCTGTATATATATATAATGAGACCCCAGCCTCATTATAGACCCTAATTAGGAAGGGGACTCCTCAGCCTCTTGTGAGAAGGTGCCTCATTCACCCTGGGATTCTCTGCAGCTGGCCTGCCAAAGATGGGGACTTGTGCCAACCCTTTAGATCCCAGCCCTGCCATATTCACTGCTGCCAGCTGTTGTGTTCTTGGTCCTAGTGGTGCTCCAAGGGTCAGTGCAGCTCTCTGGAGGAGCTGAACCCCCTGGCTGTGGTCCACGGGCACTGGTCAGCCTGGAGCCCCCTCTCCCCCTGCTCCCGCAGCTGCGGCGGGGGGGTGGTGCTGAGGCAGCGCTTCTGCAACAACCCCAGGTGAGACATGGGCACCTGGCTGTGCCCAGGGCCTCGGGGCTGAGTCTCCCTCTTTGCTTGGGTCAAACCTGCCTCTGTTGAGGAATCTGTCATTTCCAGGCCTGCTTTTGGAGGGCAGCAGTGCCACGGCGCCAGCGTGCAAGCAGAGCTGTGCAATACACAGGTAATGGAGCTCAGCATCATCTGAACTCGTGTCCTGCTGCTGAACCCTTTGAGGGCTGGGTGTTTTGGGACTGTCCTTCCCACAGCTGACTGCTCTGGTAAAGACCTGGTGTACAGCCTCCATCTGTCTGACAGCAGGAGAGGTATTTGTGCCATGGAAGGCAGCAGGGTTATTTAATAGCATCATTCACGTGTAATGAAGCGTTTTCTCTATGCCCCAACAGCAGGACAGATGCTGAGAAAATAGTGACTCACGATGATGGTTTTCCTCAGAGGGACTTTCTTATATTGTTCCTGTTTTCCTTATCTATTTATTTTATATAAATTGCAAAGATAGCAGCTTCCAAGCACAATTCTCTGCATATCCTGCAGCTTCACTTTAAAGTGGTTCTCTTTCTTTGCAGTTGTTTGTGTGTTTTAGTCACCAGCCACTGCATTTTGCCTTTGGCTAGAGGGTTAATTGTCAGTGCTCAGTCACTTCCTTTCCTTACACAATTATCTCTCTGGGATCCAGGCCTGTCTGACGACCCAGCAAGACTTCATGGCTGAACAATGTGCAGCAACAAATTTAAAGCCACTCTACCTTGATGTAGAAACGCCGTCCTTTTATAGCTGGACCTCCGCTGTTGGCTTTGCCAAAGGTAAGGAGTGTCTGGAATCTCAGTTTGTGCAGGGACTGCTCGTGGATCTGATGTGCTTTGCAATGAAAAGGCTGTTTCACTGAGTGTTCTAGTTTCCACATGAAACCTGGCTGCTTTCTGAGAGATCACAGAATTCCAGAATGGTTGGGTTGGAGAGGACCTTAAAACTCATCTCATCCCACTGTGGCAGGGACACCTTCCACTATCCCAGGTTGCTCCAAGCCCTGTCCAGCCTGGCCTTGGACACTTCCAGGGAGCCACAACCTCTCTGGGCTTTTTCCCATGGCTTGATGAGCAGCCATCAAGTGCCTTCCTGAAAGAGTAACTCCTTCCTTGTGCCTGCCTGCTCCAGGGGACCTGCTCTGCAAGCACATGTGCAGGGCTGTGGGCAAGGAGTTCATGGTGAGCCGCGGGGACAATTTCCTGGATGGAACCAGGTGTGAGCAGGATGGCACGGAGCACCACGGGGATCTGCACCTGTGTGTGATGGGGAGATGCACAGTAAGTGACTGGGGAGGCCAGGTGAGCTCCTGACAGGTGACCTGCACCAAAGGAGCCAGGGGAAATCGTGCTAGGAAAAACCACAGTGTCCCAAACAACAGAGCCAGCTCTTCTCAGAAGAGAGTTTTGTGTTTGTTGTGTTGGATGGAGTCCAAAAATCTACTGTTCTGTCTGTGCATCCAGTGCCCTCTGGATAAGACATTCTGCTAATTATGCAGTAAACACACAGGGCTATTCATCCCTAATCCAAGGAGCAATTGGTTTGTGTGTTGGTGGAGGAGACATCATTAGCTGCTCAGCTTGCCTGCTGTAATTAGCCCCATAAACTGGTGACTGGCTTGGGGGGAAGTTCCATGACTTGAATCACTGAGTCAGGGGCAAGATAAGGAGCAAAACCTGGGGACAAATTGATTTTTGGAGTATTGCTGATCAAAACTGAAGTGTAACTTCTGGAGATTTTGCCTGCATTGGACCTGAGGAAGGCATTCTTTCCTGATGACCTTGGATACAACTCCCCCGCGCTGTCTGCATCTTAGGAACTGCTCAGTGCTGACCCGGGTGGATGTTTTCTGTTGTTTCTTTACATTCCCAGAATACTCTTTGTAAATTTTATGTTTTTCTCATTATCCTCATGCTCACCATGTTTTGTGAAGTGTTTCCCCCGATGAACAGCAGAGGGTGTAGGCACAACCTGTTCTGATTTTGGCTGTTTTATTGGCAGCAGTGATAAATATGCATGTTATGGCAGCTTCCAAAGCCTGGGATCAGTGGCTCCAGCATAAATTCAGCAGTTGCACATGTTTTGCTGTTAAGCCTGCTGAGATCCTCCTGTAACTTTGTGTAAATTAGTCTTGTTCATGGGAATGGGGATAGAATCTCTTCTGAGTTCCGTGGGGCTGCAGTGATATGAGCTCACTTTGGCTTTGGAGTCTGGGGAGCTAAAGATGCCTTTGGAACCTGCCATTCATGTTCAGTGTTCTCTTGGGCTTTTGTTTTTTCCTCCCTTCCTTCCTCCCTCCAGAAAGAGTTCCTAGAAGAGAGCACAGAGCTTTGGGTTTAGGTCACAGGAGAGATTTTTTGGGCTGCTTCTTGTGGGAAAGAAAATGTCACAATTACTGAGAGCTGTGCTCTCAGCTAAGACCTCCCAGTCCCTGGCTTTGCACACTGCTATCCAGTGGCAGCTCTAGGTACAAACACATCTTTTCCTTTGTTGCCTTCCTAAATCCAAATTCCAAATGGGAAGGGCAGTTTCAGGAACTCAGGCAACGTTGCTTTTGCTGCCTTGTTTTCTCAGAACAGGCCAGGCTGACAGCCTCTCCCCTCTGCTCAGGCATTCGGGTGTGATGGCCAGATGGGCTCCAGGAAGTCCATGGATCCCTGCAAGGTCTGTGGGGGTGATAACTCCACCTGCACCAGAGTGAGTGGATCCTACACAGAAGGGAAAGCTAAAGGTGTGTAGTCCTCCCCCTCAGGCTCTGCTGTTTGTGTGCTGCATGTTTGTGTGCAGTGTTCCAGATCTTCTGTGTATGAGTTCTCCCTTCTGCTTCTGCTTGATTTTATTTTATGGAGGGTGTGGAGATGGATTTCGGGTGGTCAGTGCTGAGGGAGGTGGGCAGAATGCCTTTTTTTGTCATAATTCTCTGGATGTGGATCAGAAATGTAACTGTTTGGGAAGTCCTGGAAATTGTTGGGAGCTGGGGGTGATATCAGATCATGGAATGATAAATATCCCACATTGGAAGGGATCCACAGGGATCACTGAGTCCAACTCCTGGCCCTGCACAGGACAGCCCACCAATCCCACCATGTCCTTGAGAGTGTTGTCCTTGCTTCCTGAGATGTTAAATTCAGGACCTGGTCTGGCTCTTGCAGCCTCATGTTAGCAGAGAACCTCAAAAGAACCAAAGAAATGTGAGACCAGGACACACAGAGCAGCTCAGTTGTGTTTGCTGTGTCACCAGCGCTGTGTTCCAGGCAAGGAGCAGGGTCCGGGTGAATTTAGGAGTTGAGCTGCAATCCCCATCCTTTCCCACAGAGTTTCAGGGATGGAGGGTGACCACATCTTTCTCCTTTCCACCCTTCCAGAGTATGTGACATTTCTGTCCCTGCCCTACAACACCACCTCGGTCCGTGTCACCAACAGGAGGCCTCTCTTCACACACCTGGGTGAGTGGAATGAAAAGGAGAGGAGGGGATGCAGGAAAGGAGCTTGTGCAAACCAAGAAATGGAATTTTTGGTGCTGCATTTTGCCTTGTGGGATGCTCTCCAGAGGGAAGCTGTAGGAATCACAGTCCATGGGATGCCAAACTTGGATCAAACTGGTTTCTACCAGGTGGGCAGCAGCAGCTGCCAGCACCAGGGGATCCTGGTGATCACATCATGTCCCTTAACCTCACTGCTCCTCTGGCTTCTCCAGCTGTCAAGGTTAAAGGAGAGTACGTGGTGGCTGGAAAAGGAAAAATCTCACTGAATGTCACCTACCCGTCAGCTCTGGAGGACAAGCAGATCAAATACCAAGTGTTTCTCACCCAGGACAACCTGCCAAGCCTGGAGGAAATCCACGTGGATGGGCCAACACAGGAAGAAATTGAAATACAGGTGAATTAAAGCAGCAGGGTTGGAAGGGGGCCAGTCAGAAGTGGCCTGGTTTGGGTGGCTTTGCTGCAGAATCCAGGTGTGGTGGATTCAGGTGGCTTTGAGGTGGTGTTCACTGTGATAGTATTGCTCTTTTTGGGAACGGTTGCCCACAGGCTTCCTGCAGCTCTGGGGGTGGTCATGTGGGGAAAACCACACTGAGTTAAACCTTCTGCTTGGCCTAATCACCTTCAGTGCCCAAAATTCACAGCGTGGCTGCTCTGACTGCATCTGGCTGGGACTGAGGCTCAGGATTGCACTGAGGCTCAGGATTGGATGGAAAGAAGGGAGAATGGCTTCTCCTTCCTCCATCCTAAGAAATAAATCCAAGTTTTCTTGTCCATTGAGCACAGTTTTTCCTTCCCCAGGTCTACAGGAGGTACACAAAAGAATATGGCAATGCCACCAACCCAGACATCACCTTCAGCTACTTTGTCCCCAGGGAGAACCTGACCTACCTGTGGATTCCTCAGCAGGGCCCGTGCTCAGTCACCTGTGGGGAAGGTGAGGCAGCAGAACTCAGTTTTTACTTTGTATGGAGACTTCTGCTTTGGTCTGAACTGAATTTCAAAGCAGATTGCTGGAAATTATTGCTGCAGTTGATAGTGTTCGACTGAACCAAAGAAAAAAATGGTGGAGCTTTTGAATTAAATTAACAAATCAGCAAATGAACTGAATCATCAAAATGATGCTGAAAATGTTTGATCATGGTGAGGATTTTAAAATAGGTTTTAACTGAACTCTTGGTTTTAAGACTAAATAATTTTCTGAGATGTTTCAACGTTGCTGAAGACTGTAATTTGAAGTTGGCTAAACATCAGAAGTCTGAGACCAAAGGGGTATCTGGTGTCTGACTAAAGCCTCAGAGCTAATTATGAAACTTCCTTCTTAGAATTCTATTCCTGTGCCATGGCTAATCCTTTCTGTCTCCCTGAAGGAATCATAATGCAGATGGGAACAGTTCACTCTGATAGATGGCCTGACATCTTGTTTACCAGATAATTCAGATGACACTGTCAGGCCTCTCAAGACTTCTGTGACAAGGATTTAGAAAATACATTAATGAATATTTATGGAAGTCAATCTACACAACTAGTTATGCCTGGAGAGCTTTTCTCCAGCAAATCCCCCAGGTGAACTGATTGCTGAAACCCTGAAGGAAAGAGCTCAAAATGCTCCAGAGCCTCCAGCTAGCGCAGCCACAAAGAGAAAAAAGAATGAGAAACTCAGGACTGAAAATAACAGAGTTGGGAATCTGGGCTGAAATTGCATCTTGAGAGCTGAAGGTGATGCACAGCCCTCCTTAGCAGTAGCCATTATTTGAAAACGAGGAGGGCAGAGCAAAGATAAGGCTGCTGCTGGATTCTGGACATTTGGTGCTCAGGGTTGTGCTGCTTGAGATTCAGGAATGCCTGGCTCTCCTTGTAGCCTGTTCTCTAAAAGGAGATTCCTTTTAGCTTTGCTTGTAATGGCTTTGAATTTGACTTCTCATCTGCTTTGCTTTTTCTGTTCATTATTGTTAAAAATCTTCTTTATAGCTGTAGCTTATGAATATTTCATTCCCTGCCTGCTGCAGGCACTGGAAGTCTCCAGTTTGTCTCCCAGTACCTCTGGTTTTGGCTGTTGGTGATGCCTTTGAGGAGGTTGGTGCTGTTGGAGCACGAGGGCTGTGTGATGATATTACCTGGTCACTTCTACACAATGGCATTTAAAACCAGCTCCCTCCTAGATCTTGTTTGCTGTCCCTCATCAATCATCAGATAATTAGAAGGAATTTGTTCCAAAGTGTGATTGATATCCTTGTTCTTTCAAACGGCCAGTTCAGAGCAACCTTTCCATTTGGGCAGTGGGTTATCAATCAAACTTCTCCTCTGCTGGGGTGCTCACCTTGGAAAATCACTTTAAAACTCTTGTTATATCACAAAGAAGGTGTTTATGTGTGACTGAGTAAAGCAAAATCACCTGGGTAAGAAAATGGGATGTGTGGGAGTTCAGGCTTCCTGTATTCCTGCATCTTCCACAACAGAGGGGAGCTGTTCACTTTGGTTATTCCTTCAATTCCTTTTCCTTCTGTGTCCCAGGGGTGCAGCCAGTGGCTCACGTGTGCTTTGATCAGGCCAGGAATGAGGTCACAGAGGATCAGTGGTGCCTGGAGCTGCCACAGCCCCTCCCAGGGCACAGACCCTGTGCCATGGAGCCGTGCCTCTACAGGTTGGTGTTCCTGGGAGCTCAGCTCCATTCCTGCTTTTCTCTGCCTTAACCCAGGCTCTGTGTTTGTGTTGTGAAAGGTCAAAAAAAAAGGAGAAATATGAAGTAATTTCCTCCTAATTGTAATGGGGTAGCAGATCCCAAACCACGTTCTGTCTGTCCTGTGAGATAATTGAGATGTCAGCTGAAGGAATGGGAAATAATCCTTCAGTATTTTACAGTAATCTGGTAAATAAAGATGCTTTGAGGGTATGGCCAGAAGAAGATGCCTCTCACATCCTTTCTGAGATGGTGCCAACAAAAAGGGTTGACCTTTGTGTTGATTATTTTGGAAGGAGGACCAAGGGCCAAGCCTGCCCAGACATTGCCCTCAGAGACATTTTAGTGTTCAATAAAAAGTGATTGCACCCTTAGCTTAGATGCTTTCAGTCCTTGCAAGCTGTCAGTGAAAGGATTTAATTGTCCTCTCAGCCACATCCAGACAGGGCTTTTGAAACTGAGAGAAGCTGAATACTCTACATGACCCATTTCTGTAACCAGTAAAAAACCTCCCTGATCCAGATGGGAAATGGGGTGATGCAATTGCCTCCCTCTCAGGTGGAAGATGTCCCAGAGAGGTGAATGCTCTGCTGTGTGTGGGACTGGAGTTGCCCAGCAGAACCTGACCTGTGTGCAGTTCCGTGCTGGCCTGGAGACGGTGGTGGATGCCAGCCTGTGCCCAGCAGAGGAAAAACCCCCCTCCCTTGTGCCATGTGTGGTCAACGTCTGCCCTTTGGGCTGGGACAGAGTGAGTTTGCTGGCTTGGCTTTTCAGGAGCCTCACTGGGAGCTTTGCACTTTTATCCACCAGTTAAGAACCACCAGCTTACTCCTGGAGCCTGGAGGGTGGTTTACACCACTGCTCTGCCCAGTTAAAAGTTCATCCTGCCACTTTAGACAGCTCCATCCCTCTTTAGTTATGCTGCTGGATTCCTCAGTTCATCGTGCTGGATTGTTTAGGGCAGCTGTTTTTGCTCTGTTCTGAGGAGGAAGATTCACACTTACTTCAGCCTCTGGAGTCACTTGGGCATGTCCAGCTGGAGAATCAGACTGTGTATGTGTGGAGCCCTGTAGCTGGGGAGTGTTCTGTCTCCTGTGGCAGAGGTGAGGCCTTTCTGTGCTGCAGGGAAATGTTGCTTGGCTGTAGGTGTGAGTTCAGTGCCTGGGAACCTCGGGGCCCACCTGCTCTTTCCCCCTCTACAGTTCTAAGTGTAGCTGTGATCAGAATTTTTTTGGGACAGGCTGAGACAGAATAATTTAGAGGGTGGTGTGGCTGCTGCTGTGCTTCAGAGCTGGGGGGATGAGTGCAGTAAGAGTGCCATGGCTTGGGCAGAGTTTGCTTGTTTTGTACACACAGATGTGACATTTCTGACCCATTTTCAACCCTTGCATCCAAACCATGCAGTCAGATTGCTTCCCTTCCTAGGTAAGACTCAGCTGCACTATGTGTGTGTGGCCTTTGACACCAAAGAAGAAACCCAGGAGGAAAACTGTCAGCCAGTGCCAAAGCCAGAGAGCAGGGTGGAAGTCTGTGATCTCAACCCCTGCCCACCGAGGTAAAGCAGTTACCAAGAGACAATGAGACAGTGAGGGGTCTTTCCTTTCTCTCTCTGGTAAAGGAAGAGTCTGGCTACTCTCCCCTCCTTTAGAAACACAGCCAGCTGCAAAAATTGTAGCACTGCTCCACACTCAGCAAACTCAGAGTTCTTCCTGGGCTGGTACATCTCAGACAGAAGTAATTGTAGTACTCAGAGGCTGAGTCCAGAGAAAAACTGAAAGCCTCTCAATCCCCTGTTACTCTGGGGAAGCAGGAACAAATCCATAGCTGCAAAAGGTGGTGACACATTTGCCAGCTGTACAGTTTCCACAGAGCATCAAGGAAAGTGGGAAGAATGAAATACTCTCAGAATCTGGAACAGCTGCTCTGAAAAGTGAAGGAAATGCATTGCACTTTCCTTAGGATTTGTGGTGAGCTTGCCCTGCCCTATTTACTGTGGGACTGGAACACTACTGGAACTTTTCTTACACTCCCAGGATGCCACTCCCAGGGCATCTGGGTCTCATCCTGATCTGAGAGTTCAGTGGTGTGTGTGTTTTGGAGGCAGATAAGATTGTTTCTGCAGTTCAGACTGTGAGTGTCACCCTGGGGAGGGCAGTCATGGACGCAGAGTAAGATTCAGTGTGGGTTTGAAATCTGTGGGCTCCTGGCAAAATAGGAATGCCCTCTGTATCCAACTCCAAACCTGCTCCAGGCTGCATTGCAAGCACCATAGACCATGTGAGGCAGAGGATGAAGAAGGAGGAAGGGTGAGGGGGCTGCAGTGCCTTTTCTGCAGTGAGAGACAGGGCAGGCATTCATCCCTAACTCACTTTTTGTCCTCCCTGCCCTGTCAGGTGGAAGGTAACCCCAGCTGGGCCCTGCTCCTCCAGCTGTGGGCTGGGCTTAGCAGCACAGCTGGTCACCTGTGTGCAGATCCTCCACGGCCAGGAGGTCTTGCAGGAGGAACATTTGTGCCCTGTGGCAGAGAAGCCCCTCACCAGTGTCCCCTGTGTCATCCGAACGTGCTCGTACGAGTGGAGCTTCAGCGAGTGGTCAGAGGTACCTGCTCCCCCTCAGATGCAGCAGTTTCCCAGCTCTTCCCTTCCCTGGGGAGAAATAACAGCTCCTGCCTTGTCTGTTGGCTTCCCACAGAAATGCTGAACTGTTTCCAGGGATGTTTTCTAGCCTTTCCACTGCCCTGTGTTTAGCAGCTGTAGGTTTGCTTCCCACCTTCCTCAGCTAAAGTTTTGGCTGCAGCTTTGAAATGGTTTTGGCATGTTTTCTCCTGGAATGCAGATAGCTGGGGATTTTTTTTAGGAAGTGGTTCTGCAATTTAAATATATAGTTTGGAAGGTCCCCTGGAAGGTGGGGCATCTTATAGCTGATGGAACAAGAGCCCTGACAGGGCAGGTGGTGGAAGAACATCAGTGAACCCCTCCAGATCATGCATGAGCTTATCAATGCATTGATTTCCAAATACCAACAGAACACAGCAATAAAAGCCTGTGGGTTTGTTCTTCTGCAGTGTTCCACATCCTGTGGGAATGGCATCCAGACCAGGCAGGATTTCTGCCTCAGCTCCCTGACCCACAAGCCCGTGAACCCCCTTTTCTGCCGGCGCTTCCCCAAGGCCATCGTGGTGCGCGGCTGCTCCGCAGGGCCCTGTCCTGAGCAGGAGGGGACCCTGTCCCCTGGGGCAGTGACAGCAGCCACACACCTGACAACAGCCACAGCTGCCACAGAGCACAGGCACAAGGACCTGGATGTGCCCCTGTCTGCTGGGCCCCGGGAGCAGACAAAGCTCGATGGAGGTGAGGAGGACACGGCCAAAAGGAGCTTCCTGTGTGCAGCTGGGCTGTGCTGATGCTGCTGCCAGACAGGGACAGGAGCATGGGAGGGAGTACATCTGGCTGGGAGGGAAAACCTGCTGTTCCAGCACGTCCATCTTACCTGAGCTAGGAACAATGAGTCGCTTCCCTGTGCTTGCCAAAACTCTTCTGACTTGGGAGCCTGTGGGACAGCGGCTCAGGACTTGAGGGAGTGTTTAGACAACACTCTGAGGCCCGTGGTGTGATTCCTGGGGCAGTCCTGTGCAGGGCCAGCAGTTGGACTCCGTGACCCTTGTGGGTCCTTTCCAGCTCAGGATGTTCTGTGGTTCTGGGATTCTCTGACTCTTCTGTGCTTTACCCAGAATATGTGACCTCATCTGTGCCACAAAGGGCATCGTTTTCCTGTAGTTCCTTCTGGGAGTGTTCCTCACCTGTCTCTGCTCTCCAGGTGTGTGTGGAAACCTCTTTCTCACTGCCACTGGCATCATCAACATGACGGGTGTGGGGAGCAGGGACTGCACCGTGGCCATCGGGCGTCCCCTGAGGGAGGAGATCTCGGTGACCGTCCTGGAGAGCTCCCTCAACTGCAGTGCAGGTACTGCCTGGAGCTCTGGGATCCAGCCTTGGGCAAAGCTGCATCTCCAGCTGCACCTTTTCTGGTGCCTTGGAAAGCTCTGGGAGCCCCTGTCACCTCTAAACCATTTTACTGAGTTTTTCTGCTCCACAGAGTTGTTGCTAGATGGAACAAAATGAAGATGCTGCTTGCCCTCCCCTCTCCCAGTGGTTTCTTACCTGTTTTGTTGGTGGATATGAGATGAAAGGAGCTTATGGGGTTAAAGAAGCTGCTTGTTTGGGCCTGTTATAAAAGTAATGTACCCTCTAGCTGGAATCAGCAGTTAGATTAGTTAACTGGCCTGTTCTCATGACAGATTTTGATAAGATAGAAACAAGATGCAGAAATCACTCGATTCCAGACCTGTGTAAGAGAGACTGTGGCTTTTATTTAAAATAAAAGTGTTTCTAGGCCCTGTGCTCATCCGTTCCAGGTGAGGTCCTGCTGTTTTCTGGGCGAATGATGTGGCGGACAGGCTGCAGGAAGCTCCCTCTGTCCCTGATAAATTCCAGAACCAACACACTGATTGTGAAACAGCGTGTTGTGCTGCCAGGAAACGGGGTCATTCTGCAGTACAACAGCAGAACTGCAACCAAGAAATATTACCAAGGTACTGTGCTGAAAGCTTTGCTCTTGCTTTAGGTTAAGGTCTATGGAGCTCCATGAATGGTGGTTGCATTTGGAAATATATGGAAATCTTGATTCATTTTTGGCAGCTAACAATCTCCTTCTTGAGGAATGTTGGAATCCGTATTAATGGTGGACTCCCCCTTTGTTTTAAAGCAAACCCCCCCACAGGTATTTGCTGATGCTTGAAGGTTCCCAGATGAAAATCCCTAAAGAAACTGTTCTGCTTGTATTTAATTTAAATAATTTCTTTTCTTGGAGGTGCTGGATACTCCTCTAAGCCATTCTCTCTTCTCCCTTTGCCCTGTCAGCCTGTGACCAGCAGCTGTTTGGCCCCCGGGGTGAACTCGTGGCTCCTGTGCAGCTGCCTGGTGAGAGGCAGGAGGGCGTGTGCCGCACCTTTATCACGGTGGCCCCGCGGCAGCGCATCTCCATCCGCGCCCTCAGCACCGACCTGGGCCCCCAGGGCAACCACACACACTTCAACTACATCCTGGTGAGGAGGCAGGAGCCCCAGGGGGGTGGTTTGGATGGGAACAAACCCATCTCTGTTAGAGCCTCCCACCCCGGTGCACAGTTCAGTCACAGATCGGGGATCTGATCTCTGTTGTGTAAATGTGGATGGGAGTGGGAATTTCTGATATCTGCTGTATTTCTTCTAACCTTGGTAGCACAGCTTTTCACTGAGTGACCAATCTGCAAGTCTCCAGTATTTTTTAGGTACTTATTTCATGTGTAGAAATAATTTCTGCTGAGATAAAATGGTTTGGTTTTTCTTCCTGCAGGTCCGAGATGTCAGCACCATGAAGACAGTGGTGTTCCGTGGGAAGCAGCAATTCCTGTGGCAGTCGACAGGAAGCCAAGCTGAAATTGAGTTCCATGAAAATGTGAAGGATCACAGAACCCATTTCTGGGCTGAATATCACGCTATTGAGCCCAAATAAAACACTGCCCTGAGAAAGGCCCAGTTAGTCTCTGCTGCCTGCTCACAGCACACATTTAATCTTGCAATTGCTTCCTCATCTGTTGAGTAAGAACAATATCTGCTGACTCCTTTGGGATCTCAGTCTTGATAAGATCATACAAAAGACATGTAACCCCCAAATATTTAGCAAATCTTCCTCATTTGGATTTTCTGTCTGATCTGGCTGGCATTAATGCAGTTTACATGTCTGCAGGGGGTGACTTGGGCACTGGAGTGTCAGTGCCCCTGTAATGTGGTGGGACCTTTTATAAGAGTAATTTGATTTCTTGGTGTTCCAGTATAAACCTCTGTACACCACCAGCAATGTTCTAGCCATTAAATTCACTCTCTTGCAGTGTAAATGCCCCTCAAAACTGAGGCACAGTGAAGTTCTGGACTGGAATAAAGAAGGCAAAGATGAGGATAAACTGCCAGCACAGGGAGATGTGTGGGGTGGGCAGTGCCACCCTAGGACTGGTCACTCAAAGCTTGAATGTTTGCACAAGTTGGCTGAACTGAGGCACTTCTGCAAGCCCTGGTGACAGCTGGCTTTGTGTGGGAGGGCTAAATGACATCCTGAGGTCCCTCCCCAGCCACCCTTTCTGTGGTTCTGCTGTTGGATATCTGACAGTGATGCCACCACTTCTTTTCTGTGAGAAAATAAAAGAATTCTGTCTCTTAATGCCAGGTTTGATTCCATGACTGACTTACTCAGATAAGAACAGGGGCTGTGCTATTAGTCTGTATCTTCATTTGACAAAAATTGTGGTTGAGACTGTGGACAAGCTGTGGCAGGAAGAAGGATTTCAGAGCAGTGGCAAATATTCACACAAGTTTCATGTAAATGTATTTTTTAGGTTATTTCTTTTTTTTTCAGTATCTTGAACATTGGGCTGTGCTTTGGTCCAAATCTGTCATGCTCCTCAAAATCACAATATACTGCTTGAAGGGTCTTTTCTGCACCTGGAGCCTGGCTGGACACATCTGCACTTGCTCTTCACGCTGGATGCAATAAATGGTTCTGCCTGGGCAGTTGTAACCCTGCTCCTGCTTTCTCTCACTTGGATTCTCTGACATCCTACTACAACCACAAATGCTCCTCTTAATTAATAGCTGTTCTTTTGCTGGTTAAACCTGGAGTTTTTTGCTTGCCAGCCTCCAGATTTACGTTCCATTCCTGGAAGAGCCAGAAAACAGATTCCTGAAGTGAGATCCTCGAGGAGCTGGAGACATCAGCTGTCCCTCTGCAGTGCGTGGGTGATGCAGGCCCTGGGCCTTCATTTCCTGTCTGACAGGAGATGGTAATGAAAAGACATCCTTTCCTTAATCCCTTTTTTGTAACCTTTTAGCAGATGGGATCTGTCTTCCCACTCTGCTCTGGATCCCAGGTCTCACTGCTATTTATTGTTCCAGATCTCCTGTGCAGAGCTGGGCTCTGCTGTGTCCCGTGTCCATCTGCACAAAATGCAGCTGTTGCCTTCAGCATTTAGGAGAGTTCAGGCTGTTCCCCTGTCCCGTTTGGACACCACCAGGTTGCCAGCTGGGGCATCTACTTGCAAAGTGCTGCTTCTGCTCCCATTTCTAGGCAGAAAACCCAATTCCAGTCAGATAAGGGGAGTGCAGCCCTGTTATCCAGAGAGCAGAATTTTGCCACAGTGCTGCTTCTGCTCCCATTTTTAGGGAGAAAATGCAATTCCAGTCAGATAAGGGGAGTGCAGCCCTGTTATCCAGAGAGCAGAATTTTGCCACAGCGTGCCATTCCCATCAGAGTGAGGATTCCTTTTCCCTTTCTGGAGAAGCAAACTCTGCCTTGCCCGGATAACAACACCCGCGGTTCCAGAGCTGCCGTGAGGTGCACGGCCATGCCTGTGCTGATGAATGTGAGCAGCAGAGCTCTGCCCACAGCCTTTTAATGCAAGTGACATCAAAGCCAAAGCCCTGCCTGCTGCCGGGGGGGACCCACAATGCAGCTCGAGACAGCAGTGGAGCAGCTCCAGGCCCGCTGGCATCGCTCTGCAGCCAGCCACCCTCCATTGTCAGCCCTTGGGGCGCCAGGCCCTGCATGGGGACACGCAGACAGAGCCAGGCCTGGCTTTAGGGGCTGTCCCCTGGGCTGGCTGCACGAGGGGGTGACACCTGGGGGCTCAGGTGGGCGGCAGGGCGCTGAGCCCCCGGCGGCTGGGGGAGATGAGCTCGCAGGATGAGCAGTTCCCAGCAGCAGCAGCAGCCCCCGAGGCAGCGGCCGCCTCCGCCGATGAGGGCATGACCTGGTGGTACAGGTGGCTCTGCAGGATTGCCGGGGTCATCGGGGGCATGTGTGAGTATCCCCTTCCCTCTGTGCCCCTCCTGCTGCCTTTGAGGGGGTGGTGTTGGCACAGGGGGCTGTGCCAGGAGGGGTTTTTGGGGTGATGGGTCGGTGCCAGCTCTGGGCACTGGTTTGCTGTGTTTGGGGCAGGAGGGAGAGCGCTGGCTGTGCCTGGGGCGGGGTGGGTGCAGCTGCACACCAGGGATGTGCTCTGTGCTCACCAAGCCTGCTGAACTTTGGTACCCAGCAGCGGGGACGTCACAGGGCAGTCTGCAAATCCCAGAGTTCTCCTTGGCCATGGCACTCCCTGGGAGCAGCAGCTGAGCCCCTGGAGCTGCAGGAGGGCTGTGGGCAGGCACAGTAGATGATTTTACTATGAGCACCATGCTCAGGGCAGGAAGAGCGGCCACAGGGTTTGGTTTATCCTATATTTTGGATGTTTATATGTTCCTGCAACTTGTTTTTCCCCCCATCCTGACTGTCAGAGGATGTTTCCCATTGCTCCTGTTGCTGATTGCAGAAGGCCTGCCCGTGGGTTTTACTGAAGCTGGAGAATGGTTCTGGTTTGTGCTGTGTGTTTTTAAGGGCTTTGGTAGGACACACAGAACGGAGCTGCAGACGCAGAGCGAGTTGGCTGAGCTCAGAATTACCTGCTGCTGAAAAAAATTTTCCCAGGGAAAGAGTCTCAGCAACTTTGCCAGAAATCAGCCTGTCCTGGAGTGCTGTTTTGCTACATTCTATGGAGAGATTAATAGCTCTTAAAAGCAGGAGGGACTGTTATGACCGCTTAGTCTGATCTCCTGCAGAGCACAGGATGGAGAATTTCTTCTGCTTCAGGTCCACGACTTCAAGTTAAACAAGAAGGTTTCTCAGCCAGAGCAGTCAGCCCTGATTTATTCCATCAGCTGGAGCTTTGTGTCTGATCACCCTCTCCCCCTGCCCCTCCCCACGCCTGCCTTTTGCCTTGGCACTGAGCTGCACAACCCCACGATGCTTTTGGAGCTGACATTTACACCCTGTGCTATCACTGGGCAGGCTCCTGAAAACCCTTTTTGTCCTGGCTGGTAAAACTTGTGCTGCTCTCACCGTTTTGTGTGCTGGGTGCTGAAATTCTGGAGGTGTGACAGGATCTGGTGGGATCTGCTCTTAGGGGGCCCCTCCATGCCCTGCCGGAGGCCCCCGCGCTCCTGGCCCGGCCAGCAGCCAGCAGAACCAGCTGGGAAATGTCTGTGGAGCAGGTCCCAGGTGGGGGTTCAGGGGAGCAGCATCTTTCCCACGGGCTGTGGCTGCAGCAAGAGCCTTGGCACTTTTCCTGCAGTTTTATCCCATGCAGAGGGTGATGTGGATGGAGGGTGAGGAGCTGGTGGCACTGCCTCGTGCTGCAGCAGCTGGTGGGTGGCTTGAAAGTGCAAATTTCTTCTTTTTCCCTCTCTGTCCTCGTGTTTCAAAGCAGCTGAATTGTACTTGGATTATTTTCCCAACCTTTTGTTCACGGCTCTGCGACCTCGTGGTTTGTTTTTACAGGAAAGAGGAGAGTTTTATGTCTTTGGGTGAGTCTGGGAGAAGCTTTTGGAAGAAGAGCCAGGCTCTTAACAGGGTTTGCCAAAGATCTGGGGAGTGACAGCTGGCTCTGGAGCCCTGACTGTCTCTTTATCAGGCAGAGAACGAGGCACAAAGTCTCCTAAAGAACAGGGAAAAGGGGGATTGTGAAAAAAACAACCAGTGCCCAGTGCTACCAACACTCCTCTTCAAAGTGCTGCTTGCTCAGCATCACCTTCCTGAAGGTGGATGGTTTGGAGAGGAGGTGATGAATAAACCAGCGGGGCTGGAGTTTGCTGCTGTTCCCAGAGCTCGCTGTGAAAGAACAAAACTAATTTATAAGGATTTTGAACAACTGGATTGTAACACTGCTACAGGGCTGGATTATTTTTTACAGAAGGAAAAATTCCCTCAGAAAGGAAGAGAAACTTCGTTAGTGGAGGTGAGAGCAGCAGACAACATCTGCCACATGCAAACACCTGCAGCCACAACTTGCTTCAGCCAGAAAAATCCAAGGGCTGGAGCAAGAACCAGACAGACAAGGTTCAGGATCCGTTTCTGGCTCCTGCACACGCTGTCTTGGTGACCTTGGCCAAGTCCCTTCTCTCCCTGTGTTCCTGTTTGTAATGGGACGAGGAGAGTCTGTGGCTTTTGTAAAACGCTCTAGGAGCAAAAATAGGCTTGTGTTGAGGACAGTGACCAGCTGCTGGAAATGAATAGAGCCTTTGTAGGGAAGAGTGTCCTTCCCCCCTCTTTTTAGCTCCCAGTTATTTGTCCTTCCTCAGGGACTTGAGATGGGACAGCAGTTAAACAAATGGCAGAACTGTCTGTTTCCCATAGCTTACGTGCCACTGAGCATTATCTGCATTTTAACCCTGTAGTGAGACCTCTGTTCGAAAAGAAAATATTTTAAAAAGAAATTTCTGGCTCGGCAGGGGTGGGATGAGCTCGTGAGGGAGGAACTGATCCTGCCCCAGTGGGACAAAGGATGTACCAGGCTGCTGTGGGATGAGCAGCTCTGCCGAGGAGACCCAAGGTCACCGAGCCTGTCTCTGTGGCTGTTGGCAGCAG
This sequence comes from Prinia subflava, assembly GCF_021018805.1. NCBI lineage: Eukaryota > Metazoa > Chordata > Aves > Passeriformes > Cisticolidae > Prinia > Prinia subflava. The sequence goes on from NC_086258.1 coordinate 7,559,036, forward strand.
CTCTGGGGGCAGTGCTCCTGTGATCCCAAACCTTTGACTCCTTTCCTGCTGCTCTGTGCTTCTGCTGACGTGGGGCTTGCTCAGCTCTGTTTCCTGGGTCATTGGTCCTCTGGCAACTGGGGCGGTTGCTGAGCCAGGACTGCTGCAGGGACACGGTGCTGCAGGGTTGTTTTGGAGTGTTTGGGGACGAAACCAAACCAGAAACCTGGCAAAACAAGCCCTGGTTGGTTTAATTAGGAGAAAAAAACTTGCTTGGGAAAGAACATTCTGCTTCCCTTGGTTTGTTGTGTGCTGGAGCCCTGCTGGGACCTTCCTGGGCCTCTGTGCTCTGCTACCCTGATCAGCAAGGCAGGGCCCTGCCCCAGCCCTGGCTGTGTTTGGGGGATAGCTGAGAGGTTTTGCTGCTCTGCTAATTATGAAGTGCCAGAAAGTCAGCCAGCATTATTGTCAGGAATGTCCTTTCCTGGGGCACAACGAGTGCCACGAGCCTGGGGTGCTTCCCTTCCATCAGCACCCACGGGTTTGGTGCTCATAGGGAGTTAGAACCCCCTGGTTTGTGCCCTGCTCTCCACGCTGCCCACAGCTCCCAGGAATCCTGCTTGCCATTGCTCCTCTCCAGCTGTTTGCACGTGTGACCATGAGCAGATCATCCCACCCTGCTGCCTCAGTTTCCCCTGCAGTGGGGTGACTGATATCAGTCCCTGTGGGATGGGAGGATGAGAAGTCCCTTGGAGCACAGATATTCACACTCCCTCTGGCATATCCCCTCTGCTAGCTGATCTTGTTCTTGCAGGACTCTCCAGAAGATTTAGGGTCCTGTGGGATTAGTTCTAGGAAGTGTTAAAAATTAACGTTTTTTGGTGTTTCCTAAGGCCAGGGGGTCACTTGCTTGTGGGATGACCTTCAGCCTGTCCTGTCATTGCCTGCAGTTCTGCTTCCCAGCCTGGTGAACAAGGATAACTATTTTTAAAGGAACTTTGAGGATTCAGCAATGACTGCTTAGAAGAAACCTTGCAAGCATGTGCCAGGCTTTTGAAGGTCAGGGCTGCTCACAGCAGCTCTGCTCAGGGATCCCTTTAACAGACACCCCAAATCCTCAATCCAGGGCTGCTCTCATCCTCAGAGAGGGACTCTGCTGCTCTCTCTCATCCCCAGGACAGCCTTTAAAGGCTGTAGAATTAATTTTAGCTGGAGTTTCACAGTGTGATGTTGTTTGCTGAGCTGCTGTTTGTTGTTTGCTCCCACCTGGGCTCGAGTTCCTGGTTCCTGCTCTGGCATTGGCAGAGGGAAGGGCCCGTATCAGGTGCCAGGAACACTCTGCAAGTTTAATGAGGCACCAAGGAGGTGGATGCAGCTCAGCTCGGTCCCTGCTGCCTGGTTCTTCTCCCTGAGTTACAGAGCCAGGAGCACTGGGGTGATTTGGGGCTTTATTCACTTCCTTTTGTATTAGCAGAGACCCAAACTTGGCTCTTTTCTGCCCATCTCTGGTGCAGCTGCCCAGAACCAGCAGTGAGTGGCAGAGGCTGGGTTCACCTCTGCTGTATTTATTATTTTTCCTGTGTGCAATTCATGCTTTTGCTGAACTCGCCCTGTGCTGCTCAGAGGTGGAACCTGCTGGCACTGCTTGGGGTAAAGCAGTAGGAATTCCTTGGCACATAAAATCCAGGTGCACGTCCTGGAGTCCATGGGCAAGCAAATGTTGTTGTACACAAGGGAAATAATTGCTGGAACAGCACTCAGAGCAAAAGGATACCACAGGAGGGCTCTTCCCTGCATTCCAGGCTCCTTTTGGGCCACCAGACCTTTCCACCCACCGCCCTGTGCTGGCCAAGGGTGTGCAGGACAGTCACTGAAATCCTCTTTCTTTCCAGCCTGTGCCTGTGCTGGTCTCTGGAACTGTGTCACCATCAACCCCCTGAACATCGCGGCCGGCGTGTGGATGATGTGAGCAGGGTTTCTTTTCATTTTCATTTTCATTTTCCTGCTTTTTCATTTTCATTTTCCTGCTGGGAGGGAGGTGTTGTTAACCAGGCCCCACTGAGAGGGGCAGAGCTGCCCTGCCTGGGCAGAGGATGGGAGTGAAACATCCATCGGGCTCTGGGAATTGCCAGATCTTGCTCCATCAGGCGGGTTGAGATGTTAGGTTTATTCTAGCTATATTATTTCTTTATGCATTTATCACTGCAAGCTTAGCAGATGAGGACATGCTTGGAGACAGAGGTTTGGGTTCACCAGAGCAGCAGGGCAGGAGACCCACTCTTCGTTTATTCTTCTTATTAAATACTTCTAGCAAGGTGACCATGGATTGGAGAGTGGGCATCCCCACCCCTTACCCACATTGGTCAAGGAGGCTGTCATTCAACCTCCCCTTCTCTTGGAGGAGGAATTCATAACAGTGGCAATATTTACAAAACATGATCTTTTGTTTACATTAAGGAGCGTGAGAAGCTGCACACTTCTACTTTAGTATGAACGCTCAGCAAACTAGGAGATCTCAGGGCAACATGCATTTTTAGGTAAATACTGAGATATGCTCGTCCAAAATAAGTCTGGGGCAGCAGAGCTTGGAAATGTGGAAATTATCAAGTGGGGAGAGTGCAGTGGGGCCCAGCCTGACCATTCCCTTCACCTGCACGGGGCATGGGGTGTGTGCTGTCTGTGGGACTGGGGGGGCATCGCTGACTTAATCGTGTTAATTAATTAATTGCTGACTCAGAGTCAGGACTAACCCCAGTTTGCTCTCTCTGGAGGCTCAACGCCTTCGTGCTGTTCCTGTGCGAGGCCCCTTTCTGCTGCCAGTTCATCGAGTTCGCCAACGCCGTGTCCGCCAGGGCCGACCGCCTGCGGGCCTGGCAGAAAGCCGCCCTCTACTGCGGGTGAGGCTGCTCCGGGGGCTGCCCAGGGCACATCCCGGGGAAAAAAGAACCCCCCTGTGCCCCGTGGGGAGCGGGGCTGGCGCTGAGGGCTGCCCCTCTCTTCCAGGATGGCCGTGTTTCCTGTCGTGCTCAGCCTGACGCTGACCACGCTCTTCGGCAACGCCGTCGCCTTCGCCACCGGCGTGCTCTACGGTCTGTCGGCTCTTGGGAAGAAGTAAGAGAGGTCCAGCTGCTCGTGGAGGGCAGGGGAGGGGGAGATGGAGCTCCGTTCACCTCCCTGAGGCTCTGCTTGCCTCTTGCATGGACTGTGCTGAGGGGTGAATGCGACCAGAGAAAATCTCTCTCATCTCAGAGCGCTGGGAGGGAAGGCTGCTGCAGCTCTGAGCTTTTGGGAGTTCAGGCCAGCTCGTCCTGAGGGTGCCTTGCTCTTCTTCCTGCAGCTGTTGGGTGGACGGGCCCAGCTCTGGGGCACAGAGCAGCTCTGGGGGCTGCAGAGGGCTGGCGAGTGTGGTTCCACTGCTGGAATCCCTGGGCATGGAGAGCCAGGCCCCAGCTGGGACAATCCCTGCCATCCCCACGCTGTCCCTTCTCTCCACAGGGGAGATGCCATCTCCTATGCCAGGATCCACCAGCAGCAGAAGCAGATGGATGAGGAGAAGCTCACGGGGACCCTGGAGGGACAGGCTCTCTGAAGGACAGGAGCTCAGGTGGCATCTCCTGGACACTGAGATGGAGGAGACGTGGAAATCCACTCTGCCCTTCCCTCTGTCCTCTCCACTCCTTCCTACACCACGATTTCCCTGGATGCTGCAGCAACTGGAAATCTCAGGGGCTGGGGCAGGCTGTGTCCTCTCCTCACACCAGCAGCCAGACCTCAGCACGTCGCTCCTTCTCAACCCTCAACCCAACATCTCACAGTGCCCCTCGTTTTTAATCTTTTTTTTCTTCTTTTTGCTACAGAGGTGTTGGCCCTCTGAGTGCTGCTTTCCCAGCCTTTTTGGTGTTTTTTTGGAGTCCCCCTTTGGGGAGTGTCCTCTGGATGGGTGAGGAGGGACAGAGGACCTGCCAGTGCAGGTTCCATGAGTTTAGGAGAACTCCCTGGGATGGCCCTTCTAGGTACAACACCTGACCCAGGGTTTGCAAAGCCCCCTGGTGCTTCAGCTTGGTCCTCTTCCATTATTTTAATTATGGGATCAGGTACTGGAGGCACTGGGGAAAGGACTTCCAGCAAAAACCCACCTGAAGATAAAATCCACCCCAGAGCTGCTGGGCACATCCTGGGACCTTCAAAGCACAATCCGTGCTTCCTCTGGATACAGCTGCAGGCAGTTACTGCAATTTACTTAAATTATAAGAATTAATTACTTTGTCTTAAGAAGGGCACTTTTCTTAAGCCTCACTCTTTTACTGGGGTGGGAGGGAAACAATATTTGCTGTACCTCAGCTGAAAAGGAAGTTGTTTCTTGAGCCAAGTGGGATTTTTGCTGGTGTGGGGGTCACTGATGTGCATTCCTGCCTCGTGAGCCTGGGACTCTGCTTTGTCACCTCCCTGCATCCCTCTGGGAAGGGACCTGCTCTTTGCTTGCCTGGTACAGCCTTTGTCTTTGGGGTTGTGATTTTTTGCATCAGCCCCGAGCTGGTTTTGTATGGGAAGGTGGCACATCCTCCCTGTGCAAACAGAGGAGAGGCTGCACCGTTTCAGTGTGGGCAGCTGGGATGTTTTACTTTGCTATTCCAGGCTCTTTCTGTGGTTTTCACATTGTATTTTCTGTTTGCTTTGTACCATGCAGTACAAAACTGCTCACTGAGTCCAGATCCCCCTCTTCTCATCAGTTCATCCTGGGGATTTTAATTTATTTGATTTTTATATGGTCGCTTTTTGTTTTGATTAGGAAAAGGGGGAATAATTTATTTCTAGTTATTTAAGTATTTTGATGGGGCTGATTTTCTCTGATACAGGAGAAAGGAGTGCTCTGTTTCCTGTCCTTCACAGGGCTGCCTCAATTCACCAGGGGTCTCTGAACGCAGGGACAGCCCTGGCTGCTGCAAATTCCAATTTCAGCCTTCAGAGTGTTCCTCAGACACTTGGAAAAAAAGTGTGTTGTCCTTTGACCCCTTTGTCTTTTTCTGGGCCACAAGCTTGACAAACTGTGTTTCCCCCCTCTTCTGGGACAGAGAAGGGAGGAAAACTGGGCTGGGTTGGGACAGCCACCAGCACTGTGTGTCCCCATTTGAATCCTTGGGTACAGAGGGGCTGTGCTGTGGTCTCAGAAATGCTGCTGGAGGCTGAGTGCTCTCTGTCAGAGGGGTCTGAAACCTCTCCTTGGACCCTGCCTTTCCTCAAGCTGCTCCTGTGGGCTGCTGCTTCTTCCCTGGAGCTCAGAGCTGTGAGGATTCTCACCAGTCAGGATTTCCAGAGGCCTCTGCAGCTGGGTGTGGGCACCCTTTTTGTGCAAAGCCACTTCCCCCCTGCCTTTGGACTGGGATTTCTCCAACACTCCTTGTCTGGGATGAAGAGCAGGCACCACCAGCCTGGATTTTTTTCCTTAAAGGCAGCTTTTTTCCATAAAAGCTGTGCTGGTTTGGAGCCCCCAGCCCTTGGCTGATCCCTGGTGCTGAATGCAATGCACGGGCCATTGCCCCACAGCCTCCTGCTGCCTGCAGGGATGGGTGCTGCAGCAGGAATTTGGGATATTCCAGCAGGAATAACCTCTGGGTGGCTCAAGGGCAGAGCCCTGCCTCAGGAATGGGCACCTGCTTTGATTTCAGGGGGGTGTGGGACATTCTGTAGTGTTTAGTAGAGGAATGTTGCAGACTGATGCATGTCAATGTCTCTGGTAGTGCCAGCTTTGCTCTGTGAGTAGTTCTGCTGTAGCTTGAGTGTCAGGAGAGCACAGCTCCAGGGCTGAGACCTCCAGGGTGCTCTGAGGAAGCACAGAACATCTGGGACCCTCTCTGGCCTCGCCTGTCCCTCCTCCTGACGTGGCCCCTGGGGCTGGGGGAGGTGGGTGCTGCTCCAGGTCACCTGCAGGGCTCCTTGGCGTGGGCAGGGTCCACTCTGCTCCCTTGGAGCCCCAGCAGTGCTGTCACCGTGGGGTTTGTGCCTGGGGCTGAGGCAAGAGAAGAATCTGCACTGATCTGCCACCATGAGCAGGTGGCAAAGCTCAGCCCCGAGCTGGAAATGAGCCTCAGGGAACTCCCCTGGAAGAGCTGAGCTGGAGCCTTTGGCCACAGTGCTTGAAGTGTCTGTGCCTGTCACAGCTGCAGGTGGCTCAGATCCGTGCTCCAAGGCTGGTTACTCCTACAGGAGCTGTCTGGAGTGGGAACCCTTGGGAATTTGGGCTGTCTGGTGCAGTTTTGGAACCAAGCCAGACGCTGCCATCGTTGCAGACAGGTTCGGTGACAGCACCTGTGGCTTGTGAGGGCTGCAGTGACAGCCAGTGCATGGTCTCACCTCCGTGTGAGCCTGTTTGGTGGAGATAGGGAGGAGCTTTAGAGTAGTAGCATCCCCGTAGTTAAATGCCAGTGCATGGTGGTTGTTAGTTGTGTTTAGAGGCACCCTCGGGCTGCTTGGAGCTGTGCAAGGACAAATGAAGTTCAAACCCTGCTCTGGAGGTTTCACAGGCTCAACCCAAGCCCTGCTGGGGGCATCCAGGTGGGATGGCTGATCCACAGGGGCTCTGAGAAGCAGGTTCTGCTCTCCAGGCCGTGGAAAGGAGATGCTGTGAGGGCTCAGGGGCGGGTGAGGACAGCAAATTATTGTCACCAAGAGTGGAAGGAGCAGTGGCCTGTCACACACCAGTCACCAGGGCAGCATTTCTGCCACTCTTCCATGGCTCTGCCACTCGTGCGTGTCCCCTGGGGCACCAAGAGCAGAGCAGAGCTCGCTGCCCCGGGCAGGAGCTGCTTGTGTAACACCCATTGATTCTCTGTGTGTGCAGTGAATAAAAACACCATTCTACCTCTGGGAAGAGCCACTGTGATTTCTCAGACTCCAAAGGTTGCAGCAAAAGCCCTCGGGTTTGCTGTGCTGCACAAAGGAGGTCACTCAGAAAATGCTCCTCCGGTGAGGTTCTCTCAGGAGCTGGAGTCCAACCTCATTTCCTAGTGGGGCATTTCCTCCTCAGGCTGAGCCCTGGGAAGCTCAATTCATCTCTGTCATTTTTTTCCTCAGGAAAAAAACATCCACTGTCTTCAGGGAAGGGTTTCAATGAAGGGAAGATATCAAGACCTGGTCCATAGCCATGTGAGAAAGAGAATGCTCGAGCACAGGGCTGCCAGAAACCCTGATCTTCAGAAGGTCAGTGGAAACCAGAGGCTCTTGAGACCTCTCGTAGTCAGGCCATGCTTAGAAAAAGTTGTGTTCCAGCCAGGGCTGAACATCTTTCTGGAAAAGGGTCTCAGCAGCAAAGGGTAGGTTTAATACTGAATGTTTTCTGTGGGTTTTTTTTTTTTTATTTTGGCCCACCACTCTCCCTCTGTCCTAGACTGTTTTAAATTAATGCTGTGATAAAGCACATCTTCTCTTGGGTGATTTCTCATCTCCTGCTGCAGGAGATCAGAATGGCAGCTGGCACATCTGGAGGGCTGGCTCAACCCTGCTGTTTTACCCCTTCCTCCTTGTGACAGCAGGCTGAATGTCCCAGGCGCAGCCCTCGGGGTGCCAAGTGCATTTCAGGAGCTTGGGCACAGCTCAGCCTTTGTGCTTCTGCCCTTTTGGGAGGAGTCAGGCAGGACTAAGCAAGGCCATTTGTTCCTCACAGCCATAACCACTTCCTGCAGCCGTGTTTTACCTCGGGTTAGCTCTAAAAAACAATTATAAAAAAGTTCCTAATCTCACAGGACACACAGGAAAGGGGTAAGACTGATTTGCTACTAACTATGCAGTTGAAATCTCAAAGTGATGGAGGTGGAGGCTCCTCCACCTCCCTCTTTATGGGTGGGTCAAACCCCAGGGTGGGAAGGACCCACCCCAGCACAAAGTGTTGTCAGTTCTCACTGTGTCTTTTCCACAGGGAATCACTTGCACTACAGCTGAATGTTTGTCTGTTCCCATTCTTTTGTGCTGGGTTTTCTTTGTGAACTGTATTTGGTCTTGTTCATTAGGCTTCTAGTGTAATGTGTGTTTTTAGAGCAATAAAACGTGGCAGCTTTTTATACAAAAGATCTGGCTCTGCCTCTTTCACGGTCCTTGAGTGCCTGAGACTCCTCTGGGGAGCTGCAGGCTGCTGTGGTCCCCTTGTCACAGCCCTGCTCTGCCTCTCCCATCCCTCCCTTCTCTGCAAATCAAGGCAATGTCCTGCAGTTGAAGGCAAAACTGTTTTATTCCTGCAGCTACAGGATGAGCTTTTGCCAGAACGGCTCCAGCTGTAAACTCAGCTCCAGCCGAGCCCTCAGAGGCTGCTGAGCAAAGGACAGCCGTGGTCTCCTGTCCACAGCCACACCATCATCCTTCAGGACACCTTCATCTCCAGCCTGCCCTGTGAGCTGCTCCCATCCCAAGGACTGACAGGTTGTGCAGAGAGCAACAGGTAGTGTTGGGTGACAGGAAGGGAAGGTAAAGTTCCAGCTGGCAGCTTCTACAGCCAGAGCCAGACGATCACTGCTGCCCTTTCCTCTCCCACAGGGAGCTCCAGCCTCCACTTCCAGCAGCACAAGTTTGCTTTGTCCTCCAGCCTGGGCACGGGCAGCTCCTACCTCAGGAACGACCTCCGGCCGGTCCTGAAGAAGGCCTCGATCTGCTCCAGGGACCTGCCTTTGGTTTCAGGCACATAGCAGCCCGTGAAGAAGATGTTCCCAGCACTGATGACAGCGAAGAACAGGAAGGGCACCTCGAGGCCGAAGGCGTTCTGGAAAGTGAGGCAGAAACCAGCTGTGAGTGGTGCAGAGAGAGGCTGAGGAGGGGCTGCTGGCACCCCCCGGGCAGTACCCACCACGACTGGGAGGAAGAACTGGGTCAGGGTGAAGGCTGTCAGCCAGCTCACGACCACACAGAGGCCCGAGGCCACCCCACGGGCTTTGAGAGGGAGGATCTCGGACATGAGCAGCCAAGTGATGGGGCCCCAGCCCATGGCGTAACCTGCAGGGGAGGAGGGCAAGGGGGTCAGGCTTAGAATGTCACTGAGGAGGGCAGAAGAGCCCTGAGCAATCCTGCAATCATTATCCATCCGATTCATGTCACTCCTCAAAGTGACTTCAGAGCCACCTTTCTGTTCTTCCCAGGGACATCTGCCTCCCTTCCAACTCCAGCCCCAATCTCTGTGCTGCACATCGCCCTGCCTTGGTGAGAAACACCCTCCCCTGGCTGGGGCCCGTGCTGGGCTCCCTGCACCTACCCATGATGAAGAGCATGGTTGCCAGCAGGGGGATGAGGGTGATGTAGTTTGTTGGCTCGGCAGGGAGGCGGGCAGAGCTCGCCAGGGTGGCGTTGGCCACGGTGCCGTTGTGAGAAGCTGGCACCAAGTGGATGTAGAGCCCCATGGTGAGGTTGGAGACCAACATGACACCAGCTGTGGAGAGAGGCAGCAGCACAGTGAGAGGGAGGCGTGAGGGAGCCTCTCCATGCCCAGCTCCTGGGAATACCCCTCTGAGGAGCTGAACCAGCACCAAGGGAATGAGACCGCCCTGCCTCCCTGAGCTTCGTAGGGCTGAAGTTTCCACTCCTGCACACTTGCAGAGCTCCTGCAAATCCTTCAATAAGAGCTGCCCTTGGGAGGAGAATGGGAGAAGTGGAGAGAGCCGTACCTGATACAAAGAGGAGAATCTTCCTCCCAGCTTTATCCATCGACACAGCAGCGATGGCCACTGCGGACAGACGAACCAGGCCCACCAGAGCTGCGTCGTACTCTGCTTTCTGCAAAATAACAGTGGGGAAGCTGAGCTGGGAGAAGGGGCAGGTCCCAGCTGCTGATGACTTGGCCAAGGCTGTTCTCCCAATGGGAGACTGGAGATGATGAGCCTGAAGCTCAGAGGAGGAGCAGGGAGACAGTGAGGCCAGTCCTGCTCCCCGTCTTCCCTCAGCCTTTTGCAGGGCAGGTCCTTTAAAAAAGGGTTTTATATCTGTAGGGAACTGGGAGCATTGGGCAGCCCCCACTGAAGGCCCAGGCAGCCTGAGCAGGAGCTGAGCCCCAGGGCTCACCAGGATGACAGATGTTTTCTTGAATATTGGCTGCAGGTACACGAGGATGCAGGTGACCCCCGAGAGCTGCTGCAGGAACCTCATTCCCCCCGCAATCAGGATGGGCTTGTAAAGGAAGGGGTCCTTGAGCTCAGCACAGGACACCCGACGGCTCTGGAGGGGACAAAGGCAGGAACACGAAGTCAGAACACCTCTGGGAACCACCTGGCAGCCAGAGGGGGGCTCAGGAGTTGCCCAGTGGATGGATTTTGCAGTTTTCATGTTACATCTCCCTGTGCTGAGCTTCCTCACCTGCTTCCTCACGCTGTCCTTGATCTGCTCGTACTCCCGGGCGTAATCTGTGTCCTCACCCCGCAGCCAGCACAGGGAGCCCAGGGCCTCCTCCTCCTTGCCCTGGGAGAGCAGGAACCGGGGCGAGTTGGGCATGAAGCAGAGCAGGAGGACCATGGCAAGCACCGGCACCTCCCCGGCCACCGCCAGCCAGCGCCAGTCCAGGACCAGCCCTGCCAGAGCAGCACAGTTAGGGAGAAAACACTCAGGAATGGGTGTCCTGGCCTTGCCTCCACCTGGGCACCCCAATGATTTAATTTAATGAACCCAGCGGGAAAAAGAGGAATAATAAAAAACAAGATTTCGACTGTATTCTCTCCTATTACAGCAGCATTTCCAGCAGCATGATGTGGGGAAATCGCAGCAAATCTGAGAGGATCCAGCAAGACCCTGCAGCAAGCAGGGCACGTGCTGGCAGGTGATGCACAGGGTGCTGTGCCCTTCAGCCCTGGCACAACCTCATCAGGACCTGGAGCACAGCGATTGCCACAGCTCCGTGTGGGCTGTGGATTCATCCCTCAGCGCACACACACCAGAGCAAGGGGCATCGATGGCCCTGTGCAGCCCCCTCAGCACAGCTGTGGTGGTGGCTACGAGGGGAACAAGCCCTCCCCTCACTGAGAAGGTTCATTTTAAACTCCCCCTCCCCTCCTGGACACAGGGACAGCAGGGAGATACTTGCCCAGTGCGTACAGGACGAGGGAGCCCAGCACTGCCATGATCTGGGGACAGGCACCCAGCATCCCCCTGACCCCCGGGTGGGAGATCTCCGAGATGTAAACCTGGGCAGGGACAACACACACTTCAGAGAGCTGCAACACCCCCTGGTCACCCGCTGTCCCTGCCCACTGTCACCTCGCAGTCATACCCTGTGACCAGAGGAACCCCAAATTGCTGGGGAATTGCCCTCTGGGGTTGGGACATGATGGTTCCAGCTGCACCTGGCCAGAGGAGGGGACAGCCTGGCCGGCAGCACCACTTCCCTCCTCCCCCGGTGTGGGAGAAGTGCTCAAGTGCCTCCGTTACTGGAAGGAGGTGCCCTGGTGTTACTCAACTCCTGCCTTCCCCTCTGTGTGAAACACGAGGCTGGTGTTTGGGAGGAAATAACTGCAGGGAGGAGCAGGGGCTGAGGACCTGCCTCGTCCTTCCTGCAGGCGAGGAAGTCCAGCACCAACGGGCTCAACCCCGTGCCAGGGCTGCGAAGCGGGCACACCCTCCCCATCTCCTCCTGCTGCATCCTCCCCATCCCCGCCTGCTGCATCCTCCCCATCCCCGCCTGCTGCATCCTCCCCATCCCCGCCTGCTGCATCCTCCCCATCCCCGCCTGCTGCATCCTCCCCATCTCCTCCTGCTGCATCCTCCCCATCCCCGCCTGCTGCATCCTCCCCATCCCCGCCTGCTGTATCCTCCCCATCCCCGCCTGCTGCATCCTCCCCATCCCTGCCTGCTGCATCCTCCCCATCCCCACTCGCCCACACACAGCCCCGGGGCTCTGCTGATGCCGGGGGTGCCCCCAGCATCATCCCCCAGCCCATCCAGGGCCCCACAGCACCTCCTGCCCTGCAACCCCCAGTTCATCCGCAGCACCCCCTGCCTGGCGTTTCCCCGGCACCTTACCGGGATGGAGGCGGAGGTGACTCCGCCGGCGTAGCCCGTCAGCACCCGGCCCAGCAGCAGCATCCAGAGGCCCTGGGCTCCGGCCAGCAGCGCGTATCCCAGCGCCGAGGGCAGAGCCGAGAACATGATGCTCAGCTTGCGGCCCAGGCAGTCGTTGAGCAGCATCGTGCTGAGCCCGCCCGCCGCCGCTCCCAGCGTGAACACCGACTGCGGGGCAGGCAGAGGGGCCGGGTGAGCCTGGCATCCCCCCGGGCACACCGCTCCTCTGCCCCCATCCTGCCCCTAGCTCCGAACCCGGGCTCTGTGTGAGACTGGCACCCCCCGGGCATCCCCCGGCTCTGCCCCCATTCTGCCCCCCATCTCCTGACCCCGAACCTGGGCGCTGTGTGAGCCTGGCACCCCCCAGGCACACCGCTGCTCTGCCCCCATCCTGCCTCCAGCTCCTCACCTTGAACCCGGGTGCTGTGTGAGCCTGGCACCCCTGGTTCTGCCCCCCAACTCCAGACCCCGAACCCAGGCGCTGTGTGAGCCTGGCATCCCCCGGGCACACCCCTGCTCTGCTCCCATCTTGCCCCCAGCTTCTCACCCTGAACCTGGGCGCTGTGTGAGCCTGGCACCCCCGGTTCTGCCCCCCAACTCCTGACCCCGAACCCGGGCGCTGTGTGAGCCTGGCATCCTCCCAGGCACACCCCTGCTCTGCTCCCATCTTGCCCCCAGCTCCTCATCCCAAACCGGGGTGCTGAGCCTGGCACCCCCCAGGCATGCCCCGGCTCTGCCCCCCAATTCCTGACCCCAAACCAGGGTGCTGTGTGAGCCTGGCACCCCCCGGGCACCCCCGGTTCTGGCCCCATCCTGCCCCCATCTCCTCACCCCAAACCAGGGCGCCGTGTGCTGGTCCAGCCTCAGCGCAGGGCTGGGATGAGCCTCCAGGGCAGGGATGACGGGGGAGGGATAAACCAGGGCGAAGCCGAAGCTGAAGTTGCCCAGGACAGCGGCAAACACAGCCAGGTAGAGCCGCTTGTTGTGGAGGCTCCTGAGGGAGGCACGGAGAGACGGGGACGTGTTGGGTGCCAGCAGAAAGTTAAACCCTGCTTCCCGCAGCCTTTGCCGGGGCTCTGGTGACACTCAGAGAGGGATTTTCCTGGGGAATGGCCCTGCACAGCCCCAGGCTGGTGGGGTTTCTCTGAGCTCCTGCTCCATTGGTGTGCCAGGCAGTTTTCAGGGGGTTCAACAAAGCAAGAAAAGCAGAAGCTGGAGCTGGGTGGCACCGAGGACCCAGCAGCAGCCGGTTCATCCCAGCAGAGCAAGGAAAAAGTTCTTTCAAAGCCCCCGTGCCCCCCAGCAGGACCTCATTCCCCCATAGGAGTCACACAAACCCATCGGGCTTCCAAGTGGGCTCTTCCAGCCACCTTGGGCAGGATGAGATTCCCCTCAAAGCAACTCAGGAGCGGCAGGAATATGGAACAGCTCTTCCTCAGCTCCCCCAGCCCACAGCCCAACCTCTGCCCACCGTGTGGCCCCAGCCTGGTGCTCACCTCAGGTACTCCTTGTCGAGCCTCCTGGCAGTGCCCTCGGGGAAGGTGCGGTACGAGGAGCTCGGGCTCCTCACCAGGGGCTGGCGGTCCCCGCGCTCCATGGCCCGGCGGGGCGGATGCTGGGGCTGCCCAGGGGAAGGGAGGAAGAGGCAGCTGAAAGCGAAAGGGGAGAGGCTGCCTGGCTGTTGCCAAATCAGAGAAATCTGTGCCTCGTGGGCTTGCACCCTGCTGCCCCTCAGCAGGAAACTGGGGGGGCCGGAAAACCAGCAGGAGGAGGGAGAGGCACGGGGTGACAGTGACGGTGACAGAGGTGCCCTGCAGCCTCCACCCTGCCCAGCCCCACGGACACCAAACCCTCCCACTGCAGGGGCACTTGCAGGGATGGCCCTCACAGAGCTGTGCTCACCAGTAGAAACGTCCCTTTGCTGAGACCACGTCTCTGCCACTGAGGAACTGGTACCAGACTGGCCCAGTTCTATTCACAAGGGAAAATTCCATCTGTGGGAGCCTCCAGAGCCACCCTGGGAAAGGGTTTCCAGTGTAGAACAGAGGCGGGGAAGAGGAAGGAGAGGAAAGCAGAGGGAGGTGAATGTGGAGCGGGCACAAGGAGCAGGGGACGGGGATGAAGGGCAGCGATGAGGATGGAAAAGGGGAGGGCAGCATCTCTGCCACAATGGGTGGGCCCAGGCTGCCCATGGGTGCCTTTCCCCCCTCACCCTGATCCCTCCAGCCCCACAGGGCTCCTTGGGCAGCGTTGTGCTGGGACATCTGCAGGTTTTGAGGGGCTGCAAGATCCAAACTCCTGCTGTAGGAAAGGGCTTAGTCTGACTTGCTAGCTCTGAACCCAAAGGCAGTTGGATTTAATTAGCAAAAGGTCTATTTCCCCTAACTACTGCAGTGCTCCTCTTGTTTCCACCATTCCCCTTGGGCCTTGGTGCTTTTTGGAACATGTGGATGGTTTCTGTGCCCCCAAGCCTGCGTGGGAGCTGCAGTGACACCTCAGGAGCTGCTGTGTCTTCCCTCCGTGCAAACCAGTTCTCCTTCTGCAACCACCAAGAGCTGCCTTTACTGTCTGGTCCTGCAGGGGATTTACAGCTGACTCAGGCACTCGGGGCTCTGATTTCCCTGTAAAAAGAAAGGTCATAGATTGGGGGGGGACAGAGGGGTGGGCAAGACAGCTCATCCAAAAAAATCCCAGCTCTGTGTTGGTCTGAGCAGGGAGGTCACAACAGACCTGCAGCTGGTCCCTGTGCCCGGGGCTCCCCTTCCACAGCAGACACCACCACTTTCCTCCCTTGCCTGCACTTTACTCCATGAATTTGGGCTGGCTCCCACTACACGATTTTGCAGCATCCCCCCGCCCCTGAAACACAGAGGGTTCTCCAGTTTCTCTGCAGATTTGTCAACTGCTTCGAGCAGGAAATTACTTTGTGTCTTGAAAACCCTCCAAGCACCTGTAAGGCCGGGAAGCTCGGGGGGGAGCTGCTGTCTGTGCTGCTCTTGGCTCAGGGCTGAGCCCTCGGGCAGGTCTGTCCCTGAGTGTCCCCTGAGGGAAGGGGGTCCCTCGGGTGTGGTGGAACAGGTTCTTGCACCACATCCTCACTCTGCCCTTTGGTTTTGGTGTTTTTTTTTCTAAAAGTGCATTTTTGGTAAGGAATAAAGGATCCACCACCTTGCTCCAGATCTCCCTGACCTGCTGTGGGTCCTTCCAGAACAGACTAGGGGTGGGTCAGGTGAAATCAGCGTTGTCTGTGGTGGGCTGTGCTTGGCCATCATCACATGGCAGTGGCTCCTGCACGTCTGCAGCAATAACAGCTCCAGGGTGAGCTAGGGAGGGCTGAGGTGCCCACTTTGGGAAAGCAGAGCAACCCCTGGCTGATTAAAGGGCAATCTGGTTTTGTTGAGAGCTGTTGGCTGCTTCGGCTGAGTGATGCATTGCTCCAGCTCCCCAGGACCTTCCTCCCCCCTCCACAGCTGGGAGATAGATCACGAACATATGCAAAAAAATAACCAGCATCAAAGCCACTTGGCAACTCGGCTAACCCAATTCATAAATTAATTTCTATCCCTCTTGTAAGGGAGAAATCAGTCACTCCTCAGGGCTATCCATCTCCATCGCTCATCTGGCCACATCCTTTCATAAATCTTGCTGTGAGCCTGAGCTGGTGAGTTCTGGGTCAGGATGGAAGAACGCCCGATGTCTGTGCTGGGTTGGGGCAGCTCCGGGGCTGCTTTGCCCTGGGCTGGGGCAGGGATGGTTCTCTCTGCATCCCCCACATCCCAAGGCTGGAGCAGAGCTGGGGTTTTGGTGCTGCTGAGTGGGTGATTTTGGGGAGCGTGGTTGCTGCTGAGGAGCCATCAGGGTGGTGCAGAGGCACAGGGATGAAATATTTCCATGCAAATCAGCGTGTGCTGGGTTTGCAGAGCCGTGCAGGAGGTGCCTGGTGGCTGCTGGAGACACAGGGGGTGCAGGTGGGAGCTTTGTGGGGTCTGGCCTGGTGTTGGATACACCCCTGGGGCACTCCAAGCTCAGGAGGCGGCTCCAGCTGCTCCTCTCACAGCTTTCCAAACCCTCATGGCTTTGGAAAATAATGCCTTCACCCCTCCATGGGCATCAGCACCTGGAGGCCAGGTTAGCTTTTCCAACCAGGCAGACAGAACTCAGCTCTTCCCTGGCTGAATCCCTCACCCCACTCCCCCTGCAGAGGAGAAAATCACCACCTTGCAGGCTGCCATCTGTTTATTTGCTCGGACTCTGAACCTGCTGAAACGTCTTTCGATGGATGAAGGAACGCAGAGTAGAAGAACAGAGCCTGGCAGGCTGCATGGTGAGTGGAAAATAGTTTTTTTGGGGCTTTCTGGAGTTTGAAGGGCTGATGATGGATGTGCATGCGAGGGATGGTAATGGCTTTGTAAGTATCCAGACTCAGAGCAGAGGAGTAACTCTGCCTAAGAGACTGAGAAATGTGTGTGGGACAGGATCCTCCCCGCTCTGACACGGAGATGAGTGATGGAGTGCTGCAGGTTTTGGGAAGAGAGGCTGGCATGGGCTGCATGTATTGGAAAAAAGGTGCAGCTAGCTTTGAAATCACCTTCAATCTTCGCTGTGAATGCCTTGGAAAAAGCTGCATCTTGCCTCGGAATGAGGCTGGAGGAGCTTGCAGTGATCTGAGAGGGGCTTGCTGTGGTTCTGAGCTGCTGGGCAGGGCTGGTGCTGCCTGTGCCTCCTGGCTTCCCTCTTCCTGCCTTCCCACTCGGCTCCCGGTGTCCAGACCTGCTGACAAAATTGATGGGTTTATGTGGAAATTTTGTGGGGATAAATATTTGCCTGTCAGCAGGTCTGGGTCAGAGTGTGATTTCCCATGTGCCATTTGGAAATGACATTTCCAAACAAAATTAGAATTTCTCATTGAGGTTATTTGGGGTTTTTTTGTCATTCGTATGTTGGGAAATGGTTGAATTTGGGGAGTTTCCTTGTTGCCATGAAAATGGAAGAGTTGTTCACCTCCCCATGCTTGGAGTGAGGGGTTTTGGTGTCCCATTTCCAGCCTGGCTAACCCAGGAGCTGGGATGACTGGGAGATGTCTGTGTGCCCTCCAGCTGGGTGGGGGATGTACCAAAAGTGGGAGATTTTAACCTGCTTGTGGGACTTTTTTTTTGAGGTCACGTGAAATCTCGTGACCCACAAATCCCAGTGGCCGTGGGTACAAGTGAAACTGGGAGAGTGGATAAAAAGGGGACGTGGGGAAAGGCTGTGGGTTTCCAGCCCTTCCTGTGCCATGTGGTGACTTTGTCACCCACTGTGACTTCTGTGACAGCTTTGGGGGTGAGCAGTGTCAGGGCAGGACACTCTCCTGGATGCTGGATGTCCCCAGGGCTGTGGTGGCTCCTGGGAGAGGGAGGGACCCCTGGATGTCCTTGCACCCCTTGGATCTGTCCTGCCTTGCCTGGATGCTGTGGCTGGGTCACCTGTGCAGTGACAAACGCAGGGCTGGCTGTCCCCAGGGCCGCTGTGATTTTGGATTTTCCACACAACCTGGGCAGGGCAGGATGAGCTGGGATGCTCCAGCTGGGATGGGCCCCGATGGCTCTCAGTGCCCTGGTGCTGAGCCAGGCTGGGGTTTGGGTGCTGGGTGAAAACTTGGTGAGCACAGGGCTGCACATCCACGGGAATCCCTGCAGGGATTCTCCAAGGCAGGTTTGAGAGGCTGATGGTGACCTGTGGCCTTGGGACACGATTCTGCCACTGCCAGGCTCAGCCCACATCCAGAATGCAGCCACAGGGGCTAAAAACTGAATTTTGAGAACAAGTGCAAGAAATATCCTGCACATCCAGAGGCACCAGCAAGGTTTTGGACACTCTGTGTTTGCTGGCAGGTGGCAGGATAAATAAAATTATTTGAAGAAGAATTTTAAGTGCATTTTTATTTTTACTGTGTCCCATTGGAGCTGCTGGGCCAGGCTTTGGAGCAGTGCCTGTTGTGATGCCACAACCTGGATTTTTTGGATCCCCTTTCCCTTGCCCACTTCTGCTGGGTATTTTGAAGCTGCTTTGTCTTTGATGGCAGGGACTGGATTTCTTTACACTTTGGACAAAAAAAACTCCCCCCTAAATTCCTGAGAGCTGCTGCCTGCTCCTTCCTTGGCTCCGTGTGGGTTTTGCCTGTTTAATATGATTTAAAAAGAAAAAAAAATAGGAAAACAAAACATATCATTTCCTTGCTTTAATGTGAGCCAATTATGGCTCGCAGGCTGTTAACTTCATCACCACTTCTTCCAACAAAGCCCTTGGTAAAATAAACCACAGCAGAGCTGCCTTCCCTGGACCTGCTGTCCATCACATCCTCGAGCCACAGAATTTTATCCATCCCCCTAGGCTGGAAAAAAAAACCCACCCCAGTGGCTCTGTCCCACACATGCCCAGTAAAATTTCCCAGCACTTGTTGTACATGTGCTGCCGGATACCAACTGGAAAGGAGATTAGTGCTCAGACTCTTCCCTGGGCTGTCTGCCCCTCCTAATGAGGAACACATTGGAGCACGGCCGCCGCTCCAAATGGCAAAATCAGGAGGGTTTGGGAGGGTGGAGGGTGCCAGGGCGTGGGGCAGAGGGGCTGGAGTGTGCCAGCAGGCAGGGAGAGCACACAGGGGGCTGTGCTGGGCACAGGGGGCACCGGGGGCTGTGTCCACTGGCAGGGTGGCACAGGGTACCAGGGGTGCTCTGTGGGTGCTCTGTGGGTGCTCTGTGGGTGTTCTGTGGGATGTTCTGTGGGTGCTCTGTGGGTGCTCTGTGGGTGCTCTGTGGGTGTTCTGTGGGTGTTCTGTGGGATGTTCTGTAGGATGTTCTGTGGGTGATCTGTGGGTGCTCTGTGGGTGCTCTGTGGGATGTTCTGTGGGATGTTCTGTGGGTGTTCTGTGGGATGTTCTGTGGGATGTTCTGTGGGTGTTCTGTGGGATGTTCTGTGGGTGCTCTGTGGGGTGTTCTGTGGGTGCTCTGTGGGGTGTTCTGTGGGTGTTCTGTGGGTGTTCTGTGGGTGCTCTGTGGGTGCTCTGTGGGATGTTCTGTGGGTGTTCTGTGGGTGCTCTGTGGGATGTTCTGTGGGATGTTCTGTGGGTGCTCTGTGGGTGCTCTGTGGGTGCTCTGTGGGATGTTCTGTGGGATGTTCTCTGGGATGTTCTGTGGGTGTTCTGTGGGTGCTCTGTGGGTGCTCTGTGGGTGCTCTGTGGGATGTTCTGTGGGTGTTCTGTGGGTGCTCTGTGGGTGCTCTGTGGGTGTTCTGTGGGATGTTCTGTGGGATGTTCTGTGGGTGCTCTGTGGGATGCTCTGTGGGATGTTCTGTGGGTGCTCTGTGGGCGTTCTGTGGGCGCTCTGTGGGTGTTCTGTGGGTGCTCTGTGGGTGTTCTGTGGGTGTTCTGTGGGTGCTCTGTGGGTGCTCTGTGGGATGTTCTCTGGGATGTTCTCTGGGATGCTCTGTGGGATGCTCTGTGGGATGCTGTGTGGGTGCTCTGTGGATGTTCTCTGGGATGCTCTGTGGGATGCTGTGTGGGTGCTCTGTGGGATGTTCTGTGGGTGTTCTGTGGGTGTTCTGTGGGTGCTCTGTGGGTGTTCTGTGGGTGCTCTGTGGGTGCTTTGTGGGTGCTTTGTGGGTGCTCTGTGGGATGTTCTGTGGGTGCTCTGTGGGTGCTCTGTGGGGTGTTCTGTGGGTGCTCTGTGGGTGTTCTGTGGGATGTTCTGTGGGTGCTCTGTGGGATGCTCTGTGGGTGCTCTGTGGATGTTCTGTGGGATGTTCTGTGGGTGCTCTGTGGGATGCTCTGTGGGTGCTCTGTGGATGTTCTGTGGGATGTTCTGTGGGTGCTCTGTGGGTGTTCTGTGGGATGTTCTGTGGGTGCTCTGTGGGTGCTCTGTGGGATGTTCTGTGGGTGCTCTGTGGGTGCTCTGTGGGATGTTCTGTGGGTGCTCTGTGGGTGCTCTGTGGGATGTTCTGTGGGGTGTTCTGTGGGTGCTCTGTGGGATGCTCTGTGGGTGCTCTGTGGATGTTCTGTGGGATGTTCTGTGGGATGTTCTGTGGGTGCTCTGTGGGTGCTCTGTGGGTGCTCTGTGGGTGCTCTGTGGGTGTTCTGTGGGTGCTCTGTGGGTGCTCTGTGGGATGTTCTGTGGGTGCTCTGTGGGTGCTCTGTGGGATGTTCTGTGGGGTGTTCTGTGGGTGCTCTGTGGGTGCTTTGTGGGTGCTCTGTGGGATGTTCTATGGAATGCTCAGTGGGATGCTCAGTGGGATGCTCTGTGGGATGCTCTGTGGGATGCTCTGTGGGTGTTCTTTGGGATGTTCTGTGGGATGTTCTATGGAATGCTCAGTGGGATGCTCAGTGGGATGCTGTGCTGCCCCCAGGTGCCTCCTGTCCCTGCACTGTCCTGTCCATCACCCCAAATCCCACCTTGAGGCAGGGTCTGACCCCTCCATCCGGGGCACTGCTGGCTCAGGCACCTGGAGCTGGGTGGGGCCCAGCCCTGGTGAAATCCCACACCCTTTGTGTGGTGTTTCCCAGCTGCTTTCCCTCGGGAAGAAAAAGGCTCTTGGCATTTACAGGTCTGTCAGGACCATCCCCAGGAGAAGGTGCAGGGCCCTGCTCTTCCCACCTTTGGCCACAGCCATTTCTCTGGAGTTTTGCACTGGGACCCACAGACCCTGCACTGTTTGCATCCCCATCTCCTGAATTCCATTCCATTGCTCCATTCCCTGGTTGGGATCCAGGGCAGAATGTTAAATTTATTAATTATTTTTTTTTTAATTTGTGGCTGATTTGGGACTTTGGGCAGACCTGATGCTCCCTTCTCCCTCCCTCTGCTGCAGAATCCTACAAAAAAGCCAAGATGAGCTGGGATTCCCATGCAAGGGCCAGTGGGAGGCAGCTGCATCCTCAAAGCAGAAGAATCAGGAGCTTCTGATAAGCCCATTTTTATAGGCACCTTTTAACCTGTTTATCCTGCTGTCAGAAAATCTTGTGGATGAAATTTGGAGTGAAAACAGAGACCCGAAAGCACATTTCTGCCCCGCTGCTGATCTGTAAACGGGATAATCCTGTTACAGCCACCTGTTAGTCCTGCAGCGACTCTTGAGGATTTCTGGGCAGATTTTAATTTATTTTAATGGTATAACAGTGTCCTGTCCTGTGATCCTGGGTTGTCCCCAACACCCCAGCCCTCAGTTGCTTCCCCATTCGATATCACTGAAAGTGACACTGAGTATCTTCAGTTAAACCAAAGTGGGTTGGAGGTTTAGGAAGCTCATGGTGCACCAGGATTTTATCCAGGGGCCTTTAGAAAAATCCTCAGGCACCTTCATGACTTTGATATCTCTCAATTTTGTGACTGGATAGAGGGGAAAAAAACCCCAAAAACATGTCCTTGCCACGGGGGTTAACTCAGAGCCACGTGCCCATGGCATGGAGCTGCTTTCCCTCCCCACCAGCTTTGCTGCAGCTCCTCTGGGATCTTGTCCCTGCACTTTTAAACCCCACAGGCCACCTGTCCCCTGAACTCTCTGTCACCCTCAGGTAGGGCTGACCCCAAAATTCATTTCCCTTGGGAAAGCCTCCTAAGCCCCTTGCACATCCCGCTGCCCCCCGGGTCCCTGACGGGTGAGCCTGACCTTGCAGGAGGATGGGATGCGAAAATCCGGGAGCGGGGATGGGAGGTGTCACCCCTGTCCCCTCCCGTGAGCTCCCCGGAGCTTTTTGGGTGTCGGGAGCCCCTGGGGCCGTGCCGGTGTCTGGAGGAGCTCATGTGAAATCCATTAGGAAGCGTAAGGAAAGGGAGCACGACGGTTGGGAATGGTTTTGTTTGGGTTTCTAAAACGTGCGCATGAAAACACTGTGTGGTTTTCTGACAAATTTGAACCAGCGCTGCTCAATCCGCTCCAGCGCTGCTACTGTTGATCTTGCAGACTGTAAAGCATTTATTGGAGCTGCTTGAGGCGAACTTAAGCATCTGTGGAATAACAAGTCCAGGAAGTAATTGCATCCACAAGGAAAATATTTTTATGTATAATTCAGTGACCCATTTTATAAACATTGCGGTTCCACCTTGGACTTTTTTTTTTATCCTTTTTTTTTTTCCCCCCCTTTTTTTTTTTTCACCCTCAGCCTTTCCTCTCCGAGTGTCTGGGTTTGGTGATCCATGTGGGGCTGTGCTTGGTGGCTCTGTGGTGAGGGTTTGGCGTGGAGGGGGATGAGGGTCCAGCTCCGAAGGTGACACCGCAGTGGGGTGCTCCAGGGAGGCAGAGACAGCGTGGATTGCTCCTGCTGAGCTTGGCAGGCACAGAGGAATTGTTTCGTGGCAGAGGCTTTTCTTTCTTCCTTAGCAAACCAGCTTTATGAGAAGATGAGTCACTTCCAGCCTGGGTGGCACAGTGCTGGCACAGGGCTGGGCACCTGGGGGGCTCCATGGCCTCTTCTTGGGTTTTTGGGGTTTCATTTCCAGTAGAAATTCGCCCCTGCCCCACCTTGCTCACCCCAGGAGCTCTGTTTGTTCCCACAGCACAGGTGGGAGCTGACAAAGACCTTTGTGTGGGACAGACCTGTCCCCTGACAGCCTGGGCATGGCCAGTCTGGGGGCCAGCACTGGATACAGGTGTTTAAATGGGTGACAACTTAGAAATAGATTTGTTCTGACAGAACAGAGTTATAAAAAAATAAGGCTGAAAAACACTGTATCAAAATTAAACTAAATTTTTGTAGGGGTAAATATTGGCACCTCTTCCAGGGTGGAGCTGCCCCTCCTGGGGAGGGAGGGATTGATGGTGTGGGATCTTCCTCCCCCTTTTCCTTGCCATGGATTTGTTGGCATCTTTCCCCCTTGGGAGGAATGAAAGTTTGACTCAAACTGATGGTGAAAGGCCTGTGGCTGCTGTGCCATAGGACCAGTGGCATCTTCAGTGTCCCCATCCTCGCTGTGGCACCATGGGGACAAGACTGACCCCCTGTCAGCACCTGGCATGGACCCACCACCTCCATCCCAGCTCCTGCCCCTCTCTCTGTCCCTGTGCACCGGGCATGGCTCAAACAAAGCCTGGCAGGGCTGAAAATCACAGAGTGAAGCTCAAGTGTGAGGTGCCAGGCAGAGCCTCCCTTGCTTTTCCCATTGCTGCCATCGCCCCCAAACTGCTCTGCCCTGCCCAGGGAGCAGCGATGCCAAGGGCAGCCACAGCCCCGGGGCCAGGCCTCGCTCCAGGAGGGAGAAGAAAACAAAACAAAACAGGCTTGGAAGTAAATATTATCTGAATATAGAGGAACGCGATGTTTCTTCATACGGGTCTAGAATTTCTGCCTTTTAACAGCTAACCTTGACTCAGCCAATATCCACAACATGCAGCTCTGGCCAAAATATGCTGGGTCTTAAAGTACCACAACAGCTGTTTTTCTTGCTAAAATATGACATTAAATTTTTTGGACGGCTGGATGCTTCCTTGATGAAAGTGGAATAAGGGGCTATTTTTCCTCTCCCTCTTCCCCTCCTCCAGCCTTTCCTCCTCCTCCTCCCATGCAGGGGCTCTTTTTCCTCTCCCTCTTGCCCCCCTCCAGCTTTTCCTCCTCCTCCTCTGGTGCAGGGAGATAACGCTGGAGCCTTTGCAGATATCCTGTGTGGGCAGGCTGCAGCCCCTGCTGCAGCCCAGGGGAGGGGGCTGCTGCTCACTGACCCCCCCTTTGTCACTGCTGGATCCCTCCCAGGCCCCTGCAGGATCAGTGCAAGCAGCAGTTCCAGCCCTGACATCTTGTTTTGCCCATGGTTTGTAGGATGTCAAAAATTTTCTGCCCTTGACGAGGGTGCTGGTTGAGGGACAGGGGTGGTGGGTTTTGTGTTTCAGACCCTCTGTTGTCACAAAGGGGACAGTTTGGGGCTTTCCAAGAGCTCAGTGGTGTGGGGCAGGAGCCTGGTGGCCACATCTGAGTGAGCCAGGGCTGGTCCCTGTCCCTGAGCTGACCAATATTGGGAGGAATTGGTGGTGGGGTGAGCTGGCGCTGGCTGGGATCTGCCCTGCTCTGTCCTGGGACAGCTGTGAGGGCTTGTGCAGGGTTTGGAGCAGTGCAAACAGAGCTGCAGTGGCCTTTGCTCTGGTGGTGTCACCTGGTGTGACAGGTGCCTTTCTGGACAGCCCTTCCACGGATGAGCTGCATTCCTCAGGATAGACCAGGCACAGAGATGGGGATTTGCAGTGGAATCACTGCCCTGAGCCTTAAAACACAGGAATGGCCGTGGTGGGAGCAGGGATTTGGGGTGGCTGGGGACAGCAAGGTGACTCTGCTCGTCCCTGCTGTGGCCACCCACAGGCAGCATCACCCAGTGGCACCTGCTTGTGGCTCTGGGCAGCCCAGGGCTCACTCACACCTGATGTGGCAGTGTCAGGGTGAGTACCCGCTCCCCTTGTCCCCCCCCTAAGGGGGACACTCCTGTCACTCCTCACCCAGGGACAAACTACGCCCCCTCCTCCCCTTCTTTCCCCTTTATTTTAAAGATCAGCTCCATTCTAACGGCAGGCAGAAAACTTTTCAAAGTGAGGAGCTGACAACCAAACCAGGATGAGGCTTCCACTGCCCAGAGCCTCTCGGGCTCACTGATTTCTCCTGGAGCCTGGCTGACAACCCAGCGAGGTGTGGCACGGGCAGCTGGGACTCCACCATTCCTCCTCTTATTTCCACAACAATCCCTCCGCAGGACTTTATTTCTCCCCGCTCTCTGCCGAGCTCTCAGCCGGGCGATTTCGGAGCATCCCCGGAGTGCCCGGGATGCCCTCGGGGGGTGCCCGTGTGTTGGGAAGGGACGCGTTCCCTTTTCCCGGCCGGCGAGCATGTGGTTGGAATTAGCGGCGAGGCTGCAGGGGGAGCGGGCAGCTGCGTTTCTCCGGAGCGTTTCAGTGCTTAATCTCTGAAGAATGCAGAATGTCTGTCTGGACGGCCCGGCCAAGATCAACTCCGCGGCACGGGGAGGCCAATATAAACGTTCATGTTTTGTGTCACCGAGATTTCATTAGATGTTTTTTATGTAATTGCATAAGTCGAACTACCGTGATGAAAATGCCGCGGCGAGCAAATGAGATGAATTGTGAAAACTCTCCTTCGAGGAGACGCTGGCCCCCTCCGGGCAGTGGGGATCCAGCTCCAGCCCCTTCCAAGGTGCTTGGTGACCTTCTGGGGATAAATAATGGGCCCTTTGCCCGTGTCCCCCCTCTCTGCCCCTCACCCTGACGTCAGGGTGAGCTCAGAGCTGGGCCAGGAGCGGGTCTCCCCATGGCCAGTCCTGGGCAGAGGGACTGGCAGCTCCTGTGCTCCAAAGGGGTCTCATCCCTCCTTGGAAACCCAGGGGGAGGCAGTGGAGTGGGGGGAGAGGATGAAAAATCTCCCATTTCTTGGCTGCCCGGCATCTAAGTGTTCTGCAGCATCTGAGTGATATCACTGCCCTCTTGATTTCCTGCTTTAAACCCTGACAGAGGCAGGGCTGGAGAGTTCAGGGCTCAACGAGCACCCCCAGCGATGCTGTGCCCCATCCTCATCCTCTGACCCTCTCCACTAACAACAACAACTTCATTAATCTGTCCCCTCAAGGCCTGGCGTGCTTTCCTGATGATAACAGATTAATGCTAATTTAATTAGGCCCAAATCAGCGCTTGCTTGGTTCTAACCCAGACACGCTCCGAGGGCTGCTGAGCGCTGTGACACTGCGGCGCTGCTCCCCCTGGGATGAGTGAGGTGACATCCCACCACCCCTGAGCACCCATCCTGGCGCTCCTCAGTGCCTGGCAGCACGGATGGAGCGGGGGAGAGGCTGAACCCACGGGGGTGGTCCCAGCACAGCCCCCCGGGGATGGGGGAGCACCACGGGAGCCTCGGGCGCTGCTGCATCCCCGCAGCGGCTCCTGCGAGCCGGGCTGGAGCGGCCGCCCCGGCCACAGACACATCTGCTGGGCGGGAGGGCCTGGAATTCGGGATATTGTTTTTCTGGCGGGGAGCGGTGGGTGCCAAAAGCCTGATAAATTAATCACCTCTGACATGGGTCAGTCCAGCTCTGGCGTGCGCAGCCTGGGCCCCCTGAGACGCTGCAGCGCCAACATTCATCAGGCAGCGAGGCTGCCCCGGAGAGCAGCGGGTGTTTGGGAGGGGGCAGCTGCTGCCAGGGTGGGGCTGGACCACTGCGGTCCTGTGGGATGGCAGCACAGCTCTTCCAGCTGCCTGTGCCTGGCACTGCTGCCACCTGACATCACTTGTTTTGGAGCAGGACCTGGCTGGGTGGCTGCCTGGGGGATGGGAATGGATTTAGGATTTGTGCAGCTCCTGTCACAGCAAGCTCCTTGCCCAGGGGGTGCCAGTGGGCACGCAGAGCCCAGGGAGGCTGCGTGGGATGGGCATTTGTGGTAGGAAAATGTGCAGGGCATGGCAGGGGTGCAGCTGCTGGGGGGTCACAGGCAGCTCCTTGTGGCCCCTGAGCCCAGTCCCTGCAGGGAGGTGTCCTCTGCTGGGAGCTGGGTCTGGATGTGCCTCTGTGCTGCTGAGCCTGCGGCTGGGCCAGCGGGGAGCAGCCCGAGGTGAGAACAGCACTTCCCTTCTTCCCCTTTCATGGTGGGTTTTACTTTGTGGGGATCTGGTCAATCCAGCCTTTTTGCTGGCTGCTGGAGCCCAAGGCAGGCTCAGCCTGCACCTCACAGGCTCCTTTGCCCTTGGGGAGGGGACAGGAGGCCCACAGGTCTGTGCTGTACAGGGTGTCCATCCCTGGGGGTGGCAGCTCCTGGCCCTGCAGCATCCCCACTGCTCATGGCACTGTCTGGAGAGAAGATGGGGAAGGGCTTTGTTCAGCCTCTGCTGGGCTTTCTGTACAGCTGTGGAGCAAAGAAGATTTTCCTGTTTTTAATGATTCCTTTTACCATCCACCTCCTCCCCTCTCATGTGCTCTTCCCACCCTGGTAGCTTTTGCTTTACCTTCCTTGGTCTTCCCTGGGCACTTTTCTGCTCAGAGAAGGAGAAAGGAGGAACAGAATGGGGAGCAAAGCTCAGGGGACAGGGCCCCGTGAAGCCTTTGAGAGTGTCAGGGGCTCTAATTGTGCTTTTCATTCCCCGAGGTGTTCCCAGGGGCGGTGCAGGGCTGCTCTGGTGGCAGGAGGTGTGAAGACACCCAGCATGTGCTGTGACCTCCACGTGGGATCAGAGCAGATCTTATCAGCCCGATGCAGAAGCCTCCCTGCATCCCTCCTGTCTTCTCCACTCGCTTGCTCTCCTCCTCTCCCCCTTTTATTTTTTTTGTCCAGACATAATTAATGTAAACCAAATGCTTTGTGCACAGCTGCTGGCATCCTGAAAACGTTTTGTGTGTGGTCTCTCCTTTAGCCTGGACAGGGACGTAGCAAAACTCTGAGCACTATCCCAGACCTGCCTGAGCAGGGAGCAGCATCTATTGCACAAGCAGCACCTTGAATTTCTGCATTTCCCTCGTGGGATGAGGTTATGGTTGAACTGCTTTAAATAAAACCAGTTTTAGCTGCCCTAAAACTTCATCTCCCAAATCCAGTCAAACCCAAGCTCGACTTTTCTTGCTGGTTGTGCTTAACTGAAACCCCAAATATCTGTCTCATTTTTGTGGCTGTCTCTGTGTTCCCCCAGGACCTAAGAGATGCTCATGCAGCAGAGCTGCTGTGGGAAGGATGTCCTCATGCTGCTTTTGGTGCCTTTGGATGCAGGGAACAGATCTTGTGATTTACGATTTTCCAGTAAAGGGACAATTTCTGATCATTGCTTTTGTCGCTTGATCTTTAGGCCTTGAGGGAAAGAAAGTGTCTGGCCGTACCTGTTTTGCTCCCAAAAGTCCAAGCAGCAGCTGAGTGTCTCCTGACATCCTGCAGCCTCTGGATTCCCTTCCTGCACCT
The DNA here is from genome assembly GCF_021018805.1 of Prinia subflava. NCBI lineage: Eukaryota > Metazoa > Chordata > Aves > Passeriformes > Cisticolidae > Prinia > Prinia subflava. The sequence goes on from NC_086258.1 coordinate 7,586,936, forward strand.
TCTGGACCCACACACTGAGCTGTCCCTGCAGCTCCCCCTTCCCAATTCCTCACAGATGGTGCTTTTCCCCTCCACTGCTCCCATCACTCCCTCAAAACCCCAGTGTGGCATCTGGGATCACCAGAAAAAGTAGCAACTTCCATGCCCCACATCCTGCTCGCTCATCCTGGGTGTGCTGGGAAAGCTGTGTGGTACCAAGGGCAGCTTGGTTTCCAAAAAACTCAATTTTTTTTAGCCAAAACCCCCTCTGGGGTGGTGTACTGAGTCCTGCCATGGTGCAGTGAGGGCTGTGCCTGTCCTGGCCCTCCGTGAGTCAGTGGCTGAGCATTTTGCAAATGTTGGAGCTGAATGGGAAGCATCTGAAATCCCAGCGTGGCCATGCTTTGGATTCCGGGATGATTAGGATGCTGCAGATGCCTGGGTGAGAAGGTGGGCTGGGTGGAGGTTTTGGGAGTGGCTGTTCTCAAGTTTCTGCTCCAAAATTGTCTCCGTGTTGTGGCTGGGAGATGGGAATGACACCTCTGGGATGAATCCTCCCAGTGGAGCCTGAGCAGCCAGGGCACTTCTCGAGGTGGCTCCTTCTGGGGAGGCTCAGAGCAGAAAACCCACGTGCAACAGGACAGTCACTGTTTGGGAGCAATAGCTGTAATTTAATTCCTCAGACAAAAGGCACCGGTTTGGAAAGCACGTTCACATGCCCACACAACATTTTAGTCCAAAAAACCCAATACCTGGAAGAGTTTAAAGGGAAAACTTTCAAGCAGCCCATGGTGGGTGCCTGGGGAGATGTGGGTGTGCACGAGGGGCTATTTCTGCTCTCAGTGCTTGGTCGAGTGATGCTCACAGATGAGGGAAGGGCTCTGATTTACAGAGAAATCCTCCCCTGGCTCCCCATCCTCACACCCAACCCCAGTCCAGGATGCTCTGGTGGGTGCCAGAACACAAACTGTGTGCACTGAGTGCCCCGCAGCACCCAGGCAATGAAAATCTTTAATGAGTGAGAGGCTGAAAAATAGCAAGTGAGATTTTTTAAGAGGTCACCTTGGCCAAGGAGGCAAAAAAATTCTTCCTTGTGTGAGTGAGATGCTTTAGGAACTGTCTTAAAATTAATCCAAAACATGAGCTCTGCTCCAAATGAGTGGGACTTGGCAAGAGGGCTGGACACATTATCTTTAAACATAGGCAGGCATCCTGGAGGGTTTCTGGTGGTTTTCCTGGTCACTTCTTATTCCTCTGTCTCCCCCTCTGCTCCCCCCTCCTTGCATAATTCTCTCCCTTTTAATGTCTCTTCCCACATTTTGGGAATGAAGTCTCCACAAACCAGGCAGGGTTGCAACACTGAAAAAAGATTTTGTGTCGGGATGTTTTGCCTCCTGTGGCGCTTTTTCTCAGGAGAGCATTGCCTGTGTGGCCAGTGACCTCTGTCCTGAGCAGGCTGTGCCTCCCAAGGGCTGGAAAAGGAGTTTTGAAGGTGTAAATTGGTATAAATGGGTGTAATCCATCTCTGGCTTGTGGATTTGTGCCCTCAAGGATCCCAAGCTATGCAAAATGAGGGTGAGACTTGTGTGCTTGTGACCATCAGTGCAGTGACCTGAGCGGGGCCTCACGGGTCAGTGTGGCCCCAAAACCTCCTGTGACAGGGCCAGCAGTGCCCAGCACATCATGAGGTTTGTGACAGGGACTCTGTGGTGCTTTCCTGGGCTCTGCAGCTCCTTTTGTCCTAAACACCAGGCTGGGGCCTCACGGTGAACCAGCAGAGCTCGGTTTAGGCCGGGAAGGAGAAAGGAGGCTCGGGACCCTCTCAGGCTTTGAAGCTGGAGATGTCTGGCCATACAAAGACACATCTGTGTTTAATCCTTCCCCCTGTAACTGAGCTGGGCCGGGGCAGAGCCCAGCACCCCTCGCCGCGTGCTGCGGGGATGTGTGGATGCGTTTGAAGGTTCTCGGCGGTGCTAGGCCGGCTAGAGCCACATGTGCTTGCAAATGCAGCTTCCTATTGACTTGTTAAACATTTGCTATTTATCAGATTTTGCTTTTAAACTGTCTGTAACAGTCTGGGAGAAGTCGTGTCAAAATGCCTTCCAGATGTGAAGGTGCTACCTGATACTTGGGTTGTAACCTGGACCCTCACTCCTGCTCCATTCAGATTAGCTCCACTACTGTGGAAATGAAAATGCAAATAAAGACATAAAGAGAGTAGAGACGTGTGTAAAACTTCCCCCAAACCTTCCCTTTTACAGGCAAAACGATCCTGCCTTTATAAGGAGATTGTGAGTTTTATCAGTGAACGTTTGCTTTGCTGGAAAACCAGAGGAAAGCAGGGGAGAGCAGCCACCATCCCCGTCTGCCCACACGGGTGTTTTTAAAGCATAATTGACTTCCCCCCCTCCCTATTTAAAGAATGTTTCTTTGGGTCTGGGGCTTCCCAGACACATCAGCTCGTTTTATGAGCATCAGGTGATGTGTGCAGTTGGAAACCCGAGCGGTTTCCTTGCATTTGGAGCACGTGGATCAGATAACGAAGGCTCATTAAACTCTCATTGAAAGGCGGCTGCAAGGTCGGGAGCTTTCCTCACACCCCCTGCCCCGTCCCTTTCCAGGAGAAACTCTGGGGCCAAAGAGATATTCCCAGCTTAAAACAACTTTGCATGGTATCTGTCAGATCGTAGAGGGCCTGGGCCAGCTCCCATCGTAGCGAGGGAGGGTTTTTCCACTGAGTTTGAGAGGCGCTGGCGCGGGGCCATGCTCTGTGTAATGCGGATCCGGGAGTGTGCGTGATGCACTGCATGATGACAGAATTTCTGGGAGATTGGCCTGCACCAAACCTTGGACCGCCGCTGCCTGGGACAGCTCTGCCGGAGGAGAGGGGAGGCTGGGGACACCCAGCTCGGGCCTGGAGCGGGGTTTTGTAGCTGTGCAAGCATCCCTGGAAGGGCTGGGAGGGCCCAGCTGCGCCACATCTGCCCTGCCCCGCGCTGGGGTTTGGGTGCTTGGGTTGGGTCCACAGCCACGCCCGTGTCCGGTGCTGCTGGGGGGAGAGGACACCCGGGAGGGTGTGAGGGGCTCTCTGCAGGGCCCCAGGCTCTCTGTGCTCTCACAGCTCCTCTGTGCCCCAAAACACCCTGGAGATGAGTGGCTCAGGCTGTCTGAGGTGCCCCAAAAATACCCCGGCACTGCCATTGGCACTGGGATGGGGCTGCCCTCCTGCCCCACCTGGGCTGGGAAGCTTGGCTGGGAATCTTGCTGAGGGGAAAGAGGAGGGATGAGGAATGTGCTGGACCATTGCGTGGCATTTCAAGCAGAATCTGGATGCATTAATGTGGTTTTTTTTTTTCTCCCATAAATGCTGGGTTAGGCAGATTTGCACCCTCACAGGAGGTACCACTTTACTGATTCCTGTGATTGCCTCTGCCCTAACTCCATCCTGCTGTTCCCCTGTGCCTTCTGGCTGCTCAGAGGAGCAGGAGACCTTCTTTTCACACCCAAAAAGGACGTTCATTGGGGCTGGGATATCTGGAGCAAAGCTGAGAGATACCAGTGGTCCCAAATAGGTGCTTCAGTTGCTCCATCTCGCTTTTTTTCCAGGCTGATGGACAAGGCTGGGTCCTCACAGTGCATCTGCACCACGTTCTTGGCCTGTGGAGCCCCAGAGCTGTGCAGGATATGGCTGGTGACCTCCTCGTGCCCCTGCAGACCTGATTTACCCCTCTCACAGGGCACAGGCACATCAGAGCTGGAGGGTGATGGAGAACCCCAGGGGAAGACTTCTCCCTTGGACTCCCCACAGAGCTCCTGACTCTGCCACCACCACCACTCTTAAATTTCCAGGTGAAACTTGGGTTTCTTTGGCAATTCCAAGGAGGAGTCTGCTCCCAATGAACTCCTGGTGCCTCAGGGTGGAGCAGCACCACTCTCTGAAGGGGGATGGTGTCACTGTGGCCTGACGGCTTCTAAGGGGGTACAAGGAAAACCTTGGCCCCACCATCTGCATTCACCTGGCCAGTTCCAACACTTGAACATGCATGGAGGAATGACAATGGGAGGGTGAGGAGGGAAGAGCAGTGTGTGTTAAAAAACCCTGAAGCCGTCTCTCCAAATCACATGGTGATAAGGCCTTTTCTGGAGTGCCCCATGCAGCTGGCAGCAGAAACCAGGCTTTTATGTTTGGGTCTGGCTGGTTTTTCACTTTCTGCAGCCAAAAGGATCTGGATAAAGTTTGCCTGGAAGATTAGCTGGCGCTGAGCCTGACTAGACATCTCTGGAAGCCTCCCCTCCAGCAGGAGTAGGTCCTGATTCCCTCCTCCGCCAGCCCTGCATAGGCAAGCGTGGGGGAATGTCCCCTGGAGGGGACAGTTCCACCAGCCCTGTCCCCTCTGGCACTCCAGATCCCTGCTCCTGCTGCAGTGGGGGTGCTGGGGAGCCTGCAGATGAGATCCCAAGGGATCTTTGTCACCAGGGATGGCAGGGAGGTGATGCTCTACAGCCTGAGGGGCGGGATTGGGAGCACGGAGCCTCGGTGCCCACGACCCTTCCCTAGGGACACATCCTGTGTCTGTCCTGACACCAGGACTGGGCTGGGAAATGGGGTGCATGGGAGCCCCTCAAGCAGGGCTGGCCTCCCCCAGTGCCAGCCCCAGGACAGATGTGCCCCAGCTGCTGCACACCGGGGTTGGCACCAGCTGTGCTGTCCGGCCACATCTGAGCTGCCAGCTGCAGGGCACAGCTGGCAGGGGATGGAGGCAGGGGAAGAGATGCTGTGCAATTCCATCCCCACGGGGTCCGTGGGCACCCCATGCTGACCCAGACACAAAGCAAATTTTGGGTTTTGTGCCCGGAGAGGCCTGGCAGAGGCAGGGGAGGCTGCGCTGGTAGCAGATGCCAATGCCTCCAGAGCAGAAAGCCCAGTCCCTCCCCTCTCATTCTTTTTTTTTGCTTTTTCTGTCTTTTTTGTCTTCCCCCCCTCTGGCTGATCTTAAAAAAGCCCAGGCGGTTTGGTCTTGGTGAAACCCAAATGCCTTTTGCAGCATCAAGCCCGGATCCCATAAGTAATATCCCAGCACTGGAGAGTAAGACAGTATATGAAGTAGACGGGGAGCTATAAAGACACTTTAAAAGGGGCAATAAAAGTTTTGGGTTTCATATCGTCTTACCAAAGAAGAGAATAACAGAGAAGCAGGAAATTTCAGTAGCAGACATGACAAAGGTCACAGCACTCAGACTGCACCTTAGACGAAAACACCTACTCTTATGAAAACAGCCAGAATTTTTGGCAGGGACTCAAGAGCTCTTACAGGCAAAGCTCTCGGCAGCGCTAAAAGGTTACAAGAGACTGTTTTGTCTACGTTGCTGTAGATGTTTATAATATTTCCCTGCATCGGTGTTGCAGGGGATATCCTGCCTGGGGTAGGGGATCCAGCCCTGCACCTTCCCCCGGTGCCGGGTGGTGCCGTCAGCTCGGGGCTGATGCCAGGGCAGCACCCTGTGGGTGTGCCCAGGTGTGTGTCAGCCCCAAGGCTGGGTGCTGGCCCTGCACTGGGGTGCAAAGGGATGGTTGGCAGAGCTGGAGCATCGCCCTGGGGCGTCAGCAGGGAGAGGAGGGGACAGAGCAAGCCTGGCTTGAGATTTTGCTGTGCGCAAGACAATTTTGGGTTGGATTTTTGGCAGCTGGATACACAGCAGGTGGGAGCAGGAGGTTTTATCTTCTCAGCTGCTCCTCAGGTAACGTGCTCTGGTTGTTTGTGTGGGGTTTGCCAACCCTTAGTCCCTCATGCTCAGCCCCAGTTGGGTGTGGTGGTCTCCCAGTGCCTCCTCCCAGCACTGGATCCTCACAAGGCTCTCACCTTGCCCACGGTGCCCACGTCCCCAGGGCTTGTTGCAGGGCTGTGCCTGCCACTGCAGCCCAGGAGGGACCAAACAGTCCCAAAATGAGCTGCTGGGGTGAAGGAGCCTCTGATGAATGACTGCAGCAAGCGAGGGAGGCTGCTGGCACTGCTGCTCAGGATCCTGGGCAGGGTCAGCGTTGGGTATTTGTGACAAACACCCAGGAAGAGCCAGCGTGGCCAGGGGATGCCCATGGGGGTGACCCCTCAGGAGGCTGCTGTGCACCCTCAGAGGCATCTCTTGCAGGCAGTGCTGAGCTACTCCTTTCACTCCAAACCAGAGCCCTTGGGCCTGTGTTTTGGGGCTGCCCTGAGCAGCCCTCACACGCCAAAGAGCTCCAGTGGCGTGCAAGCAACGAGGAACGCCTTGCACGCAAACCCTGAGAGCATCCTGTAAACATCCTGGGGGCTGGATGCTGGGAAGGGATGGTGCTGTGGTGGTTTAGGTGCTGGGGAACCCTTTGAAAGCTCTTTGCTAGCTCTGCCTCTGCGTGCAGCTGCATCAGCTGTGCCACCGCTTGCCAGTGACTCTTGGATGCTTGGGGGTTCATAATTCATTTATATTTTTGTTGGAAGCTCATTCAGTTTTGGTTGTTGCCCCGTCGCAGGAAGTTGCTCTGATGAATGACTGGGGTGGATTTCTCTTCCAGAGGAACCCAGGCTTAATGTGGGCTTTCTGTGGACATCTCTGTATATCAATACTGCTCTAATTGTCCATGACATATAGTCTTGGCCTTTTTCCCAGACAGTCTAAATAAATCATACACTTCTGCTATAGTAAATAGTCTGTTAGAGGAGATGTTATAGGCTTACAGCCCTCCCCCCTCCCTCCAGGAGCTTCTCTTCTCTGCCTCTCATTTTCCATGTACTTTCCATACCAATGAGGCACCTGCTGCCTGAGCCTGCAGGTCTGCAAGGACAAAGTGCCCTGTGTTGCAGCTCCCTCCAGGTCTGAGGGACCATGGTGGCCGTGCCCAGAGCTCTGCTTTGGAATTGGCATCTGCCCTCGACTGAGCTGAGTGGAGCTGGAAATTTTCCCACCCCGCTGAAGAAATGCTGGCATTGCACGCTGGCAAAGTCTTTATTAGTATATATTATTTACATCGAGAGAATGCATAAATAAAATAGTTAATATCTCACAAAAAATACAGGTTCTGTTAATTGGGTGTTGCAAATGAAGCTTGGTGTGCTCAGGCTGGGCAAACCTGCATGGAGGGGACAACTTGGGTCCTGCCAGGTCAGTGCAAGGGACAGCCCAGGAGAAGGTGACATGGCCTGGGAGTGCAGGGGTCTCCTGGGGCAGGGGACAGGCCACAGCCCAGCTGAGTGCTCCTCTAGGGAGAAGGTGGACATGTACCAAGCTGGAAGTGCAAGCTTTGCTAGGGCTGATGGTGGAAAGCGAATCACAGGATGGTTTGGAAAGGACCTAAAGCCCATCTTGTTTCAATCCCCCCACCACGGTCAGGGACACCTTCCACTAGACCAGGTTACTCAGGAAACTTCCCGGGGGAGAAAATCCCAGAGCGGGCACACAGCTGGTGGGAAAAGATGCCAGAAGAAAACCCAGCAGGCATTTTCCTTTTGGCTGCAGCCCCCCATCACCCAGGAGCAGGGACACGCGTGCCCGGGGGGCTCAGACGCAGCAGCAGAGCGTGGAGCAGTCCAGCCTGGCGGGGGTCCCGCCGCTCCCGGCCTTCTTGTTCTCCTTGGGCAGCAGCAGCACGAGGGCCATGGCCAAGGCACAGTGGTAGAAGCTGTGCACGTAGGTGTAATCCCACTCCTGCAGGCAGGGAGAGCGCAGTGAGAAGCAGGGCAGGGAGACCGTGAGGCGCACGACGTTAAATTTCTACAAGTAGCCAAAAGGAAGGGGATAAAAAAGATTCCTGAACCTTTTGCTGTCAGGGAAGAACGGATTTCCAGTGGAAAAAAAACCCCAAACCTAAAGCAAAGTGGATTTAGCACGTTCTAATTTGCACATTTCCCAATTCTTGAATGAAGTGTTTCATTACCCCGCAAAGGACGCGGCGGCGAGGCCGGGGCGCGCGGGGAGGCGGCTTCTGCTAAGTGACATTTTTATGTTCTGCTAGAATTTGCAATTACTAAATGCTTTGAAAAATAATCCTTGGGGAGGCCTGCGAGGTTGTATCTCGCAGCTCCCAGAGCACAGAGCAGCCGTAACAGCGGGGCTGAGCACAGGCACGGCTCTGTCGGGGGGTTATCGCCTGCCCGGCAGGACACACGGACCCCTTTGGAGCAGGACAGGGGGACTGGCCAGCAGCAGGAGCACAAGGATATAAACACAGGATCGAGTGCCCCTGGGAGTCGCTGAGAGTCTTTTCTTTGGCGTGAGCCAGCTCTGGATCCGGCCATGCCTGGGTTGGATCCAGTCCCTGCCGCGTCGCTGTGAGGTGTCCTTAAGTCACCCGTGCCCAGGTTCCAAAAAACCCCGCTCGCGCTTGACAAAGCCATTCTGAGGACCACGTGTGCCTGAGGAAAGCACATCCCGTGTCCTTGTCACTCGCTGAAGGGGGAAAAAGAGACAGAGCATCACCCTGTGTGCCATCACACCTGCCCTGAACGGATCAGGGGATGGGGACAAGCACGGAGGGACCTTTGTCCCTGCTGCCAGACCACAGCACACCAACCCTGGAGCCCCACGCCTGCAGCAGGTTTTGTGCAAGGCTGGATGCAGCCCAGTGGTGTGAGTGGGGATGTTGCTCTCTTGGTGATGTCCTTTGCACCTCATAGAGTCAGGGGAGTGTGCACACAGATACCTCAAAGAAGAACCTCAGCATCAGGGCCAGCGCCCCGAAACAGAAGCCAGGACCAATCTGTTGGGTGTAGACACTCTTGTCAGGATAGAGCCCTTTCTTCTCCTTCATCTTCTGCAGCTGGGAGGAAGGAGAGAGCACACCACGTGTATTCACCTGGATTTAGCTGGCTGTTCCACCCTCATTCCTCATAATAATACTGGGTTTTTTTAATATTCAGCCCCAAAGCCAGCTCAGGGAGTGTGTGCCCTCACAAACCCAGTCTGTGGGAGAGCAGATCCCAGCACAGCCTCTACAGACTGGAGGATGCAGGGTGCTCCCGTGCCTTGCTCATCCCCTCCCCATGGTGGCCACCTGCTTTAGCTGTTGGCTTAATGACAGTTTATAATTGGGACTTGCACCACTGCATTTCCACAATGTTTGGCACCATCTTTCTGCAATTTTTATCCCATCACTCCTTGTCTGCTCCTGCAGTGGCTTCCCTGCCTCACTCCCAGCTGGGTTCACGGCACGTGCTGTGAGTGGGGCACAGACTGCAGCACTGGATTCAGGCAGACTGCAGACAGATTCCTCCCCACTTTATCACCAGGGTTTTATCCACTTCTTCCCTGTATTTGGGGCAGTTTACCAGGTCCCTCTGCCTCTGAGTAGCTGTAAAAACTCCATAAATACGTTCCTGCTGATTAGAAATGCAGGGACAGGAGGTGTGGTAGATTGCTCAGACCCATCGAATCTGGCATTTATCACAAAGGCTGCCGTCTGCCTTCCGCCCAGGTTAAAGGAGAAATCACTCTGAGACTGAGAGGAGGAAATCACTGCCTCATGCAGGGTTCAGCCCTTTCCCCACCAGGAGCATCCCCCAGAGCCCATCCCAGAGCCCACCCCACGTACCCATTTGACAGTGATCACCAGCACGGCCGTCCCAATGGGGCCCGAGTAGACGCCGTAGCCCCAGCGGTCGTGGTAGATCCTCACGGCGATGGTGAGGACCCCAAACATGATGAAGGTCGATCTCTTGGGCTCGTCAAACTCTGCCAGGGCTGAGGAACAGAGCACAGGGAGCATCAGCTCACAGCCCCCTCCTTTTTCAGCTGCTGCCCTAAAGCCTTTCTGGGGTCTGTCCCACCTGCTCTGGGGTTGCATCCATATCTGGTTTGCCCTTCTCATGTCACACTGCTGGGGAAACTGAGGCACATGGGGCAAAGCAAACTACCCTGAGGCATCTGAGTGGTGAATCCAGGAGCTGATTGTTGGGGTTTTATTTCAGTGTTGCATGGGGAAGCTTAAAGGAGATTCCCTACCCAGAAAAGCTGTGGCCGCCCCATCCCTGGAAGTGTTCCAGGCCAGGTTGGATGGGTTTTGGAGCAACCTGGCACAGTGGAAGGTGTCCCTGTCCATGGCAGGGAGAGGAACAAGACAATCTTTAAAATCCCCTCCCACTTTAAACCACTCTATGATTTCCATTTTCCTTGACCCAGAATCCAGAGGCGATCCCAAACCCGCTCATGCCCTGCGAGCCCACAATCAGCTCTTGGGTTCCTCCTGCCTCTCCAGCCTCCCCAAACGTGCCAGCTCACTGTGGCACAGGCTCCATCACCCCAGTGCATCAGGACTCCCCCGCTGCTGCCGTGGGGTCCCGGCCGCGCCGGCACCTGCCCAGGGTTTGCGAGCTGGAAGTGGCCAGTGTGAGTAAATTATTAGAGGCTTTTGTTTAGCACAGAACGGGGTAATAACTGATAAAAGTTATGGATCCCAGTGGGCTCCATGCTTTTCCAGCTTGCACAGCTGTGTTATGGCTGTCCTGGATTTGCATTCCGGGAAGTTTGCCCGAGGGTCTGCGTCCGCACATGTGCGCTCGGGCTTTACAAGCCACAGCGAGAGGCTTCCCTGGGCTGCAGTCACCACACCTTCCATGTCCTTGGATCGTGCTTTTATAGGGAGTTTGGCTAAGGGATAATGTCCGCATGTTAATCTCTGTTGTTTCCCAGCGGGTCAATATTTTAAACCTCGTAGTCCAGGATTTGTATTTTTTCTTTTTTTTTTTTTTTTTTGAATGCGGTAATGAAGCAATCAAGTTGAATTTTGTTGCAAGGAGCCAAAGTGTCTGGATCAGCTCTGACCTACCCTGACACTGCTGTTATCCACTGAAAATGCCCTTTGGAAATGATTTGTCTCCTTGCCTTTTCTAGCTAAGCCCTGAGCAGTGGGGGAGCCCCCCTTGGGACTCACATTTTGATGGGACAGAGCCATTTCTAAGGGTAATATTTTCCCCACACATTTTTTCCCTCCATGGACAATTTACCCCATTTCACACCTTGGAAAGGGGGATGCTCCTGCATCCCCACAGGAGGAATCTGCCCAGCTGAGGGGATGTTACCCCTGTTCGTGCTGGGCTCTGAGGCTGCAGGAACCCCATCCCTGCTGGAGGTCCTGCACCATCCCTGGTGGGGCAGAGGGGAAAGTCCTGTGGGAGTTTTGGGGCTGTACATTGGAGTGCTGACTCCAGCTCATAATGGGGAGAAACAGGAACTCTGTCTGGAATGGGCACTGCTTAGAAATGGTCCAAATTTTTGAGCAAAACTTTTGCTCTTGGACCATCTCTCTCCCCTGATCCTGCTCTCTTTCCTGCCCTCAACACTCACATCCTTCCAAAAATCATGGTGACAAAATGGGAAAATTATAGGTTTGAACTTTTTGTCTTTCTTGTTGGGTTTTTTTTTTTTCCATTTCCATTATATTTTGTTTCAGTGGTAAATAAGGAACAAAATGAGGAAAAAGAAAGTGAAGCAAATGTGGGAAAAGGAAAACTGAATAACAGGGCAAGGGGTGGGATTTATAGTAAAAAGGAAGTGAAATAAATTTCTGCTTTTTCTAAGCAGATCTAATATTCCCATCAGCCCAGCCCAGGCTTTTGATAAACCAGGAAGTTATATTTGTTTTTTTATATTTGTTTTGACTGAACTTTGATTCTCATGCTACCAAGGGAAGTGGGAGATTCTGCATTTCTTAATGTCCCTTAGTGAGGCAAGACAAGCTGATGGGCCCAGTATGGGGAGAAGGAGGAGAAATGGGAAATTCCCTGGTATATGAGGTTTCAGACTCAGTCATCTCACAGTCTTGTCCTGCCTTGAACTGCAGCACAAGTGTGTTATTGTCATTTGAAGCAGAGGACATGTGTGAGAGCTGGAGCAGGCAGGGGAACGCCTGAACACCACCAGCAGGTGCCACAGGAGCAAAACGTCCCCAGCCACCACTCAGGACACTTCCATGTCTGGAACCCCACCAATTCCAATGATTTTCCAAGGTGTTAACAATACCAAGCTGGATTAATCCACGGCACAGCCTGACTTCCACAAAGGACAATTTCAGTGGCGGCTCAGGCAGAGCTCAGAGCAGGCAGCATTTCTGGGGACTGTCCCCACTGACTGTCCTGTCACCCATCCTGACACATCCAGGAGCTCTCAGGAGCCACCACAGAGCAGTTCTTACCCATCAGGGACACCCAGATGGACAGGGCTGTCCCGTAGATGCTGAAGTACTCCAGGATGTCGTAGCGCATAAAGCACAGCACTGATAACCCGGGGCCGTCGCAAAGGTGGTAAAACTATTCAAAAAGAAAAAAAAAATTAGAAAACTGGTTTCTTATCCACATACCAGTAAGGTAAAGTCTCTTATCAGCTTGTTTGAAGCAGTGTAGCTGCTGAGAGGATGGCCAGCCAGGCCAGAACAGTGTCAGCTGCACCAGGATCACTGATATGCAGTAATGAATATATTTGAGTGATAATGTCATCGTTCCCAGTTGCAAATTGCCCAAGAATCAGCATTCTTCTCTCTTAGTACAAACTAAGACAGGCTTTAATTTGCCTCTTGGCCAGAATTTGCAATCTGATGACCAAGCTGCTTTGAGCTGGGCGCTGGGGGACGGCCTCTCCAGCAGAAGGAGGACTCTGGGGTTGTGGTTTTAATTGCGAAAGATTCTTGTAAAACAATTCAGAATGAGTGTCCTGATGAAATGTGTATGGATGCCAGGTCACTGTCCAGGCTAAACAGGGTTTATATGGCCAGACTCTGAGTACTGGGGAATTCACTCATTAGTGCATTCCCTTAAAAACCACCAGTTCCTGCCCATTAGCTCATTGATTAGGTTATTTGCAAAAAAACCCCATTGTCATGCAACATAAACGCAGACCGTGCCAAGAGACATTTTCCAGTGCAATCAGAGGAACGCTCCCAGTGTTTGCCTGGCTCTCTCCTTTCCCTGCCAGCCCTCAGCCCTGCAGGTTGTGCAGTGGCAGCACCAGAGAGCTCCTCTGTTCCTGAAGAAGTCCCTGCTCCTCCTGGCAGGGCGCCCTTGGAACGCTGCTGGGCTGTCACGGCCCGGTGGGGATGCTGATATAATTTATAATGGGAATTGCTGCGAGCCCTCTGGCTGGCTACAGCTTCCAGAAAGGATTGCACCACGGCCGTAATTCTTTTCCCTGCTTGAGATTGGGCTCGGGGAGTCTGGAGCCGGGGGCAAGAAAGGGTGGAAGGCAGAGCGTGTTCCTGGCGCTTGTCTGCCAGGGCCATGTGCTTTCACTGCTCTGCTCAGCTCTCCTGCGGGAGGAGGAGTGGGATGCAACCAAAAATGCAACAGCAGCAGCTGCTGCCCTTCCAACCCCCTCCCCAGCACGCTGGCAGCTGCCTCTCCTCCTTTCCCTGCTTTCCCTTCCCCACTCAGGGATATTTTGCTTCTTCCATCTCTTTGGAGAGGACCTGTTCCACCTCCCACCGAAACACGTGCCAACATTCCTACTGACTCCTCGGGGAGGTGGAGCAGACACAGACCCAGTGCAAAATGAAATTGTGGATGTCTGGCTTCCCTGGGGAGCTGGGGAGGGGGGCTCAGGGATGTTTTCATATTTACTGGTCCTGTAGTTTTTAAAGAACTGGCAGAATTTCTTGCCCTGCATTGTGCTTTAATCAGCTCAAATGGTCAAGGATGTTCTGTGGACCCTTAATAGGGGACCAACCTGATTCTGAGCCCTGTGGGAGAGCTTTTCACACTGGGAAGATCCTTTATCTACTCCCTGCCTCAGTTTCTCTGTACAAGGAACGTGCCAACCCTCACAAGACACCTTGAGATGGATGGGGATTAGTGAGAAATGCAACATCAGCTGGGTTGCTGAGCTGTTTCTTTCATATTCTTTAGCAGATCATTGAAATTTAGTCAAACAGGAGGGTTTTTTTCCAATGGGAATGCTGCTTTGGGTGCTCAGCTGGAGTCTGTATGGAGTCACTTAGCAGGGATACAAAGCCCAGGGCAGTACACTGTGGGGAGCAGGAATAGGAATATTTTATCTATGTATATATGTCGTTATTTTCACACAAAGGAAGGCCAGGGAATCACAGCCTGGTAAAACACACATTTCAGACCACAAAGAGTTAATAGTTACTTTTCTTAATGGCTCAGCAGCAGGTTTTAGTCTCTCCTTTCCCAGTGCAGAAACTCCCCTGACTCCAGCATCACTCCCATCCCCAGCTGGAAATTGCAAAATCAATAATTCGACTACTCTGTGCTTTTGGCTAGAATGACAGAGGCAGAGCAAGAGATTCTGGAGGCAATTTAAAGCCCAAATTCAGCATGGCCACTTAGCAGCTGTAAAACAAAGAGAAAAACCAGCTCCAAAGCATTGCAAATCAGTCAAGGCTCTTTGCACCCAGACCTTCTCCCTAATCTCAGTCATAAAAAACCACTAAATCTCTGTAAGGCCACGCTGCTGGACATCCTAAACTGGAGAATCAGCTGCTCAGCACCACACACGTGGAAATAACTGAAAAGGGAGATTTTAGGGGTTGTGCTGGCTGCTCTTAGGCAAATCAGCTTCTCAGTGGTGTGGAGGGGTGTTTAGGGGGATAAAACATGCAGGGAGAGGGGAAATTGGGAGCTCCTTACCGCCACGAAGAACATGGTGAAGAAGTAAACCATGGCCTCCATGTGGAAACGCCGCTTGGCCGCGATGCTGATGGTGGGGAGGAAGGCCAAGGAGCTGAGGGTGGGCAGAAGGAGCTTGGCCACCAGAGAACCCATGGGTGCCTCGTGGGAGCTCTGTGAGCCGGGCAGGAGCAGTGGGGAAAGCAGCCGTGGGGAGGGTGCTTTAAAATTTAAATGCCCGAGGGCTGCGGGCAGGGAACAGCTGCCACTGCCGCCTGTGCTCCCGTCTCATCCCAAATTCTTGACGCAGCCGGTGGCTCCGGGCAGCAGATGGGCCCCAAAATCATCCTGGGTGTTTCTAAAGGAGCAAAAGGGAATGTTGTCCTCGCACGCCTTGTGCTGGGTGTTGGATTTGGGGATGTGGTGGGTGAGGATTCGGGGTTTGCTCGCTGCTCATGGGGACATCCCAGCCCTGCATCCCGCTGCCCCTGTGCCCAGCCTGGGTCAGCGCTGCTGGAGGAGCAGGGGAAATCCATTTTCTTTCCTCACCGAGGGGCAGGCACTGATCAGTCCTCTCTGGTGGCCAGGGATAGAACCTGGGACTGTCCTGTGCAGGGTCAGGAGCTGAACTCCACGATCCCTGTGGATCCCTTGCATTATTTCATTATTCTCTGCTCTGCACTTCCACGAAGGAAGAACTGGCATGTAGCAGGCACCAGAGTTTTTTAAAACAGTGGGATGTATCCTACAACCTTTGAGAAACACACACCAAGCTCCAAACCTGGCCTTTATCTCCCCACAGGGGCACACGTGGAGTGGGTGCTGGCGTGACACAGCACCCACTGCCTGCTGCCAGTGCCTACGTGCCCTCCGTGGGCTTCAGCGCAGTTAAATTTCCCAGCCCTGCCCTCAGCCTTTTGCAGCCTGGCCACCTCCAGGAGCTCTGTCTGAAATTCAGGAGCCGAGCGTCTCCGGGCTGGAGGAATTTGAGCGGATTGTCGTGCGGCGCAGAAAAGCTGGAGGAAAGGAAACCAAAAGCCAAACAGCGTTTGGGCTGCTAATCCACTCAGTGGTTCTCTCTTTTATTATGACTTTTTATTATATCGCTGCTGCTCCCCCCCTGCGTTAATATCTTTTCCTTGGAGCCTCGCAGGGATTCTCGGCATCCTTTCGGCACAGCTGCTCCCGGGACACGGCGAGCAGGAATGCTGCGCTTGAGCAGCGCCTTTGTGGCTGCGGCTTTGGGAGGAGGGTGGGAGCTCCGACAGGAGCCACCCTTTCTAGGGCTGATAGCACGGGCTCGCCTGTCCCCCGGGAGGGGGTCTGGAGGAAAGACAGGCGTGCACGGATTTAAAAAAGAAAAAATTAAAAAAATCCTCTTTAAACTACTCCAGTAGGTTGGAAAGGGCTCTGGAGGGGGAGTGGGAATGCAGGGAATGGCACAGAGCATTAAAGCACCGACTCTGTGCCCACAGCCTTCCCCGGGGCACGGCTCAGATGAGCTGGGTAAGGCTCCCGTTTTTAGCTGATACTGCAGGAACCATCCACATTCCCCGGCTGGCTGCAGGCAGGATCCCTCTGTGGGATGCTGCCCACACCGCATCTCCAGCCGCCCTCCTGCCTGGGCAGGCTATAAACTTACCACAAAACTCTGCAGAACTGAATCTTGACCAATAAATGTTGAAAAAGCCTGGAGTCCCTATTTACTGTGAAAATGAATCCCTCCAAGCCAGCACATGGATACCCCGATGCTCCCCAGGTGTCCAGCCCTGAGCTGAAAGCAGAGCTCCAGCACATCCCAAAGCACCCTGCTCCTTTTTTGGGCCATATCCTCAGATGAATCCATTATTCTGCATTCATGATCTGCTTGGACTAAGGATGGGACACAGCAGGGCTTGTCCTCAGGGGACATTTGAGCAGATTTGGGCTTTAGAGGTTGCACAAACCACTCTGAATTCCTGGCTACGAAAGCATCCTCTGCCCTGCTTTTGTGGCCATGAGATGGATGTCAGAGAGCTGAAAGCAGAGCTCAAAACCTGCTGCTGAGGACAAACCCTCACCCTGGCTGGGTGCAAAGCAGCCCCCACACCGCTGGTGAGGACACAAGGACGTGCAAATGTGGCAGCTGTGCACAAGGCAAACGGCGTCAGGTGAAAAACACCATCGGGCAGTTGTTAAATACACCCCCTCACCCCCAGCCTTTGCCCAAAATCCAGCTGGCGCCCACTGGAAAGGAAACCCCGTTGGCTGCTGGATGCAGCAAGTGCCAGCCATGGCAGGGAAGTGTTGGAGCTCTCAGGAGCAAGAAAACATTCCACAGGTTGCTGGGGTTTTATTCTATTTTTTTCTTCTTTTTTTTTTTCTTTTTTTTTCTCTCCCAGCTGCACACCCAGGGCTGGCGGTTGGGTTGCAGCCAGCGCTGTAGGCATGGGGGGAAAAAAACAACACAACTCCCACCGTGTTGCACACGTGTTTCAGCTATTATTGAAAAAAAGCCCCCAAAATAAATGGGGAGGAGAGGGGGCAGGCAGGTGGTGAGCTCCTGGCAGGGGCTGCTGCTGCTTAAAAGGTCTTTGTTCAGGCTGCGAACACCGCGGTGCAGACGTGGGTTGGGCAAACCTTCCCGGGAAGGAACCCAAAAAAACAAAGGGCCAGGACTTTGTTCCTTCTTTCCTAAACAGGTAGGAAATGGAGAAAGAGCAAATTTTAGCTCCTGCGTTTAAGTGCTGCTGGAAAGGGAATTTTTGAATCTGCATTCCACAGGGCTAATTTCGTGTGGATCGGCGTGCACGCAGGAACGGTGATATATATGGCTGAAAAGTGGCTCCCAGATGCCAAACCCAGGTTCTGGTATGCTGTCCTGGATCCTTCCAGGGTAACATTAACCACGGCTTTCTGCAAGCACTTCTACCCTTTCAACTCAGACGCTGCAGCGAAGGAAAGAGACACAGAGAGTTTTGTTTTATTTTTAATATGAGGGTGATGGTTTGAAAGCAGTGTGTGTTGGAACAGGGGATGAGGGGGCCGTGCCAGCTGAGAGTATTGAGAGTATTTTCTCCTTGGGATAAGTATGGGAGGATCTTTCCTCTGTCTGTGGTGTAGACTGGGTCAGAATTGAAACCTGCTCTGTTGAGTGTCACCAGTCACTGCCAGGCTGGAAATAACTGGTGATAATGACCCAAAAACCAAGAGTGAAGCTGCAGTTCTACCTGGGGTTGCAGTCTGAAGGACTGTAATGCTACAAAGTGTTTTTTACCACTCTGACTACTTCAGGGTTTAATTTTTCATTCTCACAACCCTTCAGCTTGTGCACTCTGATGGTGAGAAGCTGGATGGTGGCCTGGTCTCAGCAGGTTGATGTGGCAGAGCCCTGAGGAGCCCTGAGCAGTCTGACCAACGTGGCAGCATCCACAAATCCACTTTGTGAAGATTTTCTGTCATTTTTAAACCAGGAATCCTCCTGGTGTGGAAGCACCTGGTGCAGGAGGGGAGCAGCCCACGGGCACGAGCCCTTTCCTGCCCAGCTGGAGAAGGGATGGCAGCAGCCCCTGGATCAAACAGCTCTCCCCACCCACTGCTGCCTCTGCCCAGGGCTGGAGGTGAGATCCTGATGTGGGGAAGGCTTTCAGGGCAGCTGGAGCCCAGACACAGGCCCTGGCAGCAGGGAAAGGAGCCCCATAAAGGCAGAGCCACCAGCTGTGCCAGAGCCCTCTCGGCCGCTGCTGCAGCTCCGATCACCCGGGCCCAGCCCTGCCAAAGCACCTGCATCCTTCTCATTTTATTAGTGGAATAAATTGCCACTTAAAATATCCATTCTCCCTAAGGCCTGGCCCCATTTGAGGCAGCTTTAGCTGAATACTTACCCTTAAAAAAAAAAAAAATCCCCCTTCCTGTCTCCCTGTTGAATAAACGTATTATGCATATTGCTCACAGGTATTCCTGCTGCTGCTTTCCTTAGTGTTTTCTCACTCTTCCCTTTCCTCTCAGCCCTGTCATGGCCCATGACAAGCATGTCACCATTAATGATAAGGACATCTGATTTCTTGTCACCAGTTTTCTGTAGCTCCTAACTTTGGGGTGTCCTGGGGTGGCCCCCACTGCCAAATTCATGGAGGCAGCACAGGTGTTTATTGCTCATTTCATGGTGTTTAATGGGTTTTTTTTTTACAGTCATAACTCCTGGAGCCCAGTAACAACGCTGAGGGTCTCAGCTCTCACCCTGTTGGTCCAAAAAAAAAAAAGTCATTTTCTGCAGAGAAATGCTTGAAGCTGTGATGCTTCAAGGCTCGAAATCCAAAAAGGGAATGAAACCAGTCTTAGGGGTTTTGGGGAGTCTGACTCACGGATTTTGAATGCCTGTGGTTGGCAGGGCTGCATAGCTGATGGCCCTCAGCACAATACTGCTCAACTTCCATGTCAGACTCATTCCACTCAAAGAAAAGCCTTTGTACTTTTTTTTTTCTTCAATCTTTGAATAGCTAAAATTTCAAACTGAGCCTGACTCGCCTGGAAGCTCCTCCAGGTTCTTGCAGGAATGTGTAACCTTTGGGGACAGGTAAAATTGAAGTCTGCACAGACAAAAGAGGCTCTGGAAACCACTGAAACTCCACAGCCACCACCACACCTGAGGCCACTGCGGCCGCTTGTGGCTTTCAAAGTGCCCAGAGATATTTTTCGCAGGAATCTGATGGTGAAAGCAGCTCGGTGGCTTTGGCTGGTTCAGTTTGACTCAACATTTCTCAAATCTCCCTGGCTGAAACCCTCAGGCCAACGTGGCATAAATCAGCCCCGTCCCCAGTGCGTGGGGACACTGAGCTGCCTTGCCCAACACTGAGCCGCAGGTCACCCTGCCAGGCACCAGCTCTAAAGAACACTTCTGCCTCCAAAGAACTCTTCTTTTGGTCTCCTCTTGCTTCTTTTAGTTACCCACAGCTGCAGCTCTTGGCTGCCAGGGGCTTTTTGGGGTGCTTTGATCCCCTTGGCAAAGTTCTGGTCACGCAGGGACCTCACCCTCTCCGTGGACAGCTTTAATCTGCCCATGCCACTCCAGTTCAGCCTGGAAATAACTTCAGAAGTGTCACACAAATGCATCACTTCTGCAGTCAGGATTAAAAAGGAAGAAAACCAATCAGTTGTCTCATCCCTGAGGGAAGATGGAGCTGCTGGGGGGTCCTGGGCCAACAGACTCCTGACCACGCTCACACTCGTGGACCTGGGCAGGCATTTTGGGGGGCCTGGCTACAGCAGAGCCATCCCATCTGCTGTGCCAGAGCAAAGGCTGAGCCAGGAAAGGGCTGAGCCAGGAAAGGGCTGATTTGGCAGGGAAAGTGCTGCTGGAACTCCATACCCACGGCTCTGGGAGAGAGCAGGTCCAGTGGTACAGAGTTCCTGGGGGTTGTTCCAGGGATGTGCCTGGGGCTCAGCAGTGCTGGCTCAGGATGGAGAAGTGTCCTGCCACGGGGAGCACGGGGAGGAGGTCAGTGTGTCCTGCCTGGACCAGAGCTGGCTGTCACTCCCTGCTGCAGGCCGAGGAGGGAGAAACTGCCACGGAGAAACTGCCCCAGCAAAGGCATCCCCCAGCCCTCCCTCGGTCCTGATCCTGCAGAGCCCCGAGTTTCCCCGCTCAGCTGAGCATCCCTGCCTCCTGCCAGCAGCACCAGTGCCCAGCCCAGCGCTTTGTTGAACTCCTTTCAGCCAAGGAAACTCCTTTCCTCCACAGGCACTTCTCTGGCCAAACCAGCAGCCAGTCGCCGGCAACACTCCCCCGACTGCAGAAGGTTATTTTGGAGTGTCTGTCGCTGTTTTTTTTTTTTATTCTCTTTCTTTTGCACTCTGAATTCTGCACTGCCCCGGTTTGGGATGGAAAAGCCTGGCAGCTGCCTGGGGCAGGGCTGCTCTGTGTCCCTCAGGTCCTGGGGCAGTGTTGGGAGGTGAATGCCCAGCACACGATTGCTGGGCTGCCTCGCCCGAGTGCAGGATGCAGGCAGCAGAGCTGCAGGAGGGACTCTCATCCAAATCCTAAATATCCCTGGGAAAGTCCAACACCAGCCCTCAGCGACCGTCCCGGGTGGGAAAGCCTCTCGCTGTCCATGCAGGTGCATCTTGTCTCAATTTACTGCGAGCCCAAAAGCAGTAAATAACATCTGCAAACCATTTCTAACGCTCCTGCCAAAAACCAGGAGATAAAACCCGCTGTTGTCTGAGCCGGGCCGGCCGTGATTAATGCTGTACCTGCCGGCAGCGGCACCCGCCGCCCGGGGCTCTGCGGACAGCGCTGTCCCCGCCGATTTTGGGGTGAAGCTGCGGGGTTTGGAGGATGCGAAAATCGCCTTTTGGATCTGCTCTCTGCTGCAGTTCGCTCTCGGGGCTGATTGTGCTCCCATCGAGGCGATGGCATCGCTCCTGCTGATTTCACGGGGCCGGGCCGGGGCTGCGTAAGCTGCGCTGCCGCGGCCAGGGATAACACGGTGATTTATGGGAGCAATCAGTTGCCACTAGGAGCTGGTTAGGAATTTTCCGATGAAACGGGGATTGCGTCAGAAACCGCTGAGTCATCTCAACTGTTTCATAAAAAAAAAAAAAAGAAGAAGAAAAAAAAGTATATTAAAAAAAATCCTTTGGCTTTGATGAACTTTTGGTGAAGCACAGACTGAATGTGTCTCGCCTGCTGCCGGCTCCCCCTGCCCTTGCCTCGGGATCAGCATTCCCACCCTCTGGCATTTCTCCTCCTAGGGCATCCCTGCAGCAGGACGGGGTGCGAGGTCACCCAAGGCTGGCATCTCCTGAGGTGCCACCACCCCAGGGCTGGGGCTGCCGGGGCTCGCAGGGACCCAGGCTGCTCTGGCGTTTTCAATGTGAAATAATTCGATGCTTTTAAAACCTCTCGTGTTCAGACTTTTCCCTCCTTTGGTTGTTCCAAAACGGAAAGGGTTTTCTCCTGCATGTCTCGGGCTGGGATATTTTGAAATGCAGGAGTTGGGTGAATTCAAGTGCTAAATTTTCCCAGTGTCCTGGTCACAGCCAGCCGATGGAAAATTGAAAGTTGCAAATCAACCTGGCTGGGTAAATTAGAACAGGCTGGCAGACATTTAGCCAAACAGAAAAGGAGACTTCATTTCCCATGTAAATTTTTTGGGACGGATTCTCTGTCACACAGACATCCCAGGGAGGACTGGGTCCAAATTAACAACGCTGTGGTTTCTGCAGGGGACTGGGGGCTGTGCTGGAAACTGTGCCCCATGGAGGGGGGACAGTCACCTCAGGGCCCTGTAGACGGGTGGCAAATGGTGACAGGGCTGAATGGTGCTATCAAAGTCCACTGGGACAACCTGCAGTGCTGGACAACTCCACCCAGCTCAACACCTTGAGTGCAGTGCCCTGCTGGGAGCACTGGTTTTGCCCTGTGCAGGGAGGGAAGGAGGAAAGGCTGGAGCTGAAGCAAGTATGGTGGGATGCAGGAATTGCTCAGGTGGGATGTGCTGAGGAGTGCACAGGAATGAGTGTCACCACATTTAACACGCACAGACCTCAGAACACAGACAGCTGTATCATACATCAAATACAGGTTGCACATACACTGTGGCCTTCTTCCCCCACAGGCTTTTCTCCCAGACACACAAACACAGATCAGACACAACCTGTGCATGGCTGTCGCTGAGCCAGGGGGTTTGTACCCATCCAAAATAGCTCTTGAAGTGGCCCAAACCAATTTTCTGACTCCATTTTCTGCCTGGCAGAAAACTGTTTCAAGCAGCAAGACTGGCACTGAGCTTTACCACACGGCACCAAAAGCACATTTGGTTCATTTTCAGCAGCAAGTGAAACTAAAAGCCTGGCAGACCGTATCCTGCCATCCCAGAGGCAGGATGTGGCTGCACAATGCCCGTGGAGGCACCGGGAGTTTTTTGGTGACCTGCGGTGACGGGGTGGGCAGAGGGTGCAGAAGTCCCGTTCTGCCGCCCGAGGAGGGGAGCGCAGCATCCTCCGGGGGGTGCCGGGGGTAGGGGAGCGCAGCATCCTCCCGGGGTGTGCCCGGGGAGCGGGGAAAGAGGAACATCCTCCCGGGGGGAAAAGCGGAGCATCCTCCCGGGGAGTGCCCGGGGAGCGGGGAAAGAGCAGCATCCTCCCGGGGGGAAAAGCGGAGCATCCTCCGGAGGGTCCCCGGGGAGGGGGAGCTCAGCATCCTCCCGGGGGTTCCCGGGGGCCCCCGGCGCTGCGTGGACCGGCGGGAACGCATGCGTGCGGTGCGGGCTCCCCCCGCCTGTGCCCCCCCGGTCTCGCCTCAGGAAACCGGCTGGCGGCCGCGGGCCGGCGCCGGGGGAGGCGAGGGGTTAACCGGGGTGGGGGCATCCCGGGCCGAGAGGTGTGAATTCCGCCCGCTCTCCCCCCTGCCTCCCTCCCACCCCGTCTCCGCTATAAGAGCGGCCGGCGCGGGCTGGGGGGAGCCACTGCGGCGGCTCCTCCTCGCTGGAAGCCCCGGCGCTTTTGGCTGCCCTTTGAAGTCGGAGAGGGAGAAGGAGGGAGGGAGCGTCTGGGGCCGCCGCTGCTCCGCTCCGCGCCGCCGCCGCCGCTCCCGCCCGGCCCCGGAGCATCGTCCTGCGCTGCCCCGCCGCCGCCAGGTACGGCCCGTCCCGTCCTGTCCTGTCCGTCCCGTCCGTCCCATCCCGGCCCCGCAGGGGTCGCGCCCAGCAGGACCCTTCCCCGCTGCCCGCTCGGTGGAGATGGAGCCCCGCATCCCCTGCCCCGCATCCCCTTCCCCGCATCCCCTGCCCCGCATCCCCTGCCCCGCATCCCGGCCCCGCAGGGGTCGCGCCCAGCAGGACCCTTCCCCGCTGCCCGCTCGGTGGAGATGGAGCCCCGCATCCCCTTCCCCGCATCCCCTGCCCCGCGTCCCGGCCCCGCATCCCCTGCCCCGCGTCCCTGCCCCGCGTCCCTGCCCCGCATCCCGGCCCCACATCCCCTCCCCGCATCCCCTCCCCGCATCCCGGCCCCGCATCCCTCCCCTCATCCCCTCCCGCCGCCCGTGCGGGGCTGTCCCGGTACCGGCTCCGCGATGCTGCTCGGCCGCATCCCTCCCCCCTTTTCTTAATTTTCCCTTCATTGAAGCGCAGCCCCGAGCGCCTGTAGGATAAACTCCGGGCGCGCTCTGGTATTGGCTTCGAGTCAGGAGTGTCTGGGAGCCTTAATGAGAACCAAGTGTAAGGCAAGGCTCAGCCACCTGTCCGCGGGATCCCCGGCCAAGCGCTCCGGGCTCCCATTAATCAATGGATCTGCCTCTTGGAAAGTCTCTTTAGCATGCTGCACCTCTCCCCCAGGGCGACTGCAGAGCGGATTTGGGGACCTGGAAGCCCTCTGGTGATTTTTTTAAAGCCAGACAGCAAAGCGGGGCTGGTATTGCCGGCAATTCTGTGATTTCAAAACCGCTACAAAAACCTTTGCAAGGAGAAAAAAAACCACCAAAAATGAGTAGGAAAGAAGCTCTTTATATTGCAGGTCTGCAGTCCTGCCCTCTCTCCCCGGGAGCAGCACCTCTCCCACCCCCCTGCTTCCCAAAGATACTGCTTTTCAAGGGAAATTAGCTTAGGGGAGGATATTTTTTGTCTTTCTTCTTCCTTGCAGACATGAGCTGCTTTGATTGCCTGGAAGCATGATTTCCTGAAACCTGCTCCTTTCTGGCTCTTGCAGGGAGGTTCACAATAAAACGTATTGTGGTTTAGAGCTGGGTTTTATTTAAGAAAATGCCATTCTGGGTTATTCTCTTTCATGAGGCAGATGGAGAAGGAGATGAAAGGCTGACACTTGGGATACTTCATTTCTGCTCTTTAATTGTGGGTCGTGTCTTTTCTGTAAGAACAGGCGTCTTCCCTGGGAACCGAGGGGAATTGGAGTGGAATAAATGAAAAAAAGGGGGAATAATGGCTGTTAATTGCATTTTTTTGCTGTTGTTTTTGAAGCTTTTCACCTCATTCTTCCAGGAGCAGTCCTGTAAATGGGGGTATTTAAATGCACCTTAAATGCTTTTATAGATCCAGGAGCACTTCTGTGTAAGCCAGGCTCTGTTCCAAGGCAGGCTTGGAGCGCTGTCAGGTGCAGCCACTGCAAACCAGTGCAAAGTTGTGGTTTGACAGATAAAAACCGAGCTGGGAAGCGAACCTGGGTCATGTTAATGGTTCTGTTAATTAAGTCAAACCTGAGGCTCGAGTCCCTGCAGTCCCTGGAGGTCGGTGTCACCGAGCTGAGCGGGAATGCTGGAGCAGAGCTGTGGAACCCAGGCACAGCAGCTGCTGCTGGTGGGGCTGGGTGGGAGCTGTGCTCAGTGCAGTGTTTGGTTGCTTTTTAGGATGAAGATATCCAAGTGGAGGTGGAGCAGCATCTCCATCAGTGCTCAGCTGCAGCTGAAAGTGACCCTGGCCCTTCTTCTTGTGGGCAACGTTGTCTTTGTTATAGCTCAGGTAAGGGATCAGGTTTTGGGGGGGTCTCTGGGCTCTAAAACGCTCTGGTGTCTGGAATGGGAACCCCCTGTGCTTGCAGAGCTGCTCTGTGCATGCACCAGGCCTCCAAAAATTGTGAGGGCTTCTGGCTTGCCTTCTCTCTGTGGTCTGGGCTTAACCTAAGTTGTACCTCCATGGCCAAGAGCATTCACAGAGCATTTCAAGGACTCTGAAGGGCCATGCCCTGCTGTCATCCTTGCTCCCTGGAGTTTTAATTTACTTTGCATGCAATATTTGCAGCTCCTTTGCCCTCTGATGCATGGTCACAAGAGGGGGTGGGAGGTAGGGGTGTCAGGGACCCCCCTGAAGTGCCCAACCTGTGCTTGCAGGCAGAGCACACAGGCCCCTGCACCCTGCTGGCACCCCCTGGCACCCACTGGCCTCCTCTGCTGCTGCAGAATAGTTTTGCAAGGGTTTGTTGAAGCTTCCAGTGGAGCTTTCAGCTGCAGCTGGCTCTCCAGCTCACTGAATTCTCTGTGGAGCAAGAGTCAGAGAGCACCAAACGTCTCGGAGAGTTTAGGGTTGTTTGGGAGCTCGGTTTTGCCAACAGAGCGAAACAATGAGAATTTCCTTTCCTGAGGAATCCCAAATATTGCCACTTCATTCCAATTTTGTAATGAAAACACAATTACAAGAATGCAGGGATGGAAACCTCAGGCTTGACCTCAGCTGGAGAAGGCAATGCCTGGGTCGAGCGGGGCAGGCTGGGGGAGGAGGGGTGGCCTCAGTGTCCCCACACAGGCTCTGAGGTTTGGATGTGACTCCTGCTCCTCTTCCCTCCCCCGTGCTCCCAGCAGGACCTGGCACAGACGTCCAACAGCCTGGAGGAGGGCTCAGATGTCACTGCTTACTGGTGGGGAGAGTGGACCAAGTGGACAGCGTGCACCAGGACCTGTGGGGGAGGTGTCAAATCCCAGGAGAGGCACTGCCTGAGGCAGAGGTACAGCACCCATGGGCCGGGCAGGGGGTCACCCATGGGCCGGGCAGGGGGTCACCCATGGGCCGGGCAGGGGTCACCCATGGCCTGAGGAGGTTTGGCTGACCCCAAAGGCCACCACTCAGGGAGAAGCACTGGTGGGGATGTGTGTGGCACTGGTGGAGGTGTGTGTGGCACTGGTGGAGGTGTGTGTGGCACTGGTGGAGGTGTGCGTGGCACTGGTGGGGGCGTGCGTGGCACTGGTGGGGGCGTGCGTGGCACTGGTGGGGGTGTGTCTGGCACTGGTGGGGGTGTGTCTGGCACTGGTGGGGGTGTGTCTGGCACTGGTGGGGGTGTGCGTGGCACTGGTGGGGGTGTGCCTGGCAGTGGTGGGGATGTGCCTGGCAGTGGTGGGGATGTGCCTGGCAGTGGTGGGGATGTGCCTGGCACTGGTGGGGATGTGCGTGGCACTGGTGGGGGTGTGTCTGGCAAACACTGCTTGAGCAGGAGGTTATTCCTGAGCTTTGGGCATCCCTGCCGGGGCACCAGCTGAGTGATTCCTGTGCTGGCCCTGCAGTTTCTCCAGCAGGGGTTGGTGCAGAGGGGCAGCACAGACTGAGCCTGTTCTCGAGGCTTTGGGGCACAGCAGCGGGGACCCCCTGGTGCAGGGCTGGTTGAACCCACTGGTTCCATCTGCTTTGTGCCTGGCTCTGCCCTCTCTGCTCAGTGTGGTTGCCAAAAGCCACTTTGTAAACCTTGTCCCCAGGCCCTCATCCCAGATACCTCCTGGAATAATTGATGATGCAGGTGACAAAGCCACAGAGACCTTTGGTGCCAGCTCCAGGGAGGCTGACAGATCTCTGTGTGGCCCTGCTGTGTGGACACTGACCTTACAGAGTTAGAGAGCAAATATATTTAAACAAGGGAAAATGATTTCTGCCCCTTGTCTAACCACCATTTCTTTATTCAGAAGGAAGTCAGCAAGTGGGCTGGCCAATAAAACTTGCACTGGAACATCCAAAAGATACCAGCTCTGCAAAGTCCAAGTAAGGATATCCTTTGTCTTGCTGGGTGTGGAAAGCCATGAACGGCATTTCTGGGTCCCTTGGAGAGGGGACACCGTCTGCCCTGTAGCTGTCACCCTGGTACCCCTCCAAGCAGCTGGGGGTTCCCTTTGATTCCCATCACCAGAGTCTGTGCTTTGGGCATTTTGCCATAAAAACCAGAGAGTGGCTCTGGCAACAATTCCCAGGGGGTTCCTGCAGTGGGGGGAGGAGGAGGAGGAGGAGGAGGAGGATGTGGGCCTGGCTGGGGAAGGTGATGGAAACACTCCTTGCAGCTGGCGGTGATGTGCCAGAAACCTTTCCCGCCCTTTGTTTCCATCAGGATGTTAATGTATCCCATTCTAGGAGTGCCCTGTGAACGGAAGGAGCTTTCGAGAGGAGCAGTGCTCATCATTTAACTCCCATGTGTATAATGGCAGGACGCATCAATGGAAACCTTTATATCCTGGTAACAAGACATTCTTTGTGTGTTTCATAATGCTCAGCCAAATATTTTGATAGTTATGATGCTACAGCCCGCAGGAAGGCTCCTCCTCTGCTGTTTTAAAGTGGTTTTTCGAGAGGCACAATCAGCTGTCTCCCGAGTTCAAAGGCTTGTTTGGCAGCTGCAGGGTAGCTTGAAAATTAAATAACAACATGAATTCGTGTCTGTAGGCTGTGTTGGTCACAGCTCCTGGGGACCAGGGGCTGCAGGAGGATGTGAGAGCAGGGGGTGATGGGCTGTGCTGGCAGGGACAGTCAGGATCACCCAGACAAGTGTCCTTTGAGCCAGGGCCATTGCTGGCTGTGCTGTTTTCAGCGATTTTTGGTCTGTCCCACACCCTCTGTGTGCTCTGTCAAATGTCACCGAGGTGCAGCCAGTCACTTTGGTCATCTGGGGTGAGCAAGGACTGCAGAAACAACTTGGGACTCAGAAACCGAGATTTTATTGAGCTTTTAGGCACTGAACTCCCATCAAAATCAAGCATTAAACAAGCTGTGGATGAGCTTTAGAGCTGCTGGGAAGCCAGGACCCTTCTCCTGAGGAGGCTCCTGAAATCAGATTCTTCAAATTCACATTTGGATTCCTAAAAATAGAGATGGGATCAACTGCAACTTTGTTTTAGGGGGGTCTCTGTACATACCCAAGAACAATTATCTCCATCAGCTCAATTTCCCTGTGTACCAAGCCCCTGGCTCTCATGGCAGGGTCAGCATGGTAGAATTTAGTCCATGACCTATTTCTCCTTGGTGGCTTTTGTCCCTTGAAGGTGACAATTTCCTTAAGCACACTTGCTGTTCAAGCTGACTCACCAGGGACCTTGCAGGGGTTGTTTTGTGTTTGAGCAGGCGTTCCTGTGGCTCCTGGGGCATTTGCAGCAGAATATTTTGACACTGATGCTGCCTTGCTTGGGTGTGCAGGCCAGTGGGTCTCTGATTGCTCAGGAGCTGGTGGAGACAGACACTTGGCATCGGGGTTCTGATGCAAATATGAGTTTGTCATCTGCTTCCTGTGGATATTATAAAATGTGGGATCACTGTGCTGGTGGGTGCTGCCAGCCAGTTGTTGTCTGCAGAAAGCAAAGGGGGAATTAAGTCCACCTTGGGTGAATATTTATAGAAAAGTTATAGATTATAAAATGCTGAGTTGCTATGGTTTCGAATATAGTCTCACACGTGTATTTCCAGCAATATATCTGTGAATTTAGCCCAGGTGTGATGTGTGGCTATGTGAAAATGCATGTTTTTGTGTAATGTACGAGTCCTTGCACAAAGCAGAGCTGAGGGCTGCTGCTGGTGATGCCCCTGGCACCCCCAGGGCATCTCTTCCTGCCAGGCTGTCACACTGTCCAAGTGCCATCTCCTGTCTATCCCAAAACACAAGAGATGGCAGCTTCTGAGCTCTCACTGCTCCGCAGTCGTGCTGCTGCTGTTTAGCTTGGCAGAGATTCACTGCCTTGGGTAGGATGAAAGTTGTGGTGTTTCTGCTGTTTTTGAATCTCTCTTTATATCCTTTCCCCTCAGATGACTATGTTCACATTTCTAGCAAGCCCTGTGACCTTCATTGCACCACTGTGGATGGTCAGAGACAGTTAATGGTTCAGGCCAGGGATGGAACATCCTGCAAATACACGGATTTCCGAGGGGTTTGCGTGTCTGGAAAATGTGAGGTTGTTAAACATTATAGCAAAAATATTGTTTGTAGCATTCAGAGGATCGCAATGGGAGCGACGTTTGCCTGACCCTCAGTGCTCTGTCTGTGCATTTTTTAGCCCATTGGCTGCGATGGCATTCTCTTCTCCACCCACACCTTGGATAAATGTGGAGTTTGCCAAGGAGATGGGAGCAGCTGCACCCACGTAACCGGCAGCTACCGGAAAGGAAATTCTCATCTTGGTAAGGCTTTGGGGACCCAGGGCTTGACTTGAGAGGGCTGGGTTTAAAATGGACTCATTTTTTTGGTAAATTGCTATCAGGTCTTACCAACTGCCCAGCTGCAGGTTTTTTTTCCCACGTGTTTTATGCGTGTTAATGCTGCTTGTGAATTGGGGCAGAGAAAACCTTCTTTAAAAAAACAAACAAACAACAAACCAGGAAATTTGCGTGGTGTTTGTCAGAAACCAGAGGTCTCTGATGATGAGTGGTGCAACAGGGTTATGCAAGAAGCTGGTATCTATTTTAGTCTTTTTTAGTCATTTTGCCAAAAACAGGACACTCATGACCCAGTAAGACTAGAAATAAACGATCTGTAATAACAGGAAGCAACAATATCTTGAAAGACCAGGATTTCAAAAATTGGTGTGATGTAAAGTGGCTGAACCTACATGTCCTAAATATAACAACCTAATTCAGGAATTGTGATTAATGCTCTCTGAGATGGAGCAAGCTGCAGGAACTTCAGTGTTTGTGGGAGGGCTTGTCCTGTTCCATCTCTTGTCTGGTGCTAAGCAAAGGGGAGTCAGAGGAGAAACCAGCTTCCATCTCCTGCTGGGATTTTGGGAACACTGGCTAGCACAGGGATCAATACTGAGCCACACAACTGCTTCTCTAGCAAATAAAACCATCTGCAGATGTATTTTCTTACACCAATTTAGACAAACATGATATTTCTGCATGTAAGAATTCAATCCTTTCCCCCCTTGGATGTGTTTTCCCTCCATAAACCGGGACACACAATTCACACATTTTTCTTTTCTATTATCAACAAGCTCCTGTTTGCAGCCTAAAACACGAAAGGTTGGGGCTTTTTAACCCACAGCTCAATAAAATGCGTGTCCAGGCCAGCGTGTGTGACAGGGTTTCTCTCAGATCACTGCTCACAAAGATCCCTTCATTAACCCGAGGTTTCCCCTAGGCTATTCCCTGGTAACGCACATTCCCGCCGGAGCGAGGGATATCCAGATAGTGGAACGGAAAAAGTCTGCAGATGTTCTGGGTGTGTATAACCCCTTGGTACTTCCCTGGGATGCATGCTATGCCGGCTAATGCTTTTTCCAGTGAGGAGCTGGATGTAGTTTTGTCACAGGATCACAGAATATCCTGAGTAACTGGAAGGGACTCACGAGGATCAGCGAGTCTGTTTGTTGCAGACTCGAGTTGAATCCGTAGGCAATGTGAATCCAACTGTGTTGTCCAAGCCAGGGTGTTGCTCCTCGCTGCAGTCCGAGCACCTGGAGTGTGTTTGTCGACACTTTTGACTGCTTTAAAGCAGGAAATGTTGGTGGATATTGGTGGGATTTCAGCGGGGTGTGACAGGCGCCCTGGTGCTGGATCACAGATGGCTGAGTGACTTCACCTCTCCCGTGATCCCCTTAAAATTCCCCTGCCTGGGGAATGTGCAATGGCAACAGCACCAAGGGGATGTGACCTACATGTGGCCTTGCTGGAGTGGTGGTGACCACACACCCATCTCAGGGGGAGGTGACAGAGCTGCTCAGGAGCAGTGTGGAAAAATCCAGACTTGCCAAAGGGAAGGGAAGCACATTTGCTGCCTCAGAGGCTCGTGGCCTCTGGAAGGTTCTGTCCCATCTCTGGGTGTGTTCAAGGATGGGATTTTGAGCAGCTTGGTCCAGTGGAAGGTGTCCTTGCCTATGGCAGGAGTGAGATCAGCTCCAAGGTCCCTTCCAATACAAATTCTAGGATGATTCCATGAATGAAAAAGCTTTGATGTGGGCTAGCTTGGGGTGACCTGTTTTGGGCCACTGCTGGCCCAGGTGGCATCAGCTCCTGCCCTTGGCAGTGCTCTCTGCAGAGCTGGGGCTGTTCAAGGTCCCTGCTGGGCTGGTGCCAAGGGGGTGACAGGAGCCAGGGATGAGTGTGAGCCACACTCCCAGGGGTTTGCAGTGTGGGGGGACACCTGGCCCAGGACTCTGCAATGCACCCTCGCAGGGTGTGTGTTGCAAACAGGTGACCAATGTGTTGCCATGTAGGAGAATCTGGTGTTATTGCTGTGACACTGATTTTACCCCCTGAATGAAGCATCCAGAGCTTTGCCCTTGCATGTCACAGCCCTGACTGTTCCCTCTCCTTTGAAGCTGTGGCTGATGAAGCTGGGTACTACTTCTTCAATGGGAATTATAAAGTGGACAGCCCAAAGAACTTCAACATTGCAGGCACGGTGTTCAAGTACCGCCGGCCCATGGATGTGTACGAGACCGGCATCGAGTACATCGTTGCCCAGGGACCCACAAATCAAGGGCTGAACATAATGGTGAGCTTTGACTCCTCAGGTTCTTGTGATGGGGAAGAGAAAATCCACCTTGGACCGAGGAGGGGTGAGCCTGGGAGCAGAGTCCTGCCATGGTTTCACATGAGGTGGGGAGAGGGAGCAGTGACTCTGCCCAAATCCTTACCCAACCCTATTGTACTTGTGTCGGTGCTCTTGTGTTCAGGCAGGGCTGTGAGGGGTGAATGTGAGCTTGGTAACTCCTGTCTGCAGGGAGAAGATGCCTCAGACACTGCGAGGGGATTTCTCTTCTGCTCTTTGGCATTTTTATCCAAGTTACCTGGCAGGAGAAGCAAAAATAAGAAACTGGGCCAGAGAGCTTAGACAAGTGCATAAACCTTAAACCCCAATTCTTTCTCGAAAGCAAACCATGTAAAACCAGGTATTTGGAGAAAAGCCCCTAATTTTCTTCTGGGCAGCCAGCCAGGGCCCAGCTCTGACATCCTGCATGTAGCCCCAGGCTCCTCTGGCAGGGGAAGGGATGGTTGCTTGGGTGCTTAAAAAGCATTAGACCAACTGTGAGGTTGTCTAAGCTGGGAGTCCCAGCCCCAGTGGGATGTGGCAGCTGCAGGGGAGGGTGTGCTCCTCAGAAATTCATAAAAAATGTCTTTGCAAGTGATGGTGTTGAGAAGTGGCTGCCTCAAGCAGTGGTCACTCCATGGCCAAGGAGGAAGTGTGACCTGTGGCTCCTGAGCTGGGCTTAATCCCCACTCAGGCAGCGCTGCCAAATAACCCTTGGAAAATGGTGCTGGGCTCCAGCAGGAAGAAGTTGGCACTGTGAAGGAAAACAGGCCGGAAAAAGCAAAACAGATGCTCCCAAACTGTCAGGTCCAAGATGAATCCCATGCCTCGTGTGCCACAAACTCCCTGCACCTGCTAACAACCTGATTTCTTTGCTAGGTCTGGAATCAGAATGGCAAGAACCCATCCATCACGTTTGAATACACTCTCCTGAGGAAGCCACACTCCAAAAGTCTGCAGCCCATCTACTACACCTTCTCTGAGTCGGAGAGCGAGGAGAGCCGGGAGTTCGATGGAGAGGTGCCACTGGGCTTCATCCAGCACAATGCAACCTATTTTGGGAAAATCTCCAGGGAAAGGATAGACTTGGAGAACCAGGTGTTTGGAAGGCAGGACACGGAGGAAGATTTAAACTTGAGCAAAGGTCAGGAAACCAATGAGGTCTATGAAAGAGCAGAAACAATTGACTGTGAGCCAAAACTGAAGGGCAAACAACCCCAAGGTAAGGAGGAGACTTGGGCCTCACCGTTCTGCTTCTCAGAGCTCTTGTTGAGAAATGCTCTGTTTCTACCTCTGGTGGTTCTGCTGGTTTGTGTTTTGGAAACCTCGGAAAGTTCTTTAAAACATCTCTGCTCACAAATCCTCTTTGCCCTTCAGATTCTGGTTTCTGGTGGGGGCGTGTGGGGGGTGGACACCGGGTGAGATCTCCCCGCTGGTGCCCTGCTGTGCTTTGCCTCATGCCAAGGACAGGAGGGAGCCCTGGGTGCACAAAACTCCCCCTCACAACATCTCCCATCACCTTCCACCCCTCCAAAGCCCCCAGCAACCCCTTCCCATTGGAGTCCCTGGGGCATCCTGTCCCCAAAGTGCCTGGAGTGCCTTCCCAGCATGGCTGCATGGGCTGTGGGGCTGGGAGGGCACCTTCCTTCCGCCTCTGCTATCGCTTTGGGCAGTGCTGGCGGGTGCTGAGCTCCCCTCTGGCCACACCATAGTGGGATAAACCTTCCCTTAAGGTGCACCCCCTTGAGAACCCCATGAGGCTCCCCCTCCCCAGAACCCCCTTTCCCCCCCTGTGGCTGCTCAGGCTCCGGCGCGTCCCCGCTGCTCCGGGCTGCTTTCCCCTCCCAGCCTCCGTGCACTTTGTGGTTGTCACTGTGGTTTCCCCCCTGTTGGCTCCAATCTAGATTCAAACGTAACCAGGTCTACTTACCAGACAGACCATGACGAGGGAGACCCCGAGCCCAGGCCGGGCTCCAGGGAGTTCCTTCTGGAGAACGCCATCACGGACAAGCTGCTGGGCAAGGCCTCGGACTCCAAGGAGCTGCTGCTCAACGTGACCACCAACAGCATCTTCTCCCAGGGGGACCCGACCAACTCGGTGGGGTCACCCATGGACAGCCTCTACGTGGACTACGAGGATGGAGACAGCCTCTCCAGCTTCTCAGCCAACAGCACCTACATGGAGCTGAGCAAAGGCACCAACACCTCTGCAGAGACGCCCTTCTCCAACGCCACCGCCACCATGAGCAGCCCCCCGGGGAACAGAACCCACAAAGCAAGGTAGGAGACGTGCCTTTAATCACAGTTAATCACAATTTGTCGCTGTTCTCAGCTCCTGACAGCCCTGTGCTCAGTGCATGGTTTAAATCTCTTGGGGAGCAGGAGGTAAGTGGGGGTGGGATGGTGAGAATGTTCTGTTGGGAGTTGATTTGGAAGGAAGGGCCAGAGGTTTGGGAGCAGGAAGTCATGAGAGTGTTTAAGTAAGAGGAAAATTCAATGTCCCCCTCAGTGGGCGCATCAGGAAGTCCATGCTGATGTTTGTCAGCTGGGGCCTTGCTCTGTGCTGTCACAGAGCCATGGCCACAAAGAAGCCTCTTCCTTTTGCCTCCTCCTGACGTCCTGCTCCCTTTCCCCAGCCCCTTCCTCCGAGTTCTGATGCAGCAGAAGTTGGTCCTGGCCCCTTTTCACCCACCCTGTTGAGTGCCACCCACGACCCTCCTCACTTGGGATGGCAGGAATATGCTTCCAGCAGCTCCCAGGCACGGCCCTGCCACCAGGAGCTGCACTGCAGGTCCTGCAGGGACAGCCTGCATTTGTTGCCTCAGCAGCTCAGGGAGTCACAGCTCGGACAGGAATATCCAGAGCTCTGCAGCAGCAGCTCACTGATTGATACTGGGACCATCACACCTTTAGATGGCTGGTCTGAGTGGAAGGTTTACCTTTACCTCCCCAGGTTCTTTACCTGGGGAGGTAAAGAAAGGGTTAATGTAGCCTCAGCAGCAGGTTTTGCTCTGGGGAAGGGTGGAAGGAACTCTTGGGGTACGTGCTGATCCCCAAACCTGCATCTATCAGATTTTGAGAAGCCCCAGGGCTCTCAGCAGCCTTGATTCCCAGCCCAGAACCCATTCCCAGAGTGGGCACATAGAGACTGAGACGAGGCCAGGGCAGCAATTATCCCTCCAATTAACCCTCCAATTATCCATCCTTCATGGTCAGCCAGATGTGAGAGCACTCCCTGGGCAGCCTGAGCTCAAACTGGGGCCTTGGGAGTACCCAGGTCCCAGAGCCAGGCTGGATTTGGGTCCCACTGTGCATCCCCAAGGCAGCCCAGCCTCCTGCCAGCCTCCTCCTGGACTGTAGAACACAGGATAAGATGCTGAACTTGGGGAGATGCAAAGCCCTGAGCAGATGCTCCCTCTGGTTAGAGTTAGCTGGGTTTACCCACAGCTTCCACTACGTTATGCTAAAGACAGTCATGCTAAAGAAAACGGCCCTGCAGCCGAGGGGATCAACAAACTTCTTAATGATAAGAACATGAAAACGTTGCCAAGGGCATGAATCTATCATCTCTCCTCGTGGCTTGGCTTGGGAGAGCTGCCTTCAGCTGCCAAAGCAAGCATTTCATCCGTCCTCTGACAGAGAGGGCAGCACCTTCAGCTCCCCTCACCTGCCCTGGGGCAAGGAAGGGGCTGCCCTGCCCCTTGGGGCTTCCCTGGGCCCCTTTGCACTCCTGTGTCCCCTCAGCTGCCACCCTGTGCCCCAAAACTCTGCCCCAGCAGCTGTGAAATGGGGGCAGTGCTTTCCTCCCCCCAGGGAACACAGGGAGCTTTAGACCTCAGAGCAGCTTGGCTTTTACAATCACAGAACACTGTGGCTCCAGTGCAGCTTTTTGGGGGCTAAAAAGCTCCTTGCACTGTCCCTGGAGTGATTTAAATCCCTTCAGGGGTCTCACCCAGCACTGATATTTTTTCCCACCTGTTCTTCCCTTGGTTTTGTCCTGCAATGTCCCCTCTTCTGCTCCCTGTCTCTCTCTGGAACAAAGTACAAACTTTTCAGATTAAACACTGATATCCAGACTGGCTTTGCACCAGCCAAAAGGCTGAGAGATGCTCAGGTCCCTTCTGGCTCCATCCTTTGCTGGTGGGGGGCTGAAAGCCCAGGGTAGGCAGGCTGGGAGACAAAAAGAAGAGGGAGGAAGAGAAGAAGGCAACAAAACAACTTCACCTCACCTCCAGAGGGTGGGATGGGATGTGTCAGCACAGCCTGGTTGTTCCCAGGCCTTTATTGCTTCCCCCAGTTTTAATTTGTTTCCTCAAGCCCAGTTGCTGCTGTAACTCTGATCACTAACCTGCATCTCCAGGGTGGGAACGAGGGATGAGGAGCTCCAGCTCAGCCCTGGGGTCAGGACTGCTGCTCCTGCTGGCAGCAGCACGGTGGGATAAAGCCCACCCTGACACTGGGATGTGTGGTTTGGGGTGTCATGGGCTGGAGCTCTGGGGATTGGGGTTGTCCCACCAGGAGGGAGGGGGCTGGAGGGACAGGGATGGGACACAAGGAAATCTCTTGTTCTGGAGTGAGGCAGAGTGAGGGATTCCCATCCTTGGGAAAGGGCAGGGCCCTCTGTGCCCAGTCTGTTATTGGGGTCAGCCCAGTTCTGAGTACAGGAGCTTGGACTTGAGACCTCCCAAATCCTTCCCAGGATCAGTTTGGGATGGATTGTGGTTTTTTGTTCCTTTTCATTCCCTGTCAGTGAACAAAGAAGGGAAGCTGAGCTCTCTCATTCCCTGTCCGTGTGGGGCAGTGGTTAGAGGTGGAGGAGTTTATTTCTTACTGAATGTGGATGGAGGTACCCAGTTACAGGAGCACCTTGCACCAGTGTGGGATGTCCTCTTTCCTCTCTGGAAACAAATCGAGCTG
This sequence comes from Prinia subflava, assembly GCF_021018805.1. NCBI lineage: Eukaryota > Metazoa > Chordata > Aves > Passeriformes > Cisticolidae > Prinia > Prinia subflava. The sequence goes on from NC_086258.1 coordinate 7,623,613, forward strand.
GGATGGATGGGTTGGTGGCTCTTGTGCTGCTTTTCCTCTCCTGGAACAGCTAAAAAACCTTTCTGGGGTGTGCTGGGACAGATCCAGGCACCCTCTATGGCAGTGTGCAGCCAGGGCTGGGACTGCAACAGGAGCCACGAGTTCACCCCTTTGCTTAGAAACAAAAACAGAAATAAAACACAGAAATGGGAGCCAGGGACTGTGGATGCTGATCTGGGGAGTTTGTGTGCGTTTGTCTGTGTTATTCCTCCACTATGGGAACTGTTTTGGGAGAAGGGGCAGCCCAGGACTCAGTTAATGGTGAGGGATTGGTGCTAATTTTTGGTGCTGTATCTTGCTTGAAAAGCAGATTAAAAGCTTGGGAAGCAAATGCGTGACTTTATTATTTAGCTGATAATAGAGGAAAATGAAAATAAAAGAGAAAATGGCCCCAGTTTTGTTGGACAATGGGCTGCTGTCTGCATTTAGAGGAGAACAAAGTGACAGCTTTGTCTTTGCTGGAAATGAGCTGAAAGCTGCCCTGTGCCCAAATGTCTGATTCCTCTGGAAAGATCTCGTCCCTGGGACCTTGTCATGCATAGAAGCTCTTTCTTCAGGACCACATACACTAAAGGGACACTGCTGAAAGATTCACTGTCCTCAGATGTGGCATAAAGCTGATTTTAAAGATTTTCTCCCTTTAAAGAGCAGTCCTGGTCACAGGAGAACTCAGTGTTTGCTTTCATGCCTTGGAGGGTAGGATATAGACTGGAGGATCTGGGTAACATTTCCAGGCAAATTAAAGTACAAAAAGCAGATCCTGACTGTGTTTTAACAAGTGTCATTTGTGAGCCCTCTCCTGGCTGGGTGGCAGCTGGTGGCACAAGGCTGGGATCAGGAGCTGGTGTGGGTCCCCAGGCAGAGCTGCTGTGGCAGATAAAACACTATTTATAGCGAGCTGAGGTTGTTATTTTTCCACCAAAATAAAATAAAAAATAGTCACATTCATTTCAATTCCATTTCAAACGCAGGAAGCGACCACTTGCCAAACTGACAGAGGCAAAATCAACAGGGAAAATGAGATTGTTGTTGTTTCAAATCCTTCTGGAGGCTCAGTGCTGGTGGTGGAAGGAGGGTGGGTCAGAAAGGAAATGGCTGGATTCTCAACAGTGTCCTTTTAAAAGTTGATTTGATAGGCTGGACCTCAACTTTTTTCTTACAAACAACTAAATAGGGCAATTCCAGAGCTTCTGCTGCCTAGAAATCATACAAGCTGCATATCCTGCCAGGCCAGAGACAACTGGATGTGAGGATACCACCTTGTACACTATTCCAGTGTAGCTGTTTCAAGGGTTTGGACAAAGGTATGAGGACAGAACCGAAGCCTTTTGTTGTAAAGGTGCAGTATCCCGGAGGTGTTCCCCTCCCAGCAAGGGAGTTCTTGCTTGGATAAATTGTTTTTTCTCACACCAGGCTGACTCTGTTACTACTCTCCCCGTGGCATTTTGTGTTTGAGCACAGTGTGGATCTGAGAGAAGCAAATTCCCCACCCGACAGCCAGCGAAACAAATCAGGCCAAAAGCAGAGTGGCAAAATCAGCGGGGTGAGATCAGAAACTCCTGTGCTGGCTTTTGGAGATTGGAGCAGCCAAAATCTCTGCTGCACTGGGCAGCATGAGTGGGTTTTCCCAGCCCTGGAGACACAGGGGAGGAGATACTGCACCTTTAGTCACTGTGTGCCGAGGGCCAGGTGTATTTGAGCAGAAAATGCAAACTTTGTTAAATTCTGAACTGTTTCTACTTGTGGGTATTTTTATCCCATTCTCTCTATTTCTAGACAGTGGAAGCTCTGCCTCTAACCGGGCTGGGGATTCTACTTGGGGCTCAGGACAGGTATGTTGTGAAACTAAAACAAATTAAAAAATTGATTCAAACGAACGAACCTCCCAAAAAATCAGAACAACCAAACCCAACCAAAGCCAAACCGAGCACATCCCCTCCCAAACCCGAACCCAACCGAACTGCAGCCAGATGTGTGTGTCTGTCGTGGGCTGTCACTGCTCGCCTTGTAAATGCCTTTTGTTTTTGTTTTGTTTCTTTTTCTTTCTTTTTTTTTTTTGTTTTGTTTTCTTTTTTTTTGTTTTGTTTTGTTTTGTTTTCTTTTTTTTGTTTTGTTTTGTTTTTTGTTTTTTGGTTTTTTTTGGTTTTTTTGTTTGCTTATTTCTAGAAACAGATTGAAGTTAAGAAAGGGCCAAGGTGTGAGTGCTGCTGACATGTACAGGTGGAAGCTTTCCTCCCATGAACCCTGCAGCTCTACATGCACCACAGGTAGTTATAAGAAGCAGCCAAACTCTGCACAACCTGCTGAAATCACCTGGTGTGAGTCCATTTTTCATCTGTTAGGGATGGGAAGGAGCTGGAGATGTTGAGGGGATCTCAACTCTTGAGATCAGCATGACCCCAGCTCTGCTGTGCCCGGTGCAAAGGTGGGGAGAGGAGCTGGGGGCTGAGCATGTGAGACCCACCGACCTCCCAGGTGTGCTGAGGACCAGGATTTGGTGCCCAGCGTGTCCATCACCCCTCCAAACCTCCCTTTGGGAAGCTCTGAGCACTGCCTTCACTTCCCACCACTTTGTGTCCCCCCTGAGGCTCAGCAGGATCCCCAAACCTGTGCTGAGCCTCCTTTTTTTTTTTCCCCTTCCTCACCTTTTTGACAGCTTCAAGGGATTTGAAAAGCTCAGCTGCTTCCCTGCAGAGAGAAATTTTAAAGATTGTTCTGCTCTGGCAGGAAACACAATAGCATTTGGCTTTTTGATTATGTTTTGCTTCTCCCACTCCTTCTACCCTGGAGCCTGAGCTCGGCTGCGAGGGTGTAAATCTGGAACAGCGACAGAGATGCCAGGGATATCGAAACTGAGCCTCTATTCTTCAGGCAGAAATTCCCTCTTTTTGCATAAATTCCCCCCTTTTTGCCCCCTGAAAAGCTCCAAGGCACCTGATCTCCTCCCTCACCCCTTGGTTAGGGGGTCCTGTCGATCCCTTGGGATGAATCAGGCATGTGGGTTGTGCACTTCTCTGTGCTGCCCCTGAAATTATCCAGATCCCGCAGTGCTTCTGGAATTAAAAAGAAGGAAAGGAGTGGGAGAGAGGAGTTTGCAATCTCAGTGACATCTCTTAAAAGAGCAAATGCAAGGATTTTACATTTTAAACATTTGTTCTTATCCAGCAGCCTCATGCCTGCAGCAGGAGCTTTGCAAGCTGCCCCTTTCCCCAAGATCCTGTCATTCACATGTTCTGGGACATTTTTGACTTTTTTGATCCCCTCTGAACAAATTTCTCCCTTGGCTGGGCCAGCCTGCTCTGCCCTGGTTTGCAGCAAGCCAAGAGAGGTTTAACTCAAATTTCTCCTTCCTCGCTGCCTTTTCTCACTGACATATCGCAGAGAGGCAAGGCCGTGTCAAGAGCTGTAGATCTTTTTTTAGTTTCATGTAAACCATATGTTCCCCAGAGCTGCAATTCTTGTTACCTGTAGCCAGAGCAGCCTCCTGGTCCCCAGCCAGGTCCCAGAGTGGACTTCCCAACATTTACTCTGGCACGGGAGGCTGCAGGGGAAAAGGTCTCGCTCTGCTGGCACCGGCTGCTGCTGCTTTGGAGGGGGAGCAGGAGGGGCAGGGCCTTCCTTGCCAAAGCTCCAGGATCTCTGTCTTGCCCTGGAGGTCTGGATGCACCTGGAGAACACCTGGTGTAAAGGGGGTGTAAAGCACAGGGCGAGTGGGGGGATTGAGTGGGTTGGGGGCAGTTTGCTGTCACCTCCACCCGCCAGCCTGGCAGGGTGGGAGCTGCCAAGCAGACCTGTGGCCCTGAGTATTTCCTATAAAAACCTGTTAGCCATACATTGGTGTTGGTGGCAAGCCCTGGCAGGGGTGGCCATGCCCTCCTCTGAGCTGGCCAAACTCAGCCACACTGCTCAGACTGGCGGGGTGGCCACGGTGACATTCCCTCTCCCAGCACCACCCATCCCACGGGGCAGAGAGCCCAGCAGGAGGGAGTTTTGAGAAACTCAGCTAAAACCACAAAAACAACAACAACAACAGCAGAGAGTTTGGGTGTCCAACTCACCCAGCACCCTGCTGTGTGTGTGTTCTCTCCGAGCCCAGGAGTGATGTCCACGTACGCCATGTGTGTGCGCTATGACGGCATCGAGGTGGACGATTCCTACTGCGATGCCATGACCCGCCCCGAGCCCATCCACGAGTTCTGTGCTGGGAGGGAGTGCCAGCCAAGGTACCGCCTGCACAGGGCACTCCTGGAGTCTCTGTGCTTTCTCTGCCCTGCTTGTCCTTGGGGGAGGGTTGCTGTGGGTTTGGGGGGGCAGCAGGGGTGGCCCTTGGCATCCCCAGCCCTCCTCTCTTCATTCCATCCGGGAAGCAGCAAGAATTTCCTCCTGAGTGCTTAGCTCAAGCTGCCAGGTTAAAACTTCCATAAATCCTGGCAGAGTTGGCACGTGGGGCTCCCAGCAAGTCCAGCAGTGCAGATTCATCCTGCCCTGCCTGGCACATGGAGAACGTGTGAGTGAGCTGGGTGGAGGGGCTGGGCTTGCAAACTGTGCCACAAACCCAGCCCTGAGATCCCTTCAGCATCCCAAACACCACTGGGGGTTGTTTGTGTTGGAGAAAGAGCCGGTGTGGAGTGGAGCTTGTGCTGGAATTCCTTTGGAAAGTTTTCCTTCTGATGTGGCTCTTGATCCAAACAGTGACCACAGTCTGGAGCCAGGCTGTCCAGCTCCGGACAACTCCAGTGCTGGTGTGGAGGGTGGGAGGTTTGCAGGTCACAGAGGGTTTGGGCAGGACAGACCCGTGTCTGGCAGAGGGAGGGGATTGTCCCACTCTGGTCTGTGCTGGAGCAGCCTCTCCTCGAGTCCTGTGTGAAGCTTTGGGTGCCACCACAGGAGGCAGTGACAAGGGAAGGCTGTGGAGGTGGTGAAGGGTGTAGAGGGGCCATACAAGGAGCAGCTGAGCTCACTTGGCTTGTCCAGCCTGGAGGAGACTGAGGAGAGGCTGCATTGCACCCTACAAGTTCCTCAAAGGGATCACAGAGGGGCAGCACTGATCTCTCCTCTCCAGTGACCAATGCCAGGACCCAGGGAATGGCTGGAGCTGTGTCAGGGAGGGTTAGGTTGGACATCAGGGAAAGATTTCCTCTCCAGAGGGTGCTGGGCACTGCCCAGGCTCCCCAGGGCAGAGGCTGCCAGAGCTCCAGGAGTGTTTGGACAAAGTTCCCAGGCACAGGGTGGGGTTGTTGGGGTGTCTGTGATGGACTCGATGAGCCCTGTGGGTCCCTTCCACCTCAGGGCATTCTGTTCCATGGCTGTGACGGTGTCAGACTACGGGAGCAGTAAAAGGAGGAGTAAATCCAGGGATCCACACCCTGGGATGGTGTGAACAGGGCAGAGCAAGAGCCCGGTGCTGCCAGGGACCAGGGATGGCTCCTGGAGAGTGCTCAGGTGGCTGTGAGGGAGGACAGGTAGGACATGGAGTAGAAGATCTCCTGGAAACTCTCGTGTTAGGGCTGAGAGCCAGGGCAGGCTGCAACTGAGGCAAGAAAACTGCAGGGAGGTGAAAGGCTGCAGGTGCTGCTGCAGGGAATGCACCCACCCTGCGGGCACCACGGGGACTGGAATCTCTGTTTGCCATTATTTAAAACAAGCATTAGGGCACTTTTTGTGCCTAGATTCTCCCACTAGTCTTTCCTGAAGCTGTCCCTCCTCATGGCTGTGCTGTTCCAGCTTCAGGGGCTTGCACTGTGAGGGAGAAGAGCTGCTCTGTGATTTACCAGTGACTTCAACTGGGGAGCACTGGGAGCTCGTGGGGTGGCCACCAGCACTTGGGCAGACAGGAAGGTGCTTGGGCTGGCAAGGCTTTTCAAAGAAAAAATGTTAATTTTGCATGATCTGGATGGGGAAGACCTTTGTTTCATTTCCCTTCTGAAGTCAGGTGACACCTCTAAATGACATTTCTAAATGAGTGACATCTTCCTACGGCTGCTTGTTGTGCCTGGAGTCCCACGTGGGCTGTGAAGCCTGGGGACAGCCCAGGACTGGTGCTCTTCTGCTCAGAGAATGGCAGCAGTGGGGACCTGGGGGTCACCCACATCCAGAGGAGCTGGGAATTCTGATCCATCCAGATCTTTAGCTCATTATTTAATTGGTATAATATCACTGTAGTGTAAAAAATTTGACCTTTTATGTTTTTTTCCTCGGATTGCAAGCTGCTCCTCTCTTGTCAGGACAGAGGTGGCAGGGGACAGTAAAGGACAGGCAGTGCTTGGAGCAGATGCCAGCCTGTCACATGTGCTCAGCAGAGCCAGACTGACAGTGGGACAGGAACGTGTGTCCCACAGGGGCTGGGGCAGCTCTGTGTGACATTACTGCTGGCATCTGCAGGGTGATGAGCGGCGTGTCCCCTCCGTACTTCATCTGAGCAGGCAAAAAGGAGAGGTCAAACACGGGCTAAAATCCTGATGGAGAAACGTGGTGGCAGAGCCTGCGGTGACAAACGCTCGCGTGTCACCGAGGACACTGGGCCAGGCCCTGCCGTGCCACCCTTCCTCCTGACAAGCTGGTGTCAGCTTCAGGCATGAGCTGGGGTCTGCAGGGTGAGCCCAACATATGCTGGGGCTTCCCATCCCTTGGGAAAAGCTCTCATGTGTTGGCAGCTCACTCACTGCAGCCGGGGGCAGGCAGGGTTTTCCCGTGGGTGATGTGATGGATTTCTGCGTGGGGCCAGAGTGGTTTTAGCCCCCACAAAGAGGCATCACACTCTGAGGGTCGACCAGAAATGGCTTAAAAATAATTAGCGAGATCAGGTGTGCTTTGAAAAAGCAAAAAGGTTTTAATTAAAGAGAATATAGCAAACTATACAAAAGATCAAGAGCTGGGCACAGTGCAGGGAGGTCCCTTGCACCTGCTAAGGCACCCCAAAAATGCCTCGAGATTCCCCATGCTCTCTCTTAAGCAGTCAACGATCTAGGAGGGTTTTTTTGCAAGCTGCCCAATAGAAAATAGCTACATTTCTTGAGAAACAGCTGAAGAGACCAACAAGCCCTTTTTTCCTAGCACTAGGCCAACTATGGTGAGGACAGCATAGAACTTTCTAGTTCACCTTCCTTGTGAGTTCAGAGTGAAGCCTCCACTCTTTTCCTAGTGTGGAAATGTGTGTTTAAGAGTGGAGGTGCAGTGCAGCAGCGGCAGGCTGTGCTCTGTGCCCAGGTGGGAGACCAGCAGCTGGAGCGAGTGCTCGCGGACCTGCGGCGAGGGGTACCAGTTCCGCATCGTGCGCTGCTGGAAGATGATCTCGCCGGGCTTCGACAGCTCCGTGTACAGCGACCTGTGCGAGTCCGCCGACATCGCCCGGCCCGACGAGCGCAAGGTCTGCAAGAACCCTGCCTGCGGGCCCCAGTGGGAGATGTCCGAGTGGTCAGAGGTGAGTCCTGCTGGGAATTCAGCGCTCCTGCTTGGGATTCTCCCCTTTTTTCAGTTTGTCGCCATCTGTGGAGTCCCTGCGACCCCTTGACTCCATACCCGGGGTTTGGCCTTGGCAGGACACACTTTGAATCCCCGCCCAGCCTGAGAGAGAGAACTCTGCACACCATGGTCTGCCTCAGTGTCCCCCCTTCCCAGTGCCCCTGGCCTTTTGGTTTCTCCTTTCCCCTGTGTCTCCACTGAGGGTGTGACCCCGGTGACCGGTCCTGTTTTCTCTATAGGTCACTGACCTCTCCTGCCCCTTGTACTGCCCCCCGTCTCAAGGTCTTTGGCTGCTGAAGCTCATATTTAATCCTGAGGCTGGCACATGATCTCCCTCTTGCTCTGGATTCTCCTTTGGCTCCTGGAAATAAGCCTGGCTGGAACTGGTCTAGTGCTAGGGCCTTCTTGCCTCTCCTTACTGAGCTAGCCTAGTGGCGTGTGTGGATGTGTGAGCTTGACTGCTTCCCCTGAGTTTCCCCAAGCAGCTTTTCCACAGGAGAGGCTCATTGGGGTTTAGGCTTCAGCTCCACTCCCAAAGAGCAGGACACAACACCCATCCACAGCCATCCACTGTGGCAGTGAGGCAGGATGCAGAAATTCTGCCACCTCCTCAAAGCTTCTCCTCCAGAAACCCTCAGGGTAGTGCAGGACAAACAGACATCTGTTTGACCAATCAATAGGATTGAGTAGCAGCCACTTTAGTGTTTACATTAAGCTGCAGTTGTAGATTCTAAGGTGCTTTTCACTCTTTCAGGCACCATCTCATTGCCCAGCTTGCCTTGTCCACAAGGCAGGACATTCCTCAGGACATCTCATTGGTCAGGGTCCATCATCACTTGGTGCCTCCTTTATCCAGGTTTAGCATTTTTGGTGGACAGTTTCTCAGGCTCTTAGTTCTAATTTTAGCCTTGTTTTCCTCACTAACCTTGACAAATTCCTGAGAGCTCTGACAAAAGCTGCAGGTGGCTCGATGAGTTTTCTCACACACGCTTTGGCTGGTAAACAGAATGCCCTAAGTTTTGCAAACACATTGCTGCAGAGCAGGACACAGGAGCAGCCGTGTCAATCCATGCACACACACACACTCAGTGGAGGAAAGACAGCACGGGCCTTTTGTGTGATATATTCCTGCAGAGGTTTATTCCAGCATGCCAAAGGGATCAGGGACAAGGAGACTCAGACCATGTGGTGCTCGGTGGTTAAATAGGGGTCAGGAACCAATGGTCTGAGAGCACAAGGGCAGGACAAAGGGCAGCAACCCATAGAGAGATGAACGATTGGGGTGGGCAGGGTTAATCGGCCCATGGGGGAAGCAATCCAAGGCAGACTGGCAGTAGTTCCACAGGGCACCATGAGGGAAGCCCTCTCTTTCAGCCCAGGCAGGGAAACTCTGTGGTGCACTCTTCCAGGGCAAAGCCTGGGAGTTTCCCTGGGGGGATTTTATGGTTCCCACAACCCACAGCCTCTCAGGATACACTGGTTGCAGTCGCTGCATGTGGATCAAGGTGCAGCAATGTTTTCCCCCTAAAATGAAGCTCTGGCTCCCCTTTAGGATGGGAGGCCACTGCCACTGGTCACTCACAAGTGAATTACATCCCTATAAACCTCCAGTTCCCCTGCACCACGTGCAGAATGAAACTTTTCCCTAGCTGTGCCCTAAGCCAGTGCCCGAAGCCACTGGGAGGTGGTTTGGGGAGACACAGTGCTGCCCCTGTTCCAGCTCACTGGTTTGCCTGGGAAAACCTGTGGAGAGGGTTTGAATGCCCCTGAATCCCTTTCCAAGCACAGACAGCGCTCCAGCACATCCCTTACAAACACAAACCCACAGAAACAACCAAACCAGTGCTGCTTCCTCGGGGTGCCTCTTCCCAAATCAAGCACAGACCTCATCTAAGCAAGAGCAGATGAGCTCTGAGCCGAGCTGTCCGTGGGTGCCAACCTGCCCCATGGTTTGCATCACGAGGAATATGACTCTTCCTCCTGGGAAGCTCCCAAAAAACTCTTCTTAGTCATAATTTAAACATCTCCATTCCCCTGCAAGCTGGTGTGTATCATTTCCCTGGAGCTGGCGGAGGGGCTGGTGCATTCCCTGGTGGTGCAGGATGTTTTGACTTTCCCAGCTGGTAGAGAGGAGCTCCCTGAGCACGTGCTGGAGCGTTATTTAGTCCGGCGTAGCAAACTGGAGTGGTTTATTTTACAGAAATCTGCATTCTCCTCCAGCATTTGTCAGGGACAGATTGCTTGAGACAGTGCTGGAGTAGATTGTTCTTAGCCAGCAGCAAAGCTAATCTCCTTTGGATCCCATCAGAGGTGGGGTGCCAAGTTGGCTGGGGAAATAGGCATTAAAAAAAGCACATTTCAGGGCTCTGAGGATTAACATCTCGGCACGCTGCGTCTGGGCCCTGTGCTGTTGACACTTTTCCCTGCTTTACGTTATGCATGGAGCAAATGTAATGTGTATGTGAGACTGTAGTAACTCAACTCCAGTTCTAAATAATGTCACTGGGCTGAGCAGTGCCAAATTTATCCGCAGCACAGAAATCTCGGTTGTGCAGTCAGGGGTGAAAACATTCTCCAAAGAGGTGGAAAGGAGCTGGCTGTTCCTGGGAAGGAGGCGAGGGAGATCTCACCCTGTCTCCAAGTGACAGCTAAAACTGCTCAGCTCTGAGCAGGCATCCCCGGAGCCTTGGGTTTCCCCCTCTGGCATCACCAGCCCCGGGCCAGGACGCAGCCTCCTGCTGAAGCTGTTCATGGGGGTCGGGGAAATAATTTGGGTTTTTTCAGTGCGTGCTTTGAGTGTTTTATGTCAAAGCATGGGGGAAAAGCCCACCCCAGAGGGCGGCAGCCGTCGGGAGCCCCGGGTGACGCCGTGTCCCTGTCCCCTCCCGGCAGTGCTCGGCGCGCTGCGGGGAGCGCAGCGTGGTCACCAGGGACATCCGCTGCTCGGAGGAGGAGCGGCTCTGCGACGCCAGCGCCCGGCCCCTGGCCGAGAAGAACTGCACGGGCCCGCCGTGTGACCGGCAGTGGACAGTGTCCGACTGGGGACCGGTGAGAGCCCGCGGTGGCAGCCACAGTGGCCAGCGTGCCCTGCCACAGGCTGGCCCGTCCCTGGCGCTGGGGGTTTCGGGATTGGGCTCATCGTGCCCGGCAGGTCCCAGCTCCAACAAACCCGCAGGCAGCCTGTGCTGGGAGCTGACTCCCAAATAATTCCACTCCTCCCTGTCACCTCTGCCAGTGCTGTCACCCTGAGTCACCCTGACTGGCCACCCTGGCTTGGGCTCTGGGGTGATCCAGTGTCCCAGTGGGTCCTGCTGCATCCCCCTGGGCTCCAGCCTTGTGGGGGATGTGGTACAGCAGGGGTTAAACCCTGAGAGACCTGGCTGAGGGCCTTAGTGGGTGTCAAAATCCTCTTGTCTGTCTGCTGCACAGCATTCCTTGGCAATGCTGATGCTCCATGCCCAGAAATTGAACCTTTTAACTAAACTATTTTCCTTTTTCATTTTTCCCTGTTCCCCCTTTCTCTTTTTCCTCTTTCCCCTTTACCTTTTCTCTTTCCTCCTTTCCTCCCTTTCCCTATTTTTCTTTCCTCCTTATTTTCTATTCTCTTTTGCTCTTTTTTTCCCCCACCCCCCGGCTTTTTCCCTTCCTGCACAATTCTGCTCCAGAGACCCCCTCCATCCCAAGCTATTTTTACCCAGGTTTTTGATACATTCACATCAGCTAAAAATAAGCAGTTTCCATGGCAGCAGCAGTGCTAGGAAACACCGAGAGTCTCTGCAAGAGCAACCACGGGAGCACCGGGGAGCTCCGGCTGCTCCGGGCACTCGGGGCTGAATATTTGCAATTTCCTTGGTCCCCTTTGCCTTGGCCTCTTTGGGGTTCCCTGCTCATGGTGTTCCCCTTTTGCCAGCCCTGAGAGATGCTGGGTGTTGGGGCTGTGGTCCTGGCACAGAGAAATTATGGATGGCCCATCCCTGGAAGTGTCCCAGGCCAGGCTGGGTGGGCTTGGAGCAGCCTGGGATAGTGGAAGGTGTCCCTGCCCATGGCAGGGGGTTGGAACAAGATCATTTTTAAGGTCCCTCCCAACCCAAACCAGCCTGTGATTCCATGATGATGAAAGAAAGGATCCACTGAGCTTCCCTGTGGCTAAACCGAGCTCCAAAAACCCCTCTGAAATTTGGGGCCGGCGGCTGTGGGGAGGCAGCTGAGCCCTGTGAGGGGGCTCTGTCCCTGCCGTGGGACAGCTCAGGGCCGGCTCCCCGTGGCGCTGAGTGCCCGCTGTGGTTGCAGTGCAGCGGCGGCTGCGGGCAGGGCAGGATGATCCGGCACGTGTACTGCAAAACCAGCGACGGGCGCGTGGTGCCCGAGTCCCAGTGCAACCTGGACACCAAGCCCCTGGCCATCCACCCCTGCGGGGACAAGAACTGCCCCTCGCACTGGCTGGCGCAGGACTGGGAGCGGGTAAGTGCAGCCCCCCGTGCTTTGGGGTGCCCTCAGAGGGGCCGGGATTGGGGGCTGTGTGAGGGTCTCAGGTGGTCGTGCTCGTTGACCCCCCAGTGCAACACCACGTGCGGCCGGGGCGTGAAGAAGAGGATCGTGCTGTGCCTGGAGATCGTCAACGGCAAGATCAAGACCCGCGGCGCCGCCGACTGTGACGTGGCCAAGAAGCCCGTGGAGGAGAGCACGTGCTTCGAGAGGCCCTGCTTCAAGTGGTACACCACGCCCTGGTCCGAGGTGAGCCACGACAAGGGCGCTGCCCTGTTCTCGTGGGAAACTGAGGCACAGGCAGCGCTCAGAATCTTGTGCCTGCAGGCCCTGGGTTTGAAATGGACACAGGGTTTGGATTGAGACTGCAGAAAAGGCTTCCGGACTTGGAGATCTGTAGTGAGCAATGTGGGTTTGTGGTTTAGGAAGAAGCACAAGTTAAGTTAGACACTAGAAGGTTTTGGAGTTTGAAGTTTAGGTATAGAACTAGTTATAAAGCTAAATAAGAAGTTTAAGGTGTAGTGATGCAGGATTGTGTGTTGTTATACGATTGGGTAAAAAACTCCGCATTGCAGCAAAAACGTTTAAGACAATTTAATTAGCGATTGGTGTAAAGACATAAACAACTCTGTGGCAGGAGTTTATTGGCTAATTAACCTTTAAAAGACCTTGTAACCTGTGGTCTTCCACTGACCACAGCCTACTGTGAAGACGTTCTCACTCCTTCACAAGACTCCAGCAATAAATCATGTTTTCAAATGCCTCTCAGTGGTCCCACCTGTCTCAATAATCCCGATATGTTGTAATAAATAAGCAGACAGGACTCACTTTTCCCATTCAGAAAAGCCAAATCTTTATTCACAAAGCTCATATTTATAGGAAATATCAGAAGGCACCGTGTTAAAACTTAATTGGTCAGCAGCACAGTGAAACTCAGTTCATTGGTCGGTGAGGGCTGTTGTTTATGTCTATCAAATCTTGTCTCTCTAGATATGTTTACATATTTTCTTCACTGGTTCTCACGGGACAGATTCATTGTTTATGCAGGTGCAAACTTGTTTTTCTCCCTAAGAATAGGTTGTTGTGCTCATTCTTATAATTCTTATCATTTTGCTTGATGGGAACTTACGAGCTACCCTGGGTGTTTTAACTGCACTGGCAGCTCAGGGCAGAGATCCTGCCCTGCCATGGTGCAGCTGGAGCTGTCAGGAAGAACAGGACTGAGAGGGGGTTTTTGGGGCCAGCTGAAGATTTTTTTGTTGTTGTTATTTTTGCCCTGGTGCCTGGGAGTGTGACTGGGGATGTGCTGCCCCATGGGATGCTCCATCACCCTGTACAACCCCAAAGTCAGCCAGGGTTCAGTGGCCAAGAGTCCAAGACAAGCGAGCTTGGGCTTCCTGCAAGCCCTCCTGGATGCAGCCTCCCTGATCCGAGCTCCAGGAGCCTCATTTTTGTCTTGGAAACCCTAAAATTAGCCAAAGCAGCCCTGCTGTAATGCCAGCTCCACGAGGCATCCAAAGGGCAGCAGGCGGTGAGGGCTGGGCCCAGCAGTGGCTCCACAAACCCCCCCATGGATGCACAGAGACCCCCAAAACCCCACTGCTGGTGCTCGGGGGGGTTCCATGGCCACCCCTGAGCATCCCCAGCTCGTTTGTGGTCCCCTGTGAAGGGCAGCAGGGGGAGGGAGGATGCCAGTCCAGGGGCTGGGGCCACATCCACCTACCCTGGGCAGAAGCTGATGGTGCTGGCAGCACAGACGCAGCAAGGGGACAGCAGTGTGGCACTGAGATGTGACATTCTCCTCCTGCCCTAAGCTCCCCAAGGAGCAGATTCTGGCTCAGCTCAGTCCCCTGGGACGGCAGGGTCTTCCCTCACCCCCTCTCTCTGTCCCCCAGTGCACAAAAACCTGCGGGATCGGCGTGAGGATGCGGGATGTGAAGTGCTACCAAGGCAAGGACATCGTGCGGGGCTGTGACCCGCTGGTGAAGCCGGTGGGCAAACAGACCTGTGACCTGCAGCCCTGCCCCACGGAGCCCCCAGGTGAGCCCCAGGGCCTGGATCTTCCATGGATCCCTCCAAGCAGCACCGCCAGCGTCTTATCTTCCACTGCCCCCATTTGGATAATCATCCCAGGGGGGGATGAACGGGGACAGCTCTCCCTCTGTGCCCGAGGAATGGGGGGCTCTGAACTGGCTCTTTCTGGAGATAAATTAGCAGGAGAGCTCACAAGAATCATGCTCTGACCTGAAGATAAAAGGGGCCTTTGGAGAGCTGATTTGGGTGCTGCTTCTGTAAGATTCCAGCTAGAGCCAAGGAAGTTCTGTCTGTGCCATTATTTTAATGATTTTTCGTCTTCGGGTGTCCTGTGGGATTTGTAACTATCTCGTTATCTGACTCGTCTGCTGGCTCAGAGTCCCTGTGATCTTTAGCAAACACGTGGCTCTAATCTTTTAATAGGATTTGGGAATAAGGACAGTGTGGGAGAAAAGCTTGAAAATGGGAGACAGATTTGGGGCCAGCTCCTGGCTCAGCTCTGGCTGCCCATCCCCTTGGGATCTGGGATGGGGCGTGGAGCTTGGGAGTTGCCTCGTGGCCACCTTGCCCTGAGAACAGCCTGGTTTCGTGCATCCCATGGATTTTAAGCAAAAATACATATATATAAGTATAAATCCTATGGGTTTGAAGCAAAATATTGCACTGAAAGGAGCTGGGAGAGTGCTGAAGCAGCCTCTGGCCTCATCCCTTTCTCCAGCATCTCACTTACCCCTAATTCAGGATGTGACACCGCTGGATTCCCATTCCCTTTCTCAAATATCCTCTTTGGGATAGGAACTGTGAATCCCTACCAGGGGAAGCCCTTGACTTGGGGACAACTTGGTGGCTCCAGCAGTCCCTGGGCAGCTCTGCTTTGCAGCAAAGACACCGAACTTCAGGGCTGGGACCAAATGAGGCTCCCCAAGCCTGGCCAGGTGTGAAGGAACAGATCAACCTGCTCATGCGTTTGTGCAGGTTGACAGTGATATTTATGAATTATGAATGATAATTATGGATGATATTTATGGAGAAGCTCCATGGTGTTTTCCAGGGGATGTCAGGGAGGTGGCAGCCACGGCTGGGATGATGCTGTTGCTCATCCCGCGGTGTTTAGAGCTGTGCAGGGGAGGGAAATGAGCTCACGAGCTCACAGCTGTTTATTTTCCTGTTCTTTTCCGTGCCATGCCTTGTGTTTTCTCTCCTCCAGATGACAGCTGCCAGGACCAGGCAGGGACCAACTGTGCCTTGGCCATCAAAGTGAACCTGTGCAGCCACTGGTACTACAGCAAAGCCTGCTGCCGCTCCTGCCGCGCGCCCCACTCCTAGAGCCAGCGCCCCAACCCCTGCCTGCCTCAGCCAGGGCTCCCCCTCCCACTTATCCACACATCCCACACACTGCTGACAAGGATTTTGGCCTGGCTTTTGTGTCCCCACCGAGGCAGAACTCCCCTGCTGGCCCCGAGCAGAGGGACGGCGCCGCGGGACGTTGGGAGCCCCCCGGGATCAGAGCTGTACATAAAGTCCTGTATATTTGATTCCTTCCCCCAAAAAACCCCTCCAGCTCCACCCTTTGGTTTCCTCCCTCGGTGCAAGGCTGGGGTTGGCCAGGGGAAGGTGTGAACTCTGGGAAGTGCAAGTTTCCCCTCACAAAATAGGGTTGGTGCCTCTCTCCTGATTCATCCCGAGACCTGCACGCTCTCGTTAGCTGAATTAACGTGGTGGGAAGCTGATCCTCGTTTGTTAAATGAACTCAAGCCCTTTTTTTTTTTTTTTTTTTTGTAATATGTAGGTGTATACTTTTTCAGAGAATTTTATCTTATAATCAAATGTTAGTTTCATAGTCCTTACAACCCCGCCCCGATGCTGACATATTGTACATAATATGGAAACATAACTGCACTTTATATCACAAAAAAGACGTGCTCTTTTTTAATATATTTGTTTACAGACAGTGAACTTTATCCATATAATCATTAATTTGTACTCATATGTATATTTTAATAAAGTTGTCATATTTATGGTGGTATTTTTTGTTTTATTCTCCAGTTTGTAGTGGAGTGCTGGGAACACTGGGATTGGGGCTGGGGATTTGCTGGTGCCCAGGGGAGGCAGAGCAGCTTTAAATCAGGGGAATCAGCTCCTTGGACAGTGATACAAAGAAAAGTCCCAACAGTGGGAGAAATTTGGGGACTGTTGGGGCCTTTTGAGGTTCTGTGGCTTTAGAAGCAGCAGCCCTGAAGCTCCTCAGGGGTTTGGGAACAAAGAGATTTCAGAGGTGCCAGTGAGAAAAGGGAATTTTTTTCTGAGCTCCTAAGGGGTTATTGTTCTGTGTTTTCACTGGTGTGACCCCCAGACAGTGAGACGAAGGCTCTTTAGCATCCCCCAAACTTCCGTGCACACCCCAAATGCTCCTGCATCCCTCCCTCGGCAGCAGGGAGCTCCTGAGAGCTTTGCAAACACCACCGCAAATCTGCAGATGCAGAGGCAAAAAAAAACCAACCAAAAAAATCCTCAAAACCCGTCTCAACGTAGTTTATTTCTTTTTATTTTTTTCTATTTTATTTTTTTTTACTTTTTCCCTCCCCAAATCTGAGTTCCCAAAGTCCTGTACAACAGATCACCAGGTGAGGGTTAGTGAAAGTTTGCTGAATTTCCAAGCTACAAGGGAAAGAAACAAGGGGAAAAAAGGGGGAAAGGAAGGCTGGCAGGAGAAATCACAAAAAACAGGAAGAGAAGGGAACAAACCCCAGTGAGAACTGTACAAGGGAGCATGGCCTGAGTGGCTGCACCCCTCTGGAGCAGAGGGATTGTGCTGGGCCACAGGGACCGAACCCGGAATATTAAACACGTACGAAACCCACCCCAGCCCTCCCCACCCCAAACAGAACCCCCCCAAAAAAGTCGAAGATACTCATTTGCAAAGACTGACTCGTACTTCAAAAGGTTTCCCGTGGAATGAAAAGCCCTCGTGGTTCGAAGTAAAATACCCAGCTGGGCTGCAAACAGTGTCCATGAGCCCAGGGGGCTGGAGCCACGGCTGCTTCTTCCCAGAACATCTTTAAAAAGGGAAATCCCCCCGGAGCACAGCGCTGAGGCCATCAGAGTCTCTGTGCAGCCAGTCCATCCTCGCCAGCCATCCCCAGGTGATGCTTTGAACCTGAATAATGCCCAGTCCAGGAGAAACGGGGTGTTCTGTCACATGGAGGGTGGTGAGGTCGGAGGGGAGGAATGGAGGCAGCCGGGAGAAACCAGAGCAGGAGTCCCCTCAGTGCTGCAATTCCTCTCCTAAATCTGAGTGGCCCCAGGGGCTCCTTTGCAGCACATTTGGTGCAGAGGGACACACTCAGGGACCAGCTCTGTGCCTGCTGCTCTGCCAGGGCTGTCCCTGCTGGATCCAGCGTGGGACAGAGCTGGGACCATGGCAAATGGCTCAATGGAAAATGCAAACTGGAGGTTTTGACTAAATTTAAAAGTGGTTAAATTTAAAAGTGTTTTGACACTATCCCATATGGGAGAAAAGTGTCTTTTTTTCTTTTGTTTTTGTTTAAAAAACCCCTTCCAAACAAATAAATGTACGTAAAAATGTGCATGCAAGGGGTGGGCACACACACGGTGACCCCTGTGCCACGGAGCCCTGGGTCAGAAGTTGTGTATGGCATTCCTTGGGTGCTGATTATCCAGAGGGATATTCCTCCATCCCAAGGAGATTATCCAGAGGGATATTCCTCCATCCCAAAGAGATTATCCAGAGGGATACTCCTCCACCCCAAAGTGTGCTCTGTGTCCTTTCTGTAGCTGAGTGATGCAGTGGGTTTGCACCCCCAGCCCAGCTCCTTCATGGGGTCCATGAGGCCACTCTGGAGGGCTCCATGGACAGGCCCAGCCACCATCCTAACCCTGAGGGGGTTGTGCCTGGCACCCGGGAATTAACGCCTGGCTGGAGGTGCAGGATGGGCTGGGAACGGTGCAGGGCTGTGCCCACCCACAGACACTGCCACGGCTGCAGCAGCGAGCAGCACAGGGTGGCAGAGAGGTGGGCAGTGACAGCCTCGCTCTGCTAGAGGACATTTTGGGGTGTGGGTGCATCCTGGGGCCCCCAGGCCACGCCAGCAGCTGCTGCTGACCTGCAGCACTGTTTGCATTCTCAGGCACCCATCACTGGCTCACCATCCCCCGGGCGAGCGGCGAGGAGGGGCAACTCCTCCGTGCAAAAGGATGCTCAATATCAAAATCCTCTTTATAAAAGAAAAAAAAAAAGCAAGCAACGCAGCGCTGGCAAACCTCCCGTTCCAGCTGCACCCCCTTTGGGGTTGCCCTGCTCCCCTTTTATACCACCAGCCTGTAGAAATACATTCACTTCTTCTTAATTTTTTTTTTCCCTTTTCAAAACCCCTCCATGGATTCCAGCCAGTCCATCCCGCTGTGCAGAGCCCCGCGGAGGGGCGAGGGGGCGCTGGGGGCCGGGAGGGCAGGAGGAGGCACCTCAGACATCGGTGCTGATGCTGCGGCTGCGGGAGAACGCCTCCCGCATGGCCGAGAGCCGGTTGGGGTTGAGCTGCAGGTTGGACACGGGCAGCGCCAGGTCCTCCTGGCTCACCGTCTTGTAGCTCACCCGGTCGCCCCCGTTGTGCAGCTCCTCGGGGGGCTCCTGCAGGAAGAAGGTGGGGGGCTCCTGCAGGAAAGTGGGGGGGTCTTGGAGGAAAGAAGTGGGGGAGTCTTGGAGGAAAGAGGTGGGGGGCTCTTGGAGGAAAGAAGTGGGGGGCTCCTGCAGGAAGGATGTGGGGGGCTCTTGGAGGAAGGAGGTGGGGGGCTCCTGCAGGAAGGAGGTGGGGGGCTCGTAGGGAGTGCAGCTGGGGCAGCTGGGCCGGCTCTGGGATGCTTTTTTGGCGAAGGGGGATGAGGAGTAGAGCGAGGGGCCGTTGGTCAGCACTACGTTGCGGTTGCAGTGCAGCGGAGGGATGTGCGAGTGCACGGCGAAGTCGGGCTCCTCCTCGTCCTCCTCGGATTCATCCTTCTTGCAGCAGTAGTACTGAAACGGGACGGGCTCAGCTGGCACCCCCGAAGCTCCCACCCCTCAACCCTCCCCGCTGCCCCATTCCCCGGCCTCACCTGGAGCCTACAGTAGCAGAGGACGGCGATGATACAGAGTAAAATGACAGTCGCTAATATTCCACCTGTGATGACCACGGTCCCGGCTGTCATCCGCCCTCTTCTCCATTAACAGCCTGCAAAATGGAGTGCTCGGGGTGAGGGGATGCAGGGAGGGAATGGGATGCAGAGCCCCAAACTCTCTGCTTACCCCGCTCTGAGGTGGGCTAAAGACCAGGAGGGCTCTAAAGGGCAGAATCAGGTCAGACCCCTGGGCTGGGCACCTGTGGAAAGTAACCAGGGAGTCCCCATCCTCCCAAAACTGCCACCTTATAGGTGGAAATGTTAAAAAAATCTTCCTGCAGCGGGTGAGAGAGGAGTGAGAAGCAGCTCTGGGGGCAACTCAGCAGGGGCAGCCAGGGGAAAGAACACCAGGCACCAAGGGCACTGTCCTGGCTCCTACCTGGCAGCAGAAAGCTTCAGTGACGGGAGAAGGAACCCTGCAATAAGTATTTCTGATCTGCACTCATTTTTCTCCGAGCCTATAATCCATTTTCCCCAGGAAAACAATGTGGTATTTTAATTTGGAATAATGGGAGCTGCTGAGCGAGCCTTTAAGGGCTGCAGGGAGCAGGGTGCTGCCCTCCCTGTGAGCAGGATCCTCCACTTCAGCACAGCCAAGCCACAGTGCTGGGGGGCTGTGGGGGCACCCCAGGGTGATGTTTGACACCCCCAGGTGAGCTGTGGCTGGGAGAGAGGGCACTGGACATCACAGAGATGCTGTGGCTCAGCTTGGCCACTGTGCTTGCGTTCTGGGGTACCACCAGCACCTTTCTCTCTCTGGAATGTTCCCTGGTAGCTGGCGCAACACTGGGAGCAGCAGAAAATCCCTGCCCCTGTCCCTGTCCCTGTCCCTGTCCCTGCTGGCCTCACCCAGAGGGCAGATGTGATGTTGTGCATCATGCACAGCACGAGCCCTGCAATGCCAGCATGGGACTTGCTCTCAGCATCCTTCCCTTGAACGCTCATGGGAGGCCTCGAATTCCTGCCCACCCCAGGGTAAGACGCAGCTTTTTGCCCCAGGGAGGATGCTGGGGAGACAGGGTACCTGCCTGCTCACACCTGCCAGCAGCTGCGAGACAGTGGCACTAAAATCGGTACAAATAAAGCTCCAGCAATGTTTTAGTTCGGGCTGGGAACAGGAGGAGTGACATAAATTAAGGGAGAAATCCTACCCTGACCACCTACTCTACAAGTGCTTTAACAAAGCTGGCTCCCAGCTCGTGCTATGGGGTTAAACCAAAACCCAGCCACCCCAGCCCCAAATTACTTCAGCACCCGAGGAAAAGTAACCGTATCTGTCAGGGATTTAACCTGCTTCCAAAGAAAACAACCCCATGCTGTATTTTCAGGCACTTAATGTCCTGCTAAAGTCGTGTGAGCACTGAATGGATAAAGCAGTGGCACGTTTTATGTTGCAGCTCGGGAGAAGGGAAGGGAATTTATCCCGGCGGCTCCACGGCTTCTCACACCGGCCAGAGCCGGGCCAAATCCTGCCCTCATCCCTGGGGAAAACGCTCCGAGGAGGCTCGGGGGGAGCAGCACAGCCGCGGGAAGGCTTTGCAAACCATGAATTAGTGAGTTAGAAACCTCGGCTGCTGTTTAACCAGGGATGGAGGCGCCTGGCCGGACAGTGTGCAGGCTGGAGATGCCCATCCCTGGCTCCTTTGCTGCTCCCGTTTGCAATCCCCAGGCTGCCCCCGAGCCAGGGCAGGGGTTGGCACAGGAACCCGGCTCTGGGGTGGCCACGCAGCCCTGCGGGGCTCGGGGTGGGCGCTGCACCCATGGCAGAGCATCAGCACCTCCCTGCCGGCCCGGGTGGGAGGCGGCAGGCAGAGCTCTGCCAGGGGAGCCTCTCCGGCTTTTTCACCATCAATTAAAGCCCCGCGGCACAAGCCGGGCTTGCACCGAGCAGATTCCCGTGGCTCCTGTCCAGCCGCGCCCAGCCAGACGTGGCACCGCAGCCACTGCTCCCTCCGGAGCCGGGCCATTCGCATCTCTCCCTTTTCCCCTGCCCAAACATACTTCTCTGATTAAAGCCGCATACCTGGAAGCTTTAAACCCTCCAGCGTGCAAAGGGGGAGGAAAGCAGAGCATGCGGGGGCCCATAAGCTGAACAATTCCTGTCTAGACCTCCTTTTTACATTTGTTCCTAATTTCACGCTCCACAGGCTCCCAGATTCATATATTTAGCAATAAATATCCTGGTAAAGGGAAGCGCTGTACAGCTCCTCTGTGGTCTTGGAGAAGGTATGTGGGAGCCCTGGGCTGAGCAGTGCAGGCACGGGAGGCTCATTCCCTCCTCGGCTCCTCCCTCCGGGTCAGGAGCCCTCCAGCTACCCAGGATGTGTGACCCCATCCAAATTCAGCCCCCAGCACATCATCCCTCCCTCCCGGCCAGCAGGAAGGGGTGCAGGGGGGTGTTTGCCCCCAGCCCAGCAGCCCTTTGCTGTAGGAACACCCCAGTGCCATGGGCTGACAGGGATGGTGGCCCTGGGGTTACTGGGAGCACGCAGGGCTCCTCCTTTCTCAGAGTGAAAAGGACAGGTTGTGCTGCTACAAACCCCAAACCATTTCACAATTTCCAAATGCAGGAGTTGTTTGGTTTTAGACACATCCCTGTGCCACCTGCCTGCTTTTTCATGGCCCTGCCGTGGCTGAGGAGGAGGATTTTGAGGCTGAACTGTTCACTAAAGGCCGGGTCTGCCCCAGCCTCTGCTCCTGTCTTCCCTTGGGCACTGCCACGAGGAGCTGCCCAAGTCCAACCCAGGGGCTGGGGGAAGCCTCTCATGAACAACAGAGAAGGATGAGAGAAATCATCCTCTTCCCACCTCCCCAGCACCTTGAACACGGCCCCTGGACCACCACGGGGCAGGGAGGGGCTGCTCACAGCTGCGCCTGGCTCCGTGCAGCCCCTCGGGAGGGCTGTGTGGGAGGAAGGCTTCCAGCAGCTGGGGGGGCTGAGCTCAGCCCAGCCCGAGGCTCCAGCAAATACCCGGCTCTGAAAAGCTCAGCTCCAGGTCCAGAGGGCTCGTGTGGACCGGCCTGATGCTGCCTGCTGAAGCTGGGGGAGAAGGAGACCTGGGGATGGAGAAGGACACTGCCCCAAGGTTCCTCTAAGCACCCAGTTAAGGGATCACAGGTACTAAAAATAATCTTCCAGGCAATTAAATAAATGAGGATTTCAGCTGTCCCATCCCACCCCAACTCCCATCTGCAGGGCAACAAAATCACTCCAAAGAGTTTTGCATCAGCTGGAAGTGCTGCCATGGCAAGTGATTAAAAAAGGGGAATGCTGGTCCTGCTGAAGCTGTGCCTGCACGAGGAGATCGTGTCTCACCTGCAAAGACCTGTACCCAAAACTTGTCCCTCTGTGCTGCTACTGCATCCCCCAGCAGCCCTGGGAGCTGCTTCCTCTGCAGCACAAATGTGGGAATTGCCCTTCTTCACCTGCCTCCAGGAGCTGGGGATGCAGACAGAACAGCCAGGCTGGGTACGAGATGCCAACAGCACAGACAGAGATTGATCCACCCTGCTGAACACCCAGGGATAAACACAGGCAGAAACAGCCCCTGCTCAAGGGACACTCGGCAGGAGACCCTGCCCCTCGTCCACTGTCTGTGCAGGGCAGGGGGCTCAGCTCTGCCCCGCGCTTCCGAACAGCTGGGATGGAGAAAGGAAAGCAGAAAAAAAAGAGGAAAAAAGGAGAAAAAAAGGAGGAAAAAAGGAGAAAAAAAAGGAGGAAAAAAGGAGGAAAAAAGGAGAAAAAAAGGAGAAAAAAAGGAGGGAAAAAAGGAGGAAAAAAGGAGAAAAAAAAGGAGAAAAAAAGGAGGGAAAAAAGGAGGAAAAAAGGAGAAAAAAAGGAGGAAAAAAGGAGAAAAAAGGAGAAAAAAGGAGGAAAAAAGGAGGAAAAAAGGAAGGAGAAAAAAAGGAGGAAAAAAGGAAGGAGAAAAAAGGGA
Source organism: Prinia subflava (assembly GCF_021018805.1). Lineage (NCBI taxonomy): Eukaryota > Metazoa > Chordata > Aves > Passeriformes > Cisticolidae > Prinia > Prinia subflava. The sequence goes on from NC_086258.1 coordinate 7,646,739, forward strand.
GGAAAAAAGGAAGGAGAAAAAAGGAGGAAAAAAGGAGGAAAAAAGGAGGAAAAAAGGAGAAAAAAAGGTGAAAAAAATGAGAAAAAAAGGAGGAAAAGAGGAGAAAAAAAGGAGGAAAAAAGGAGGAAAAAAAGGAGAAACACGTATCCCACCCTCTACAGGGAGCAGGGGGGGCCAGCACCGTGTCCTGAAGTGACACCATCCTGCCTGTCTTGGCTCTGCTCTGCACCAGCACATCCCTGGCTCCTCTCTCTGCTTGCACAAGTTGTTTCTGCACCGAGCGCTGCCGTGTGTGGGTGTCCTGCAGCACCCGGGAAGGGCCTCTGAGCGGGGAGAGACCCCAGCACAGCCCCCAGGCTGACCCTCATCCGGCCTGGGCGGGGGGAAACAGCTCCTTGGGTCACCCCAGGGCAGAGACCCAAGGGACAGACCTCAGCAGGGGGATGGTGAGGTGGGGAGGTTGGAGTTCTGAGTGGAACTTGGGTGTTGGAGCAGCTGTGGGGGCAGCTGGGGGGGTCTGAGCCCGTGTGCTGCAGGGAGAGGAGCCTGGAGGGTCCTGCCCTGGGTGGGCACTGCAGACACTTCCAGCTCACCCACGTGCCACCAGTGCTGAGGGTGACACTGCTGATCAGGCCCTGCCTCAAAAGGAAGAGAAAGAGCTCAGCACCGTGCCAGGGAAACAGGAGAGCATGGGAGAGAGTGATGCTGCCTGTCCAAGATCCCACTGCCCTAAGCCACTGGGCCTTGCTGCTTTCTGTCCTGGGTGCAGACAGCATTTAGGACCTTGAACCAGAACAACAAGAAATTAATAATTTTAATTAATAAAAATTGAACCAGAATAACAAGCAATCCCACAGTAATGGGATGGGACAGTCACAGTAATGAACTGTCCAGGGCAGAGCAGACTGGATCCGAGCCCTTGGTGCTGTGAAGTTCAGGATAAGCCTGGTTCACACTCCTCTGCTGCCACCCTGGAGCTCCCCCAGTGCCACAGCTCTGCCCAAAGGCAAACCCCAGAGAGCACCGGTGTGAGGGGAAGCCACTGCCACCAGCCTGGGAGGTGGGAAAGCAGCAAATAAACCAGGAGCCAGCACCAGCTTGGTGGCAAATCCAGCCTTCCTCGTGCATTTCCCCCAGTTCCTGTAATCCTACCCAGTCAATGAATCAGAGCTGGGCTCTGGGAACGGCCGGGCAAGGTGCCAGCAGGAGACTTTGCATGGCCTGAGCCAGCGGACAGGGCAGCTGCCAGAAACACAGGCAGGAACAGGAACGTGGCTTTCTGTATGAAAAACGCTTTAACCAGAGGGCCTGCATCAGTCCCACGTGCTCCCTGTCCCCTCCCAGGGCAGCGTTCCTGCCTGGGGGCAGCGTTCCTGCCTGGGGGCTGCGTTCCTGCCTGGGGGCTGCGTTCCTGCAGGGATTCAAACAGCCAGGCTGGGCTGGGGTGGGCTGGGGAAGGGGCTGGGTCACTGCAGACCCCTGGCTTTGCCACCTGGGCACTCCTTAGCACAAGGGGACACATCTCAGGGACACATCTCATCCCTCCATCCCAGTGCTGTCCCCATGGGGAACCCCATCTCCAGGCACTCCGCGCTCCAAAGGGGCTTTTTGAATATTTTATGAGCAGAGGGCACTTTGCTCTCTGCTGTGCCCTGCTGGGAGAGTGCTGCTCACAAATTCCCAGGCTCTCCCACAGCAGATGGGTCCTCCTGGGTGCTGGAGATGCCTCAGAGATCCCAGCAGTCCCAAATTCCCACCCGCATCCATCAGGACTCTGCTCATCCCGTCCCTGCTCAGACACAGCCCCTGCACTCAGGAGAGGCTTTCCCTGCCCTGAAAGGTGCCACTGTTGATGGTCCCTGGAATAAAAGGAATTTTATCAGCCTGTGGCACATCAGAGAGGGCTCCACCAGGTTTTAGTGCCCTGGCAGCAGGAGCCAAGGCTGGAGGTACATCAGGATCACACAGATAAGCACTGGGCTGATTTAGGGATGTATCCCCCGTGTCTGCATCAATCAGAACCCACAGTAACTCCACAGAGGGCTGGAGGGACCAGGGACTGTTCCTCTCCTTTCTGCCCATTCTCAGCTCAGCCCTTTGCAGCAGAAAATCTCCCCCAGTGCTCCCAGAGCAGTGCTGAGGTGGGAAATGGGTCACACTGAGCTGCTCCTTCTGTCTGCTCCTGTCATAATTCAATATAACCACATATCAAAATGGTGCTACAGATCATTAACTCCCCAAACTTTACAATGAAAAGTGTTTTGTTAAATAGCACGTGCCAGTCCAACATTGGCCCCTTGTTGTATAAGCTTTTTCCAAATGCCAAGGACACGCTGTATATGCACCTCTGCAGGTGTCCCTGTCACAGAACTGTATTTTGGGTCAAAGGGACCTTTAAAGGTCATCAGGTGTGACCCCCACAACCTGTGACAGCAGCTCACTGACCACAAAACCCAGCAGAGGAGGCTCAGGCTGTTCCACAGCAATCCTACAGCAGGAGCCTCTTCAAACTGTGGGATTTCCTGAAGCCCTAAAAAAGGCAGAAGTTCATGGCAGAATCAGGGATCCTCTCCCAGCAGGTTTTGGAGCAGGGATGAGCTCTCAGCCTGAGTTTCCAGCACTCTTAAGAAGGTTTCCCTGGATCCAGGGGTTGCCCATGCCAGGGAATGTGTGCTCTGCAGTAATGAGGCACTAATGGCATTTAGCACAAGCAAATCACGCCTCACAGAAATAATATTTGCACAGCTCATCAAAGCGGAGTGAAGGCTTGCTAAGCACAGTGCCAGGCAGGAATTTCAATGGCTGCAGATGCTCCACGGAGAGAGGCTGGAGGGAGGGGGGGAATCGCTGAATCACCTGGATGCTGCCCTTGGGAATGTCCCCTCCAGGGCCACCCCGAAGGTGCTGCTGTCCTCATTCCAAAGCGACTGGGGAAGGTGACAGCAGGCACTGGGGAAGGTCCAGCTGCACCTCCAGCCTCCCTGCACAGCTGGGATACAGCCCTGCCTCATCCCAGAGTCCTGCTTCATCCCAGGAATCCTGCCTCACCCCTGGAATCCTGCCTCACCCCTGGAATCCTGCCTCATCCCAGGAGCTCTGCCTCATCCCAGGGGCTCTGCCTCATCCCAGGAATCCTGCCTCATCCCAGGAATCCTGCCTCACCCCTGGAATCCTGCCTCATCCCAGGAGCTCTGGTTCATCCCAGGGGCTCTGCCTCATCCCAGGAATCCTGCCTCATCCCAGGAATCCTGCCTCATCCCAGGGGCTCTGCCTCATCCCAGGAGCTCTGGTTCATCCCAGGAATCCTGCCTGATCCCAGGAATCCTGCCTCGTCCCAGGAATTCTGCCTCATCCCAGGAATCCCGCCTCATCCCAGGAATTCTGCCTCATCCCAGGAATTCTGCCTCATCCCAGGAATCCTGCCTCATCCCAGGGGCTCTGCCTCATCCCAGGAGCTCTGCCTCATCCCAGGAGCTCTGCCTCATCCCAGGAATCCTGCCTCATCCCAGGAGCTCTGGTTCATCCCAGGAATCCTGCCTCATCCCAGGAATCCTGCCTCATCCCAGGAGCTCTGCCTCATCCCAAGAATCCTGCCTCATCCCAGGAATCCTGCCTCATCCCAGGAAGTTCTAATTAAACTGAGTCTTACAAGCTGCAAGCCTGATCAACGTTTTAATCCATTTTTATATAAATAAATTTTAAAAGAAATATGCTTAGAATGCCTGATATCCTCATATTCTGCAGGATTAAGCATAAATGCAGCATTAAAAAAAAAAAAAACAAAACCCACCACACTGAAATATATTTTGCATTCCTAAAGAAGGAAAATTAAATTTGTCTACAATATACATGTGTGTTTCATTTATGCCTGTGTGTATGCATTAATCTACAATTAATATAGGCACGGACAGAAAGTATAAAAATATCCTGGGTGAAGGAGCCATCGATCCCGAGCTGTGCTGAGCCATCGACCGGGCCGGGGAGGAAGGGCACGGTGAACAATGCCTGTAAGCAGGAATTCCAACAGCTCTGCATTCCCAAGGGGGGTGACCGCGCCCGGGAAGGTCCTCAGCAGATTAAAGTCTTTGCCTGCTTCCCTTTGCTCAGGAGTGCAGCCTGGGATGCAGGGAATTCTTTTAAAATAAAATATAGAGAGCTCCAGGGATGCCCTCCAGCCACCACCAGCGCATGGAGCAGCAGCCCCCTGTCCCTGCCCAGCCCTGCCAGCTCTGGGGACATCTCCATCAGTGTCACACTGCTCCCCCCAGCACCCCTGAGCTCTCCTGGGCTCTGGCTTTCCATGAAATCCACTTTTTTTCCTCCTGGATCCCCCTCCTCTGCCTGGGGACGCAGCCCTGGGTCTGTGCTTCCAGCTCCTGCTGCTGCTGTGACACCGGGATCTCCACAGGCAGCCCTGCCTGGGATCTCCACAGAGACATACGTTGCTGCTCTCATTAAAAAAAGAAAAAAAAAAGCCAGAAAAAGGGGTTGGGAGTTTCCATAGCTACAGCTTTACATGGCTCTGGTGGAGCCTCTGGCTCAAGCCCTGTAATGAGGCACAAGCAGAGCGGGTTTTCTCCCACTCCAGCCCAGCAAGGCAGCGTGGTGCATGAATAAAGAGCAGGAGAAGAGAGGGGGAGCTCAGGGATCTCGGAAATAGCACATAAATGTTAAGGACTGGACTTTGGCACACGTTCCCTGCCCTGGGGCTGGGGCAGGGCATGAGCTGCACTTGGGGAGGGAGGGAAGGAGCCCCTCACTCATCACAGGGTGAGTGAGATGAATCTTCAGGCTGCTTGACATGGGCAGAGGGCAAAAACTGCTGGATTTAAATTCCTGTCTGCCTGGAGCTCCCAGGGCTGGACCTCAGGGACTCAGGGAGGGCAGAGGTTTGGGGCTGCTGCCAGGGCTGAGACCCTGCCCACAGCACCTGGGACAGGGGAGGCTCACCCTCCATGGCCTTTGTTCAGTGTAATGTCACCCCCTTAGGGCTGCTGTCAGCACTGTCACACTGCATTTGCAAAGTGATCACGGAATTCCAGATTGCTTTGGGTTGGAGGGACCTTAAATTTCACCTCATTCCACCCCATTCCACCCCCCCTCCCGTGGGAGGAACACCTTTCACTACCCCAGGTTGCTCCAAGACCTGTCCAGCCTCCCCTTGGACACTTCCAGGGATCAAGAACAAGAGGGAAATGAGGTTCCTCATTGTTTTCACCCTGGAGTTTCTCTACAGGCACTAAAATCTCCTTATGTCATCCTCTTTAATAAGGATTTATCATTGCTGCACCAGGGAATTAATACAGACCGTCTGAGAAGGTAATTTTCAGATTCTTGGGAACTCACCATGAACCAGTTCCAGTAAATTTTCCCTTTTTTTCCTCACCTTAATTTTGTTACAGCTTTTCCTGGGAGATGAGAGAGGAAAAGATTTAAATAAAACCCCGAGACAACAACCCCACAACAACAAAACCATAAGCGAAAGAGCGGAAAAAGATAAAGGAACTCGCACAGCTCAGCTGAAAACCCTCATTAGGAGAATAAAGAAAGGAGGAAAAACCTTCACACAAATTGCTCTGCTCAAGCCCACGTGGGCTGGGAAGTGCCAGGATCAAATGTTTGAGATATCGACTGTTCCCAGGGACAGCAGCTTTCCCAAAGCAGAACACGTGTCAGGGATCCTCTTGCCTCTCGTCAGCACGGGGTGACACCAGCCCTGCCTTTGAAATGACTCCTTGATGCTGGAGAGCCCCTAGAGAGCCAGGCAAGGGCTCCTGAGCCTCACTGGCACCTCCTCGCCCTGCCCAGCAGGCAGAGAAACGCTGCCACGGGCACCAGAATGTGGGAAACTGAGGCAGGAGAGGTGGGGGGGATGGAGTGAGCAGAAACTTCTGCTCAGTGCTGAGGCCTCCTGAGCAGGCAGCAGCTCCGCAGCCTTGGGAGGGCTGGACCTGGAACAGAGACTGGACAGAGCCAGAGAATAAAGGAGATATTTATTAAAAGGCCTTTAAGGATCCACCTTGGGCAGCACAAGAGCCTGGCCAGGGCTACACCCAAAGTGGACTCAAAATGGGCACAAAATGGTCCCAAAATGGGCACAAAATGGACAAACCCTCACGAGGTCTCACACTTTGATAAGTTTTGGTCCATTTGCATATTGGGGTTTAACTGTCCCGTTCCAGCTCCAGGCTGGGAGGTCCCATCCTTGTTCCTCTCTCCAGCCACCCTTGTTTGTGCTTTAGGGCTGAAAGTTGTCCTTGGTGTGCAGCAGGAGAAGGATTTGTTTTGTGTCCCTGCTGTGTGCAGAGCTGAGTGAGCCTGAGTGTGAGCTCAGAGCTGCACCCTGGGCAGCACAGAGCCTGAAATAAATGGAATTAAAACTTAAGGCATCACCTTTCTTGCTTAAATGGTGCCTGACTGGCAGCACTTCAAAGAACCAGAAAATGGCAGGGTTCTTCTCCTAGCCAAGCCTCAGGCCAGTGCTCTGAATCCCACAGCAGCCCCAGGAGGGGTCAGGGCCCTGAGCCCACCAGGGATGAGCTCACAGAAATGCTTCCCTCAGTCCTGGAAAGCAGGAGGAGCTCACACAGCAGCCCCAAACCCCAGCTGGATTTCAGCTCTCTTCCCTTGCACTGTGAGTTCGCTTCACCTGGACGCGGTTGTTGGAACTCCTTGGGAAGCAGGAGCTGCTGTTCTGCTGTTAAACAGCAGAGTTAATGTACTGGACTGAGAGCCCAGAACCAAATGAGCAAAACTGCTGGTTTTCTGAGCTGAGCTGGGATGGACTGGGAGCCCAAATCAGCAAACCCTTCACTGAACCCACGCTGATTTTCTGAGCTCTCCAGGCACCACCTCCCTATGGAGCCCTTCACTGCCATCCTGCCTCAATGTAAACCAGACAGAAAGCTGAAGTTTGAGTCTTACAAAACCCAGAGCTGTAAAAATGTGAGCATCTTCCCTGCCCAGTGCCTGGCAGTGCCCCAAAATGGGCGATGGAGCTGCTCCTGTGGGAGATGCCCCTTTGGAAAGTTCATCAGACCAGAAATCTCCTGTGGGAGTCAGGAATACATCCACTGCTGGCCCAAACCATGGGCCTAATTAAAAACCACCCTCCAGCCTGGCTACCGCTCCTGGGCTTGGCAGAAGGGAGGATGGAGCATGAGGGGACCCAGGAATTTCTGCTGGGAGTCCAGGATGCTTCAGTGCTGCTTCCGGTGGGTTTAATTGGCATTATCATGGAACTGCACAAGCCCTTGATATTTGGGTTATGAGGTGATGTTAACAGCCAAATCAAAAAAAGCCCTTTTCATTTCAGGTCCTGACAAACCTGTATTAATTTTTGGGAATTTTCTCTTTTCCAGCAAAACTCCAGCAGCAGCGTGTGCCCATTTTATGCATCCCTAGGGCTGAGCAACTTTAATCCTCTGCAGTCAACAGTTCTGCCACAGCCCAGCAATCTTCACACTTTATATTTACTACCAATCAAGTCAGACAGTGTTTTAGAGACTAATCCTTTGCCTGCCAATTTGAACATTCAAAAATATGAAGTATTTATAACAGTACCTAGAAATCAGGTAAGATCAGTGCTTGTTTTCTCGGAAATTGCTGTCACTGTTTTATGTTTTCTGTAACCTGCATTGTTTTCTTTGAAAAATTAACATAAACAAAGATGTGGTGCCAGAAAAACAAAGGAAAATAAGTGCAACTAAGAAAATTCCACTTTCTGTGGGCTGAATCTGCTCCCACGAGCTTCTGTGAGAATCAGGAATAACTCTCGAGAAAACAGCAAAGCTGAAGTGTTGCAAATTAGAAAAAAAAATAATCTGGAACTGTCTAATATTCATTGTGCTCATCTTTATCTCTGGGGGCTGGGCCTGCCCATGGGATGTCACATCCAGAGCTGGTCACAGGCATCACAGAACCCCAGAATCCCAGACTGGTCTGGGTTGGGAGGGACCTTAGAGCCCCTCTCATTCCACCCCTGCCATGGGACACCTTCCACCACCCCAGGGTGCTCCAAACCCTGTCCAACCCGGCCTTGGAGACACCCAGGGGCAGGCACAGCTTCTCTGGGCAGCCTCCCCTGCAAAGAGCAGAGACCTGAGAGTCTCTGTGATGCCACTGCTGGAGACCCGAGCTGCCCTCGGAGTCACAGTTTGGGTGGGAAGGGACATTTAAAGGCCACCAGGTCCAACCCCCAGCCAGGAGCACATTCCCTGCCCTGGGTGGACCTGAACGCTGCCACAGTCACTCAGAAAATGGCTTTGGTGACAGCTGGGTGGGAGACATCACCTGGAGGGCTCTGAGAACACCTTTCGAGCATTTTAAATCATTTGGATGCGGAGGTGGGGCTGGCTCTGCTCTCCTGGCAGAGCTGCAGCCGCAGGCAGGGCAGCTCCGTGCCTGTCGCTGTTTGCACGAGGAGAAAGTCACACAGGGAGCCCATGGGACAGCCCTGAGTTTGAATTGTTACCTCGGTTGCTCCTTTGTGTAACATAACAATAAACCCACTAAATTTCCCTAACAACAAACGCAAATCAGCGCTCGTTATCCCTCCCCTCGCAGCTCCACTCCCACTCTCTCAGCAGAGCTGTTTTCCCCCAGATCCCACCGCTGATTTTTCCAGGGCTTAGCCTCCCAGCAGGCAACACCAACCAGACCGAGACCCCTCCTTCCCCTTCCGCGGAGAGCCTCCATCCCTGCAAATCCCCCTTGCACTCGCCGAGAAGATGGGGAGAGATCCCCAACAGCGAGGCCGTGCATCTCCTCAGCCACCCTCACACCTCCAGGCCGAGCCCCCACGCTGTAATTCCTCCCCAGGACAGCCTGGAGTGGCACAAAAAGCCTCCTGCGTTCCCCTGTAACCCCGTTTTCGCTCTTGGTTGTGCTCAGTCGGGAGCTGTGCTGGGTGGAAAAGCGGGATGCGGGAGGAGCATCGCTGCCTGCAGGGATGATGCAGGAACTCCGCGGGGACAGCCTCCCTGCACACGCTGCCGCCTCGCCGAGAGGGCAGGCAGCAGGTGAAGGGAAAAGCTGATGGTTTGCCAAAGCCCAGGAGGGGAGATCCATGACGGATCTAAAAAAATCCCCGCACAGACAGCGCAGGGAATCCAGCTGCAAATCGCATTGCGAAGGGCGAGCAGCACCCTCTGCCTAAATCGGGAGGCAGACGCGGCTTTCCGAGTGCTGGGATCGCACCGTCCCTGCCGGCCACCTCGGAAAATACCCCAGCATTTCCCAGAAAAACCCCAACACCCCGAGAAGCGAAGGTGGAATATTTGGAAGAGAAACGAGCAAAGCAGTCTCTAGGTAAGTTATTTTTCTCGCAGGAAGCCGTGCCTGTGAGCGGTGCTTCAGCAGAGCTGCGATTTTTGCAGCCGCTCCGGGGACTTGTCTGACGCTTCCCTGTGAAATCCCCCTCGCTCCCGGCACGCTCCCGCAGCACCACAGCGAATTCCAGCCTCAAAGGAGCCTCTGGAGCATCTTTTACAACAAAGCCACGACATCCCTCTGCTGTGATCAGTGCCAGTGTGTGAATCTTTGAACCTCCGGGCATTTTGATCCCGTTCAGCTGAAGTCACCCGAGGTTGTGGAGATGAGGAATCCACGCCAAGGCTGGGGTGATCCCCGGAGGGTTTCAAAGCAGCCCCATCACCCAGCAATGTGGGGGTTTCCCCTGCCCCAGCAGCCACTTTTGTGGCATTGATACTGATGGATTTCCACCTTTCACCCCAAACACTCCCTGAGGAACGAGAGGAGCTGGCATTGCCTGGTGCCAGCTCTGTGGGGACAAGGCAGTGCTCCAAGGGGCCACTCGTGTCCATCAAGGTCCAGCCCTTTGAGGTGGCCCAGGAACAAGGGGCAGCTCTGCACAGGAGAAAAAATAAATGCAACCACACAGGGCTCTTCCTCCTGGTTTGCTAAGACGGGAAGGAAGGGGAGGAAATCCTAGCTGTGTGGCCTGCTCACCACTCGCATCTCCCCCAGAATAATGAGCTTATGAGCTTCTGCAGCTCAGAGCCTGCGATGCACCCTGAGCAAAGCCACGGCCCGGCCTCAGAGCCAGACCTAAAGCTGCTGGTGCCAGGGCTCTGTCCCCTGCTGAGCAAGATCATCTCCTTTATCCCCTCCCCAGGATGGGCCAACCAGCTCAGCCTTGAAAGAGCCTAAGCTGGACTTCAGTAGCAATTAAAAGGGAAAAAAAAACCCCCTGCTTTTCCACCAAAGGCAGCTTCCCGTGGTTATCTCGCCACCTGAGGAGTTTGTGATTGTTATCTCGGAAAGGGAGGAGGAAGAGGACGGGGCTGTGGAGCAGGAGGGCAGGGCTGAAGCAGCAGTGGGTGAATGAAGGGAAAAGGGAGGGATGGGCAGCAGGGAGGGTGTGTGGGGTCTGAGCAGCCCCAAAGGGCTCCCGGCAGCACTGAGAGCCTGCAGCAGTGACAGAGCCTCACAGCAGCGCCGGGGGAGGCACAGGGGAGCTGGAGCCAGCGGAACAGGACGGTCCTGCTGCAGGCAGAGCCCTCAGCCTGGCTCCAGAGCAGCTCCAGGGCTCCACTCCCCCTCCGAGAAAAACACTGGTGGAACAGGAAGGTGTGAGCCCACGACGTGATTTCCTCTCTGAGGGGCAGGAAGTCATCAGTGAGCATTAATTCTGCCTGCCCTGGGGTTGAGGAGAGCAGCCAGCAGTGGCTCCTGCCAGGAGCAGGGGCAGATGTGGGAGTGACAGCAGAGCCACGGCCCGTCCCAGCAGCATCCCTGTCACCTGGGCCAGGGGAGGGGAGGACAGCGGGCCCTTGGCTCCTGCCAGGAATTCTCCTTTTATCCTTTGAGAGGCTGTTCAGTGCTCTGGGACGTGCTGAACCGAGGCGTGGGCTCAGAGTTGCTCCTGCTGTGGCCTCGCTGAGCCCTGGCAGCCCCCGCCAGCCCCCTCTCCCTGCAGAGCCTCCCACCCTCGGCTCAGGTGCTCAGGGAAGGCTGCTTTATCCACGGCTAATGACGTTTATTTTCCCCTCAGTGCCTCCGGGAGGCCTCTTTCTCTTGCCCTCCCTGCTGATGTGAATCCTGCTGCCCTGTTATGCTGATCTGAGACCTTTTTTTGTCGTTGAAGTGCCGGTGAGCTGCCCTGCATCCCCCATCCGTGCCCCCAGCCTGCTCTTCCTTCAGCCATTTCCCAGGTTTGATCCCACCAGCAGTGAAGCAAAGAGCAAACCCCCTCACATTTTCAGGTTGGATCAGGTCCCTCCCCTGGCCAGGACAGGCTGAGCCTTACTTTGGGGTTTTTGGTGAGTTCCCTCTAAAAGGTCCTTCAGAAAAGGCAATTACCACAGTGCCATTAAAGCTTTCACCACTGCACGGCCAGATAAGTCGCTGGGAGCCTTTTGAAATAACCTTTAAACAATGGATCCTGTCTTGTTTACTGAATGTTTCTGAACTCAACAGTAATGCATCCAGATGTCACCCCTGCCTACCGTAGGCCTAACTATTTCTGGAAACACACCAAAGGCAAATTGCTTGGATAATGTCAGATATTGTTGCAAAAAGAATATGACAAGTTTCCATCTCCTTGATAAAAGCCGTGGAGCAGAGAGTTATTTCCCAGGGCAGCAGAGCCGCGTGCGCCTTCGTGTAGGAGCTGCACCTCTCCCTCCTGCAGCTCATGGACAGGTGGACAGTGGCACGTGTTTCCCAGCTTCCAGCTCGGGAAAACATCAGTGCTGCTGTCCAGAGAAGCTCAGCACACTCACAACGTCCACGCTGGAGGGGTCTGTGGCTGCAGGTGGCTTTTGTCCTGCAGGAGGGAGGGAGATGCACTGGAGAGGGTGAGCAGGGGCTGAGCTGCCCTGGTGGTGCCTCAGCACTGTGGGGAGTGGGGTTAAATGTCAGCTCTGAGCTGTCACAGGGGATTGCTCGACGAGCAGGAGAAAAACTCTGTCTGAAGTGAGAGGGTGACAGACCTTGCCAGCCCCTGGCTCATGTCCTGGCTCCACTCCTTGTCCTGCCAAGGGGAGCTCAGGCTGAGGGAGGTGCTGGACACAACACTGCCCCTGCTGACGCTCAGCTCCAGAGAGAAATCTCCACTCTTGGACACAGGATGGGGTAAAACCATCATCGTTGTGGTTCTGGCCTAAACCAAGTCCTGTCCCTGCTCAGTGATGCCTCTGACACCTTGGGAGCCACATCTCCATGGAGCCTGGTCCTCCTGCTGCTGCCCTGAGCTGCTGTTAATGGGTCAAGGCTGTTATTAACCTTTCCAGGGGAAAAGAGGCCCAGGGATGTTTCAAAATATTATTCTGACCTTTAATTTTGTTCTCCAACCTTTGCAGCTGCCCTCTGCCCAGGGCTGCTCTAAGCAGGTTCCCAAGGCCCCAGTCCTGTCTGGGTTGGCCCTGGTGTGAGCTGAATGTGGCTGAAAGGTCTGGAGGGGCTCAGAGTCCATGAGCCACCTACCTGTCACCCCTCTGCCCACCTGCACTGCTGGGATAAAGGCTGTTTGCTCAGGAAAAGGGGGAACCAATCCTCCCTAGGAGATCCCAAGGAGAGAAGCAGGTAACACACACAGACCTGGGAGAAAACGCAACGTAGACAGGGAATGAGCTGCAAGTTCAACCCCAACAGCTGCCACCTCTGCTGCATCCTTCCCTGCACCTCTTCAATGTCACAAGCTGCATCACCAGCCGTGGCTGCAGGAGCCCTGCCAGCATGCAGCACCTCATTCCCGGCCATGTCCTTGTCCATATCCATGACAACACGACAGGTACCGGAGCAGGCCGAGTGACAAGGGACGAGCCATCCCTGCTCCTTCCACCAGCACTGCGCAGCCAGAGGGAAAAGCCTGAGTCAGGCAAATCCCTTGGAGCTTGGCCAGCTGCAAAACCCCTCCTTGCCTCATGTGCTGGGCACTGAGGACATGTCCTGACACCCCAAAGGTCAGTGGCACAGGCCCTGCCAGGCTGTGAGGATGCAGCAAAGCTCTCTGGGCTGCACATAAATGCCTGAGGGAATCTGGCACCTTTATCTCTTCGAGTCTGGCACCCAGCAAACTTTTAAAGATCCTAAAGGGGTGCTGAGGAATGGCTGTGGGGTCAGGGGTGTTCATCAGCTTCGAAGTGGGAACCATTTAGAAAGTCTTGGGTCAATAAACCACGGGCAGTGAGTCTGTCCCTTACCCACTGCTGAACACATTCTCCTGAGAGAGCAAAGCCCCTGGGTCAAACCTTCAGGCTTGCCTCTCGTGTCACCTCCACGAGGGTTTAGGGACTGCCACAGATTCAACGGGAACGGGTCAGGAGATGTGACAGCCAGACCCATCTAGCAGGCTTTGCTGGAAAACAGCGACCACAGCGAGTGCACAGCCAGGAGCCACAGCGCTGGTGATGTTCTGCAGCTCCTTGTGCCAGGTAGGCACAGGTATTTCAGAGCTGCCTGTGTCTGGAATCTGTGCCCGCTGGCAATAAACCAGAAAGGAACAAATGCTGCTTCCTTCCTTCCTTCCCCTCAAATCCCCACATCCTCTCTGAACGAGAACCAGTGTACTGCGCGGTGATAAATCAACATCAGTAGCTTTGCAGGGGATTTTGTTGAAGTTCTTTATCTCTCCTGAGCACCAGCACCATTCCTTAAGAGGTCCTGTCATCGTTCTGCACAGAAATCCTGACACACAGAGGAAGGAGGTTACACTTCTAATTACAGCTGCACGGTCTTTAAAGTGTTTAAAATCCCTTTTCACCAACTGACAGCCCCTAGTGCACCTTTCTGCTCATTCCAGGGAAGAAGAACATCAACCACAGAGACTGCAAACAACCTCCAGCTATTCCCAAGCCATTGCAATGGGGCAGGAGCCTCAGCACAGGTGTGGGATAGTTCAGGCACTCACTTCATGCACAATTCACGTCAACTGCTTTCCCTCACAGCTATAATTTAGATGCTTCCTCAGCGGAGACAAGATGTGATGACTAAAAATCCCATCCTACCGGGTACTTTTGCTCAAATGAAGTCGCCCAGGAGCACCATCTGCACTCTCAAAATCGGGATAACCCACCAGGTTCCCTAAAATGACAGCCATACATCATGACAGACTGAAGTGCAGAGTTTTCCCATCTAGGTTTTATGCTGATTTCGCTGCTCGTTTCAGGCTGGAAGACAATCTGTTGAACCTCAAAGTGCCGTCTTCTCTTACCTTGAATTTATCCTGCCAGAAAACTGTCTACCTTAATGAGTATGAGCACACCCCCACTGCCTCCCAAGTTTGGTGATCTGTTATGTCAAATATAAATAATCCTGTCTGAAAGCGGTCGATATGGGGAAATGAAAAGCCATCTTCCCCGGGGGGATTTCTCTCTCCCTCCCACAGCCCCCCTGAGCCCTCAGGCTACCTTTAATGTGCTGAGCAGCATCCATGTGGCTCTGAGAGCACAGACCTTGATGGCTGCTGGATTCAGAGTGACAAAAACAACCCACAGGTGACAGTGCCATCACCTTCCTCGCATGCTTCCTCTCCATCCCTGCTTTGCTGAGCTGATGGGATCGTTTGCTACCTAACCCGGGGCTGGGGTGTTCTACAAACTCATTGGGATGGAGAGGGGGATTCTGATGTCCTTTGGGGCCGGCACATGAGATGGAAACAGAGTGAATCACACGGCTCCAGGTGAGATGTGCAGACAATGGACAGAGGCCGGTTCCAGTCCCACACTGAGTGCACAAAGGGGACCGAGGTGTCCCTGGGGCAGAGAAGGACACGACCCACACACCCAGGAAGGGCACGGGATGGGGGCAGCTTTCCCACTCCGTCCCTGAAAGGTGCTTTCATGGCATCCCTGATGGGCTCTGGAGCTGAAGATGCTGCAGGATGAAGGAAAACCTTGCCTGGAGCACCCCGGTGCAGGTCTGAGGTGGTGGGACTTGCCCGGTCCCTCCGGGCAGGCTGTGGGGCAGCGGACGCCGGGCAGTTCCCCATGTCCCTCCTCACCCCATCTCCCCCTGTAAACCCCTCCCAGCCCCACTCCGGGACCGTGCTGTGCCTGCTGCCCTCCCCGCGGGCATCCCCCAGGATGCGGGCTCGGCGCCGCTTCCCCGGGGCAGCGAGCCCGGGCAGTCCGGATGCACCGGGAAGCGGGCGGCGGGGGCGGCAGCCAAACAAACGGGAAAAAACCACCGCGAGAGACCCCAGCGCTGCGAGAGACGGGGAGAAAGGGCCCGGCAGAGCCGGGGGGGTCCCGCGGAGCCCCCCCATCTCCCTCTGCGCTTACCTTCAAACGGGGGAATGGGGCCGGCTCGCTCAGGTGAGGACCGCGTCTCCCGAAGTCTCCCGCTCGGAGAGCATCAACACCGAAATAAACGTATTTTTTAAAAAAAATCTTAAAAACGAAATAATGATCAAAAAAAGAAAAAATTAAAAATAAGGGGCGGAAAGGAGGCTGAGGAGGCGGGCGGCAGCGGCGGGCGCGGAGCAGGCAGCCGGCAGCAGCCACCCCTGTCGGCACATGGCCGGGCCGGCGGCTCTGCGGGGGCCGCTCCCGCCTCCCCGCCCCGCTCCCAGCGCCGCCGGGGCCGCCAATGACGGGCCGGGAGCGGGGCCGGGCCGAGCGGCGGCCCCCGGGCCCCGCAGGGCCCCGCACGGGCAGCGCCGCGCCCGCCGCCCCCCGCCCCGGGATGCGGCTCCGCCGGGGGATGCGGCTCCGCTCCCCCTCCCGGCCCGGGATGCGGCCGCAGGGCCCCGGCGCGGCGTGAGGGGCTGCTCTGGGTATCCAGGAGGGGCAGAGAGGAGCTGGGAGATGGGGGACTCCCCCCAGAGCTGGGTTAGCCCCAAGGAGAGAGCGGTCATCCCGCTACGGACCGGGACCACCCCCGTACAGAGCCGGGTCACCCCCTCTATACCCGAATCACCCCCCTACAGAGCCGGGTCACCCCCTCTATACCTGAATCACCCCCCTCTAGACCCAAATCACCTCTCTCTATACCAGAATCACCCCCCTCTATACCTGAATCACCCCCCTACAGAGCCAGGTCACCCCCTCTATACCCAAATCACCCCCCTCTATACCCGAATCACGCCCCTACAGAACCGGGTCACCCCCTTTACAACCAAATCACCCCCCTCTATACCCGAATCACCCCCCTCTATACCCAAATCACCCCCCTCTATACCCGAATCAACCCCCTACAGAGCGGGGTCACCCCCTTTATAACCAAATCACCCCCTCCAGGGTGGGCTCACTCCTCTGTACCAGGATTGCCCCCTCATAGAGCCGTGTCACCCACCACGGAGCCAGGGGATGTTGGTTTGGCCAAGAGAGCTTCACCCCCAGAGCTGGCACAGGAGCAGGATCCCCCTCCCCATGCCCAGTGCGGGGAGAAAGGAGAAAGCCAAGGCAAACCCCACAGCACCCCCTCTTTGATCCCACACGGCCCCCAGGGCGTTTTAGAGGTGACACGAGTTTGTCCCTGCTCTGTTTTTCAGGAGCTGGGCTGGGGTTTCAGCTGGTTTTGGTTTCATGAGCAGGATTGGGAATGTCTCTCCTCTTCCCAAACCCGTGCCCATTCCAGCACAACCTCAGCTTAGAGACCTCATCCACAGCTTTTTCCCACAGTGGTGATTTTCAGCAGCGGTGATTCACAAGATTTCCTTAGTGCTGGAGTAGTGATGAGCCTTCAGAGCTGGAAAAAGCAAATTTTGGGACAAAAGCTGAATCCTAGAGGGGCATTACCCCTGTGGCAGGTGGGCAGCCCGCAGAGGCACCACCACAGGAGACGTGGGGTTTGTCCCCCAGCCCCAAGGTGCTGTCACAGGGGAGCACAGACTGCCCCAGCCCTCCCTGAGCTCTGCAGTCCCCGGGCTCTGTGCAGAGCTTCCCTGTGCTCAGAGGATGCTCAGTGTGTCTCAGGAGCTTCTGCCTCATCCCCTGCCACCATCCTTGCCTCTTACCACCCAAGCTGGGTAGCAGGGACCCTTCTGCAGGCCCCTGGATTGTCTCTGTCCACGGGGATGTGTCACTTTTGTCCTGCAGCACTCATTCCCCTGGCAGTGAAACTCATTCCCAAGAACTAACTTAATTTTTCTCATCAGCAGTTCCAGCCTATTGATACTTTCCTGCCCCTCTCAGCTGATGAGAATAATCAGTGTTTTTATAGCACATCTGCTCTTTTTGAGATGGTATCGCTTGTAGCACTCCTTTAATCTATACAGAGGGAAACAGTTGCATTTAATTAATTGCTCCCCAAATAAACCGATCACCTCCAGCAGTTCCAGCACACTTTACACGCAGTTCAAAAGCCTGTGCAGAGATCTGAAAGGAAAAACACTCACCACGATGACAAGAAATGAAGGTGAGGGGAAAAAAAAACCCTTTATCTATTAAAGAGTCTACTTAAGACTGTTATTATTTAATTATTGTATCAAATCCCTTAATACTGAACTGTGTTGTGGTTGCTGTTGAGTTTTTCTTCAAGGTTGCTTGAACCACGTGCAGAAGATATTGAAGGGCTGTGCTTTAAAAAAAAAAAAACAACCAATTTGAGCTTTTTATTACTTGTGCAGGTCAAACATCATCGTCTGGCAATTTGTCACCGCATCCTTGCTCAGGAATATGAACGATGGAGGTTCTGTGCTTGGCCCATTCGTTTTGGTTTCAATGCCTGGCCTCAGGTACTGCAATAAACATCTCCTTGCTTCCCAGGGAGATGTCAAAGCAATTCTCACGGAGCTGAGCCCAGGATAAGAAGCGAGGAAAAACAATGTTATAACAAGGACTTAGCAAATGCCTGGGCTGCCTTGTGCCAGTGCAGAGCTCGTTTTTGGATTTTAACATGAGGTTCGCTTACTCTAAAAGCAATTCTGGGAAGATCAGAATTCTGTGAAGCTGAAAAATGTTTTTATAATGTATTTCTGTATTGCACTGATGTACAAGACCTCCATGGTGAGCACGGTCTGGCCCTGCCAGGGGCTGTACAAACACGGAGTCCCCAGACTTTGCAACAGAAATTTTTACAGAAGGCAAGTGTTAATTAGCATCCACAGTTTGGGAGCCGGTTGATAGCCTCGAGACCTGGCAGCTGGCCAGCCACAACTTTCATCAACCCCAACATTTGGGAAGTGTCCTGTGCCTGCCAAGTCTGTGGGATAAACAGACCCAGCAGCAGCCAGGAGCCAGATCATCCGTGGGTTCTGAGTGCAGTGCTCAGGTGTGCTCACCTGTGCTCCACCACCACCCGTGGGTTATTCCCTGTGTCAATCCTTCGGTGATTTTGTGCACTCCCACTCCTGCAACCCCAAATTCCTGGTTTTCTCTCTTGGCTCCAAACTTGGCATCAAACTGCCCAGGAATATTTTATGATTTTCCCATCACTCAGCATCCAAGGCTGCTCTCTAGGGGAATTTTTGCCCCACCTCCAGTTTGCTCCATCCCCAGGGCAGGTTCCCCTTTGGTTTTCCTGGCCCTGGAGGAATCTCCCACCTGAGACTGATCCATGAGCACACCCACAACCAGACCTGGGCACTGCTGGGAGCAATGGGCTGCTGGAACTCTGCCCAGCTCCCTGTGTGTATTCCCAGTGGAACACACCGGCCTGGGGGATGCTGGTGATGTTTTTACCCTCAAAACTCCTTTGGCAATGGCAGTTTGGTGGATGTGGCACACGCCAAGTGTGTGGCCTTCCAGAGATGCAATAAAATACACACTCACCTGAGACAGGGCAGTAAAAGAGCTCCTAATATTGCTAAAGGATCCCACTGCTCGTGCAGGGCTTTGTTCCAAGAGGAAAACACAGAGTTAGGGCTTTAAACCAACTCCTGCACGTGGCAGACCCTGGGAGGGTTCAGGTACAGCGACAACACAATCCTGGCATCACCTGCCGAACACTCTCCCATTCCCTAGGACAGAGCCTTTTCCTCAGCTTCTCCCTGGCAGTAACAGGACCCCGTGTGTGCAGCTTTGCAGGGGGAGGCTGCAGCAGGATGCTCTGAGGCTCAGCTCACAGTTCCAGCCACCCTCTGGTCCTGAGGGAGGCACCAGGTGTTTTTCTCTGCCTCTTCCCCATGATTATGGAGGTTCCTTCTCTTGGAAGGTCTCCAGGCTGATCCCAAATATTGATGGCAGCAGCCTGAAAAGTCCCCACTGCCTCCTCCTCCTGTCTCTGCAGCACCTCTGTCACCTTCACTGGATTTAATTGCAGAATTTTGTATTGCTGAGAACAGCAGTGATTCCCAGGTTTGTGCTCTTCCACATCTGTCTCCTGCTTTCCTTGTAGAATTTGGGATTCTCCACCACAGGTCAGGTGTTGAAGCTTGGAAAGGTGTTGGCTTGGATTCACAGGGAGAGAGAGAGGAGAGAAAACAAATGGAGAGATGGATGGATGGATGGATGGATGGATGGATGGATGGATGGATGGATGGATGGATGGATGATGGATGGATGGATGGAGGGATGGATGATGGATGGATCCATGGATGGATGGATGGATGGATGGATGGAGGGATGGATGGAGGGATGGATGGATGGATGATGGATGGATGGAGGGATGGATGGATGGATGGATGGATGGATGGATGGATGATGGATGGATCCATGGATGGATGGATGGATGGATGGATGGAGGGATGGATGGAGGGATGGATGGATGATGGATGGATGGAGGGATGGATGGATGGATGGATGGATGGATGAGGGATGGATGGATGATGGATGGATGGATGGATGGATGGAGGGATGGATGAGGGATGGATGGATGGATGCATGCATGCATGGATGCATGGATGGATACATGGATCCATGGATGGATGATAGATGGATCCATGGATGGATGGATGGATGGATGGATGGAGGGATGGATGGATGCTCATCCCATGGTGGAAGGCATCTGGAAGGCCAGGAATGAGCTGACACAACCACAGGCTGGGAATATCACCACAGGTGAGCATCGAGGGTGGGAAAAGGGAGGCACTGGTGGATACTGGGAGCTTGGGGAAGAGTCATCACCACTGGGAGGACTGGGGCAAGCTTGCCCTGCCTCTCCTGCAGAGCAGGAGCAGAGTTGATCCTGCCTGGAGCATCTTTTGCAGGGACACGTGAATCTGTGTTCCAGTGCGTGGAGATGGTTATTGCAAAGCCACTTTATTTCTGGTGTTGTTATTGGCAGGGGAGTGGGAGTGCAATACAATTTTAGCCACCCTGATGTCTCCGTGTCCCTTACATCCCACCTCCATTCTAGAGCAGCTTTTCCCTCACATTACACGATTCTTTCGACTGTACAAAAGGGACTTTTAGCACCTGAAATGGCAAAAAATGAGCTGGTCCTGCAGGGCAGGGTCAGGTGTGGGCAGTCCTGGGAGAGCTGATGGTTGTGTGTCCCCACCAGCAGCAGCAGCCCTGGCCCCAGCAGCTGCAGGAGACAGGATTTCCTTGTATATGGCAGGAACAGGGGATGACCAAGCTCTGTGTGAGGCTCAGTGAGGATGAACTTGCTGATGGAGAAGGATGCCCGTCACACCAGGAGCTGCAGGAGCCCAGGCCCAGCCAGCAGCACTCTTTTATTCATTTAAAAACATCCCACTGAAGATCAGGGTGAGTCTCCAGACCTCCTGAGTCGGAGACCACCCCTCAGATAAACTCCACTTCCCAAAGCTCACTCCAGCCTCTCCCACCTCCCACTGGCACTATCCCCTGGATCACACAATAAACACACCCCGAGAACGCTTTTGTCTCTTCCTGTCCTTTTCAGATATTTGTGGCAATCTCTCCTGTTTATATAACAAAGCCACAGCCCAGTGTTTGTGACACCATATCCATGGAAACCCTAATATAGCATGCACAGGCGAGGAGATCTCATTAGGTGGCTCAGCTGCGGCAGCACCGGGGAGGGAATTTCTCTGGGATGCTCTGCTGGGAAGGGGCCTGGCTGCTCACCCAGCCTGGCAGGGCAGTACCACCTCCCAAAGTGCTTTCCTTTGGCTGATTTTGGCCTTTCTCCTGCTGTCCCATCACCAGTGGGGCAGTGGCTTAGCCCAGACTCCCACCTTTGGCTCTGCAGATCTGTGGCTGCATGGCTGGAGCAGGAGGAGAGGCAGAAGGGATGGAGCTCCTCAGTCAGGGCAGTCCAGTCCTCACCTTCAGTGCCAGGAGGAGAGGCTGAGCTGTAAAGAGCAGCTCAGGTCCAGTTCTGTCCCTAATTTGGCTCAGTGGGGAGGTCTGGGGCTGATCCTTGTGGAGAGTGAGGCAAAAGTTTTCTTCCGTGGTGTGAAACAAAGAAAATCTGGTCCTGAGGAAGGCAAAACAGGCTGGGAGAAAGCAAGAAATTGGAACAAGCAGAGGCTTGGCAAGGGGGATGTTACAGCATTTGTGCTGTAAGGCACAAACTCAGTGCAAGGAGGGAGAAATGGCTCTTCCCACCCATCCCTGCTGGAGCACAGTCACCTCCAGGTGTCCTGTCCTGGCTGGCACGTGGCACATCTGAGAGTTTAACCAGCCCAGGCTGCTGTCACATGTGGAGGTTCCCTGCAAAACCTCACAGCTCGCTGTGGCCCGGGTGACACAGGGACAATAAAGTTATTTTAGAGAGAGCAGACACTCACCTGTACCTCTGCTGGGCAATTGAAACCCGGACTGGCAGCCCCAGTGCCCTCCTGGTGCCCAAAAAACCCCAATGGGCAGCCTGCAGATCCTTTCTGATTCGTTATGAGAACAAGACTGGGCAAAGAGATCCTTTGGGAAGGGTGATAAACAATCCTCCCACCTCGGGGGTGTGATGGAACACATCCTGTGAGTCCTGGGGCTGCTGCACGGCTCTGATCTGCTGGCTGCGGGGTGGATTTGGCCAGAGGGATCACACATTGACCAGGGGTCCTTGTGACCCTGCAGGGTGTGAGCATCCCCCCGGGGTGCCAGCCCACCTTTCCCCCTCCTCACACCGCGCCGGGTGTCAGACGCTGCCAAACCTCATCAGCACCGGCAAATCGGATCCCGGTGCTGGATGGGGCCGCGGAGAGCAGAGCCCCGGGGCACGGAGAGCTGCGGGAGCAGACAGACAGCTTCCCTCCCCTCCCCTTCCCTCCCCTCCCTGCCCTTGCCCAAATTGAATTTCCATTTCTGTTAGCCGGGCAATGGATTATAGTTCGGAGGGCTGCTGCCTGCTTCAGCCCCTAATTTGGCGCATCAATCGTGTTTAAACTCCTTACCTGAAGTCAGCTTTTGTGGCAGGCGGGCAGCCCTGGCTCCTGCCGCTGCCGGAGCCTGGCACTGCCGCTGCCGGAGCCTGGCACTGCCGCTGCCAGGGCTCGGGAAGCCGCAGCTCATCCCGGCTTTGTCCCCGGGGTGATGAGTGCCCATGGAAAGCCACCGCAGTTTGTCCCCAGGAGGGTTCGGGTGCGTGGCTCTGAGATGGGGTCAGTGATACCCTTTAACCCCTCCAGGCGGGTTTTAAACGCTGCTGCCGGGGCATTCAGCACCCAGCCAGCCCAAACCAGCCCTGCCCCGGGCTCACAGCCCGCTCCGGGGATACCCGGGCATCTTTCCTGCTTTTCCTGGAGAGGGGAGTGTGGGGACACCCGAGTCCCGTCTCCAGCCCAGGGATCAGCACAGCCCTGCCCGCGTTCCCTTCCTCAGGAGCCCCACACGGGCACAGAGTGGCTGCTGAGGCTTCGAGGGAAGGGCAGGACCCCCGGCCCCTGGCCCATCACCCTCCCGAACCCTCCGAGCTCCCGAGGCAGGAAACTCCGGCCTTTCTACATCTCCTTGAAGTCTGAAAATAAACACCCCAAGCAATGCGTGGAAAGCTGGATCCTCTCTCCTTGCCTGGATTTATGAGCCACGACCCAGGAGAAACTGAAGGGGGGGAGAGAGAGAGAGAGAGAGATGTACATCATTTTTTTTCCCTCTCTTCAAATAAATTCTCAGTGCTTATCTGCAAAGTTCAGCTGTTTTCAAGCTGACCTGCCCGTGTTCTGCTGTTCCACTGCGGATTCCTCCTGTACAGGAGGGCTCAGGAGCTCCACTTGCACACGCCAGCAGCCTGGGGGTTCATCTCTGATAGAGGCAGGCAGAGAGTGTTAACTAAAGACCCCCTCCTGCCCCCGGTGAGGATCACTTTGCCTTCCTGCCGTGCTTGGCAGCTCAGCTTCCTCTCTTTACAACAAGGAAATGAAGCCAAGAGAGGAGGACAAGTGGGTGAATCTGCTTGGAGGAGATCAGGGATAGGGAAGGACAAAAATCTGTTCTGTGGGGCTTTTGTAAGGCAGCCAGGCTTGTGTAATGCTCCAGCACCAGGGGGATGAGGGACATCCATCTGACGCCTTCAGTGTGCCCAGGAACGAGCCCAGGAGCCTCAGGAAAAGGGAAAATGCTGCATCCTCCTTCAGGAAGGTGAAGAGAGCCGTGGATGGGGTGAGGTGCAGAGCCCAGGAACAGCTCCAGCAAACAGAACCCCAGAGATGCCACGCTGGGATCATCCCCAGGCAGCCCCAGCCACCTCCTGCTCTCCAGACGTGCTGATTTTAAGGCTTTTAAAGCTTTTAAGCAGCAGTGGGAGGGCTGCTGTGGGACTGGGCTGTGCACTGGAGTCACTGGGGGAGGGATGGGGCCTCGGGACGCTCCTGTGGGAGAGCTCAGCTCTCCATCCCTGCTCTGCCTTGGCCTTTTGCCTGGTGGGGCTGAACGAGAGAGCAAACCCTGCGAGCAGCAGGTCACCCGGCAAGGAGACACGGCCGGGATCAATTGACGCATTCCTGAGTAATGGCTGTGTCTTAGGACAGTCAAACCTCATCGGGTTTAACGCCGAGATGCTCGCACTGATGATTCATGAAAACGCCGGGCTGGATCCCTTTCCTCGCGTTACACAGCGCTGGGGAAGGCGGATCTGCCCCTGTGACATTGCTGCAAGGACCTGGAGGGACACCCGAGCCCGGAGGGGACCCGAGGGGACCCGGCACGTGAGGTGGCATTGATAAAACAACGCCAACACTCGCAGACTAAAGCAATGTCTGTGTGTGTGTATCAAAGAGCTCCAGGCAGTTCATTATAATTCCAATTAACGTGGGAAAGTTAATAACCGAAAGAGAATCCATCAGACTTTAAACAAATGGGAAGGGGGAGGGACTAAGGGTGTCTTTAAACTGGAGAAGTCCCAGCTGCCACAAAGAAATAGCAAATATTGAAGATATCCAATGGTCTAGGCAGGAGGGCTTCAATGGACACAGAGCAGGGTGGGAGAGGAGCTGGGCCTTGCTGGGTTTGAAAAATTAAATCCTACAAAGGCCAAAAATGAGAGGAGAGAGGAGAGGTCTCTTTTCTTGCTGTTTGGGAGAAATCAGCATTTCTGCTGGCACTGAACTTTGCAGGGGAAATATTTCAAACCCTGCCAGTATTATTTAGTGCCTGGGAGCTCAGGCAAGGCTCAGGGTCCTTTGTTCTCATGTCTGGCCACCTCTGGGGTGATGCCAGGCCGGGTTATGTGGACACCCAGGCCAAAGGCACCATGGGCAGCACAGAACGTCCACGAGGGCTCAGCCAGAGCAGCCTGTGAGCAAACAGCCCTTCCCAGGCACTAAGGAAGATTTAAGAGTGAATCACATCAGCCCAGTCAAATCCAATTGCTATTGATAATGTCCATGTGCAATTAGAGCCAATTAAGGGGAGACAGCAGATGACAAGTGTTTGGCCAGGAGCTGACGGGGGTCAATACACCAGTCCAATTTCCCAACAACTAAATGCAATTAAAGAGGATCGCTTACCCGGCTTGCCCAGGAGGGCCAGCACATAAATGGGGCACGGCCAGGTGCCGGGTGCCACCCTGGCAGGATGCAGAGCTCCAGGAGCAAGCCCTGCTCCTGCCCCAGCCTCAAGCTGCGGGAGGTGGCATCCATGTACTTCACCTTGGTGGCGGCGTTCCTGGTCATCCTGGTGGTGGCCCTGCAGGGCTCGGTGCCCCGCCAGAGCGATTTCCCCTACAAGGTGCCCCTGGATCCCCAGGGGCTGCTGGAGCTCTCCTGGAATGTCAGCTACCCCGAGCAAGCCGTGCATTTCCAGCTCCTGGTCAGGGAGCTGCGCTTCGGGCTCCTCTTCGGGATGTCGGACAGGGGAGAGTTTGAGAACGCCGACCTGGCCGTGCTCTGGAGCGACGGGCACAACTCCTACTTCGGGGTGAGTCCCTGGGGTGTTTGCATGGTGCTTTTGGGGCTCCCTCCCTGTGAATGCAGCTCTCTGAATCTGGTTGGTGGTTTGGTGGAGTGGGGTACAGGGCACGGCACACGCCACACTGCTCAGGTTTTTGGGGATTTCTACCCCAGAGGACCCCACAGATCAGGTCCACATGGTGGGTTTGGCTTGGGGATTAACCCAAAAGAGAAAAGAATAAACACAGCAGCACATCAGCAAGGCTGAGGGAAGCAGGAGCTGGATGTCTCTGCTGTGTTTAGCTGCAAAGATACACACACAGAGGATGCATCAATACCTTGCCTCACTCGTGTGCTGCTGCCAGTCACATTAAAAATTAACCACAGCTCCCATTAATGGCTCTGAGACAGGGCAAAAGTCACCAGGCAGAGAGGCTGCTGCTGCCAGCAGGAAGAACCTGGCTGAGGGCTGCATCCACAGGATCAATGGGATAACAGGGCAGCCTGGGGTGCTGGCAGGAATTAAAGGTGCAAATGTATTTGGGTGAGATGTAAATGTGAGTGCAGGAAAAACTGATTTCCAGTTGTGTTTTTCGCTGTTGCTGCTGCTAACTCCATCCTTCCTGCCACTGTCTGTGTGTTGGGCTCCTGTTTGGGTGCTTTTCCCAGCCCTATCCCCAGCCCACCACACCAGGCTGATTGCGATTGTGCTCAGCTGCAGACAGAGCAATTCCCATTTTTGCCCATGTGAGGCTTTCCAGTAAAGTTAAATTTTACCTCTCTGCTTACTTCAAATTAACCATAAAACACATTCTCCCGCAATCAGCCGCAATGTGATCCGCAGTGTAATGAAAGAATGAAAAGAAGGGTTTATTATCTGCCCTGTTTTCCTGCTAATTGCCAGCCTTTCAGGGTCTGTGGTGGCCCAAATGCCCCAGGATTTCACAGCATCATGTTAAGAAAACATAAAGGATCATTTCTAATCTCGCACTGAATGAAACTCCCGGCAGCGCTCAGGTTTTCTCTTTCACTTGGTGCTGAACAGCATCCTGCAAGGAGATCTCAATAAATCTCTCCAGTCCCATTTTTCTCTCTCCCAGCAGCTTTTCTTCTGGATAAGTGTGTCGGCTGTTAAAAAGATCCAAATTTGCTCAGCCCCCCATGTACTGTGAGATTAACTTGCGCTCCATATTCCTACGAAGACAAATGTCATGCGAGCTCCGTGGAGCTGATTTCCCTCTCCCCCTCTAAGGACAATATGTTCTGGAAATATGACTCTATAGTTCTGGCTGAAATGATGCCAAGTTGCTTTATCCTTTTTCTCCTGGTTTTTCCTCCCAAGAGAAGAGAACCAGTGCCACTTGTGTACCTACAGCCAGCTACTTCCTGGGTGCCTTTTCTGAGTAAACAGGAGGCCCACAGGAGAAACAAAAGATCAAAGAAATAACCCTGTTCAAATGGAAATTATCACAGGATTTTAGACTCCAAACCTTCAAACCATGAGGCACAGGAATACCCCACTGCTTTGCTTCTTGGGGTGGCTTTGTCACCATCCTCTGTAACAAGCAGGTTTTGGGAGGCCGTGCTGGGTTGCCAGAACGATCTGAGCACAAAAAATTAAGGATTTTGCAGAGGGGCAGCAATTTCTGGGGCTGGCATCACATCCCAGAGGGTCTGATCTTAAATTGAGGGAGACTGGTTTGTGCCAAGGGTTTTGGAGAGCTCAGTACCCCGTTCCACAGGGTCCAAAAATACCCAAAATACAGCACAGACCAATGCAACACCTTCACATGTCCCTGGGGGCTTTCCTCCCTCCCTTCCCGACCTTTCCCCACCCACATCTCAGCTTGTAAAGGTCCATCTGCAGTCTGTTAGTGCTGGGTCAGGTGTTCCACATCTGCCTGAGCACCAGGGGCCGTTCCAGCCTGGATCTGCCCAGGGGATGCTGGAGGTGGGTGTGGAGCCCACCAACGCACAGGCTTCCTGCTCCTCTGGGATGCCCAGGGTGGGGAGAAGGAGGACCTGTGGTGCCTCTGGAGCTGCCTCCAGGCTGAGCAAAGCTGCTCTCTCCCTCACAGGACGCCTGGAGCGATGCCAAGGGGCAGCTCCACATGGATTCCCAGCAGGACTACCAGCTCCTGGGGGCTCGCAGGGCTCCTGAGGGGCTCTACCTCCTCTTCAGAAGAGCCTTCAGCACCTGTGACCCCAAGGACTACCTGATTGAGGTATGGCATGGCCCTGACCCCCTGTGGCACCCCCAGCCCCGGGGCACAGCTCCAGACCCATCCTGCAGGGTTTGGGGTTTGGTTTTCCACACAGCATCAGGGCTTGGTGCTGTGTGAGGCAGAGAGGAAGCGAGCTACAGATGTCAGCCCCTTCCCATGAGTAATGTTTGGCACTGTCTATTCACAACCCCTTCAAAAGCTCTCCCAAGTGAAGCTTTTAGCTCGTTTGCATCATCAGCTCCTGTTGAACATGCATTGGGTCTATATAAATCCCTCCTGCATCACTCTGCTCGGCAGCCTGGAGCCAACAGTTGGGGGTGTTACGAAGAGGGGTGGGTGTATCAACAGGAGGCAAACAGGAGGTTGTGACAGGAGCTGGGACAAAGGGACAGCAGAGAGAGGTGCTGCTCCGTGCTCCTGTGTGGTGATGTCTCTGTGGCTCTGCATCCACCACTCCTCTCTGAGCTGGGATTTGGGCTAATCCTTCCCAGTGAGGGATGTCAGACAGCTCAGGGTCTCAGCTGGGGGCCCTGGCTGCAGGCAGGAACCTGTGCAAGGCTCACCTCACACCAAAGCCTTTGTGGGCAGGAGATTTTAGAGCCAATGTGGGCACAGAATGTCCTGGAGTTTTTGCTGCTGGTGTTCAAAAGCTTCTCTTGTGGTGAGAAGTGTCTGCCGTCTGCCAAAACACTGAGAGCCCTGGAGGGAAAAATCTGTGTGTGTGAACCATGAAAACACTCGCTGGTCTTCATTCTCTGATCCTTCAGGAAAAGATTGTTCCCTTTTCCCTTTCTCCCTTATCTCCTGTCCAGAGCTCTCAGCGTCTTTGTTTTCAGCAGAGCTTCTTGTGGTACCTTCCACCTGAAAAGAAGCTGGAAGAAAAGGGATGGCTTCAGGGAGAAGTTCTATTTCTGCAATTTTATTTTGCCCCCCAGGCTATTGCTGGGCTGCAGGCGGGGGGTGACCCCTGCACTGATGGGTTTGTCCCAGCCTGGGACTCACGAGGGGCTTGGAAGGAGCAGAGAGGATGTGTCACCCTTTCTGAATTGATGGGGAAAACTTTCCAGACTCTTCCACATAGTAGGAAACCTTAATCAGATGGAAAAATACCCTGGAATGTGGAGCTTTCCTGGGACAGCACAGCACAGTGAGCTGCTGGTGCAGTCAGGGTGGGGTCGCAGGACCCATTTCTGGGTTCATGCTGGTGCTGATGGTCCCTGCAGCTCCTGTTGTGCATGAAAACCCCTCTGACACATTCTGCCCTGGCTTCAGGATGGCACGGTGCACCTGATCTACGGCATCCTGGAGAAACCAGTGCATTCCCTGCAAGCCATCAACGTCTCTGCCCTGCACGGGGGCCTGCAGAGGGTGCAGCTGCTCAAACCCAACATCAGCATCCCCGAGCTGCCCAGCGACATGAAGACCATGGAGATAACAGCCCCTGACGTTGTCATTCCCAGCCAGGAGACCACCTACTGGTGTTACATGGCAGAGCTCCCGGAGGGCTTCCCCAAGCACCACATTATCATGGTAAGAGGCAGGAGAAGAGGGCTGCTTTTCCCCCAGGGTGGATCAGGAATTGTGCTGGAAATCCTGAGTTTTCACATCCTGCAAATTCCATGCCACAGGGAGGCTTTCAGACCCTGACATCTTCCCAAATGTGGTCCCAAAACCTCTTCCAGGTCCACCCCAGCAGTCAGTAGCATCCTCGTGTCTCCTAGAGTGTCTCAGCAGGAGGGGCCAGGTAATGTTTTCCCACCTGGCACACCCAGCAGGTTTCAGGGCAGGCTCAGAGTTGACTCCCTGCAGAAGGAACAGACCCACAGCAGGATTTTGGCCCACAGAGAGCCATGAGGAGCATAAAAACACAGGAGACAAATGAGCAGGGCTGGTGAGAGCAGGGCACAGCCAGCCAGGATGGGAACTGGCTCCTAAAAGATGAGGCATAGTCCATAAAAAAGAGAGTTACAGACAGAAATGCAACTTGTGGGCATTGCCCAGACGTGTTGCTTGGGCCACCTCCTGCAAAGGAGAGGCAGAAACCTGCTGGCAACCCCGAGGAAAGGATGAGCTGCTGGGAGAGCACCCAGCGGGTGTGGGGGTGGCTCAGGAGGTGACCTGGCACATCCAGAGTCAAAACCACCCCACGGGGGGAAGGAAAACCTTCAGACACTCGAGCTGCAGCTCCGAGATTTCGAGGGGAGAGACGGCGCTGCAGAGGAAGGCTCAGAAGGAGGATTTTCTCTCTGACAGATGGTGTGAAGTGAATCATCTGTGTGTAAGTAAGAAGTGTGTAACTCCTGATACCTTCCCGCTGCTGCGGATCACTTCTGCAGCTGGCACTTTTAGCCAGAGATGTTCCTCAGGCTTGAGTCACTCTCTCTACCCCAAATCCCCCTCCCCGTGCCCCCAGGCAGCTGCTGGATAGAAACAAAACCCCAGAGCTGCAGGCAGAGCTACAGCAGCAGCACAGCCAGGGCTCTCTGTAGGAAAAAGCAACGTGCACAGGGCCACCTCAGCCCTGCAAAGCTGCTAAAGGACTCAATCATCACAAAACAGACCAAGATCTTCTGCTGATTGGATCAGACCGGGGTCTGTTGCTGGAGAAAGGATGAGCTGGCTCTCTGTGGGTACTGGTGGGCTCTGGGTTGGTCCCTAAGCCAGCCAAGAAATTAAATATTTCCACAACTGACCTAGGTGCTCCTTGGGTACTAATAACATGTTGTTTTCCCTTTGAAGCATCCAGGTGCTTAACTCTGCCATAACCTAAATATGAGGCGAAAGCTCTTGGCCCTTGGTGCCCGGAGCAACCTTCCCTCCCCATCCTGTGGCAGGGACTGGTGCCAGGTCACAGATGCCCCTGTCCTGGGGAGCCTGCAGGCCCCAGGGACGGGCTCTCAGCGTGTCCTCTCCCTCTTGGGGTTGCTTTGCAGTACGAGCCGGTGGTGACGGCGGGCAACGAGGCCCTGGTGCACCACATGGAGGTGTTCCAGTGCACGGCACACTTCGACAGCTTCCCCCGCTACAGCGGGCCCTGCGACTCCAAGATGAAGCCAGACAGGCTCAACTACTGCAGGCACGTGCTGGCAGCCTGGGCCATGGGGGCACAGGTGGGTGTGACAAGGGACATGTCCCCCCTGGGTGGCAGCTGCCCTGCTGCCCGCCAAACCCTCCCAATCCTGTTTTGGGGTTGTCCCATGGGGGCTGCCCTCGTGCTGTTCTTGGCTGGGGTTTGGTTTCAGCTCTGTCTGATCTTCCCAGCCTCTCCTGGGTGTGTTGGATTTTCCATCTCCCCCAGCCCTCCTCCTCTCTGGTGCCATAGATCAGTGGGGTGGGCACTGGAGCAGATCCCCATGGCCCCAAGCCTGGGAGAGCTTTTGGACAACGCTCCCAGGCACTTGTGGGGTCCCTGGGGCTGTCCTGGGCAGGGCCAGGAGTTGGATTTTGAGGATCCCTGTGGGTCCCTTCCAGCTCGGGGTATTTTATGATTCTGTGACAATACTCAGGTGTTGTCACATGTGGAGTGAGAGAAGCTTCTGGAAGCAAGGGCAGTTCCCCAGGGGCACAAGTCACGTCCCTCAGCCCATGGTGTGGGTCAGGATTATGCCCACACATTCCCCCAGACTTTCCAGCCTTGTTCCCAGGAAAGCCACCCTGCTGCTGCCCTAACACCCTCCCTTCTGCTTCCAGGCTTTCTATTACCCTGAAGAAGCAGGTCTTGCCTTTGGTGGCCCAGGCTCCTCCAGATATTTGCGTCTGGAGATCCATTACCACAATCCCCTGGTGTTTAAAGGTGAGGGGCTGGGTGGTGCTGCCCATTGTTTTACCTGTTAGACCACAGCAGGAGAGCTGGGGAAATTCCAGGGAAGGATTGCCACCTTCTGTGGAGGCCTCTGGCCAAAATCATGGCCCTGTTCTCAACTTTCTGGAGAGTCCAGATCTGTCCCTGCAGGAAGAATACATTAAATCCCCACCATGCTGCTGCTTTTTGTGGTCTCAGCAAAGTCATCCTCACTGAAGGCTGACATGTGGCCCAGAGGTGGGGAAGGATGCTTGGGAAAGGAGCCTGCAGGAAGAAAATTGCAGAGTTCCTGCAAGGATGTGATCCAGGGCAGCACCAGGATTTATCTGGGCTGCCTCAGGAGTCCCCCCAATTTCCACACAACGTTCTGGGGCTGGGTCTGAGCTCAGAGCAAGAGCAACAGCAGTGCCAAGTCACCAGAGGGACCAGGCTGCCTGGGGAGGGGGGATGTGGATGTTGTGTTCCTGTTCTCCTGCTTCGATAACATTGTCAGGAGACACATTGGAAAAAAAAGAAGGATTCCAAACAACCCAGCTTCTTCATTAACATAAAAACAAGCAGCTTCTTGACTACCCAAGTATATTTTTAGGAGGCCAGAGCATATGTGCTGTGGATCAATCATAGCACATTCGGCAACTTGAGAAGAAACACGGCTATAAATACGGAGTTCACGTCTTCCATCATTTATCTGCTTTTCCCTGTTAACCAATAGTGTCTCCCCCGTTATTCTTATCCCTGGGTGGGCTCCAGCCTGGAGACAGGGAGCTCAGAGATGCCCTGAACCCCTCCTGACCTACTGACCCCGCTCTTTCCCTTTTTTCTTTGGGCCTTTTGGGATTTTGGGATGCAGCCGTTAAAGAAGCTGCAGTGAGCCCCATTCCTGAGGGACCCCTCCAAAGCACCCCATGCTCTGTCCTTCTGCTCTGGGCTCTCCAAAGGCAGCCCTTACCTTGCTATCCTGGGACAATTCATTCTCAGGTCAGTGCCCTCACCAGGGAACCAGGTGCATCTGGGGTCACTCAGCAAAGGCTCGCACAAAAATCTGTAGGATTTAAAACAATTCCAAACAGATGAAGGAAGCCGGGAGTGAGAGGCTCCCCGCAACAGCACAGCATCGTTTTTCACCTCTCCTTGTTTTTCACCTTTTGTCCTTGTCCCTGCAGTGACTTGTCCTTGTCCCCTGGCCCACCAGGTCGCCGTGACTCCTCGGGGATCCGGCTGTACTACACGGCCACCCTGCGTCCCCACGACGCCGGGATCATGGAGCTGGGCTTGGTGTACACCCCAGTGATGGCCATCCCCCCTGGAGAGGACAGCTTCATCCTCACGGGCTACTGCACTGATAAATGCACCCAGCTGGTGAGTGCCTGTTCCTTCCAGCCCGGCTGCTCCTCAGAGGAGAAAGGTTGCCCGTGGCTTTTCCCTGGCTCCAGGCAGCACCAATCTCCAGGCTCCAGTTTGAAGTTTTAAACTCACAGTGAGGTAGTGCTGGAAAATAAAAAATCTGCTGTGTACAATAAACAGAGAAGAGCAGCTGGTTGGGATGTGCTGAATCCCCCTGGAAGCAGCTCTCGTGGGGAGCCATCTGCTCCAGCTCCCCGGGGTACCATTCCCATAAAACTCACTGCCGAGCTGGCCGTGTCCCAGTGGTGCTTTCCCTCACAGGGATGGGAAACTTGGCTCCTGCTCCCGGGGAGCCTGCCAAGAGCTCTCTCCAAGATGGTTCCAAAGGGCCCACCTTGTTCTCTCAGGGAAGTTTTAGTGTGTGTTTTTGTAGGGCCTACCCACAAGGAATCGTTCGTGCCGCCACTAACGAGGGCAGGGGAGGAAGCAGGACCTGGCTCAGCTGCTCCTGCAGCCCTGGAGCATTGTTTTGGCAGCAGTGAGGGTTTGTCCCTCTGCAAGGAGCTCACTGAGATGCTCTTCCAGGGGCACAGGGATCCCCTAAACCCCGCGTGAGAGCCAGAACGGGGCCAGCAGGGGGATGTGAGGGAGGGGAGAACAACAAGGCTGGCCACGAGGGCTTGAGCTGTCCTTCCTTCCTTCCTTCCTTGCCTCCCCCAGGCTCTGCCCGCCGCTGGCATCCGCATCTTTGCCTCGCAGCTGCACACGCACCTGGCGGGGAGGGAGGTGGTGACGGTGCTGTCGCGGGACGGGAGGGAGCGGCGGGTGGTGAACGCCGACAGGCACTACAGCCCACACTTCCAGGTACGGGGGCTGCAGGGCCATGGGGGCTGCAGGGCCACGGGGGCCCGGCCGGGTGTCACCCCTGGGGCCTGTGCCACCCCTGGGCGTGGTGCCACCCCTGGGGGCTGTGCCACCCCTGGGGGCTGTGTCACCCCTGGGCGCTGTGCCACCCCTGGGGGCTGTGTCACCCCTGGGCACGGTGCCACCCCTGGGGGCTGTGTCACCCCTGGGGGCTGAGTCACCCCTGGGGGCTGTGCCACCCCTGGGGCCTGTGCCACCCCTGGGGCCTGTGCCACCCCTGGGCACGGTGCCACCCCTGGGGGCTGTGCCACCCCTGGGGCCTGTGCCACCCCTGGGCGTGGTGCCACCCCTGGGGGCTGTGTCACCCCTGGGCGCGGTGCCACCCCTGGGGGCTGTGTCACCCCTGGGTGCGGTGTCACCCCTGGGGGCCGTGCCACCTCTGGGGGCTGTGTCACCCCTGGGCGCTGTGCCACCCCTGGGGGCTGTGTCACCCCTGGGCACGGTGCCACCCCTGGGGGCTGTGCCACCCCTGGACGCTGTGCCACCCCTGGGGGCTGTGTCACCCCTGGGGGCTGTGCCACCCCTGGGCGCGGTGCCACCGCGGCCCTGCTCGGATGTGTCCCTTCTCGTCCCCTCCCAGGAGATCCGCATGCTGAAGGAGGTGGTGGCGGTTTTCCCGGTGAGTTGCTCCAGAAGCGGTTCCGAACGGCTGAACTCAGGGAGTGTGATTGCACCAAGAGGTCTGGTTTTTATATGCAGAGCCGTAAGGAGAAACGTCCTTGACTAAAGATGGGTTTATCCTGTATAGTTAAACATGGCCCTGAGTGCCCTGCCTCCTTCCATCACCCCATCCCATCTGGGGACTCCCAGGGGGGCTGCAGTGAGGGTCCCTGGCTCATACCTGCCACGCAGACACTTTGGGGACAAGCAGGCCCCCTCTCATATGGCACAGAGTTGGTGTGTGGGCAGCCAGGAGATAAATTAGGCTCCTGATTTAGCTGGGCTTCGTCTGGCAGAGGGAGGCTCCTCAGGGGGTGAGGATGAGCCATGGTGGTGCCCTCTGTCCTTGCTTGATGGAAGGAGAGGAAGAGATTCAGCATCAGAGTGGGAGTGGGTGTGAAAACAGGGGTGGAACCTGCCCCAGGGCTCCTCAGATGGGGAAGGACCTGACTGCAAAGCTGAGGCAGTTCCTGGAGCTGCCGTGCCCCACGGGGCTGCTCAAAGCACCCAGCACCCACTGGAGCCATGCCCAGGGCTGTGCCCGTGGTTCTCAGCACTGGCTGTGGCAGGGAGGCTGTTTTGACATCAAGTCAGCTCCAGATCTGACACTTCAAGCTCTTGCCTAAGTGCGATTTTGAGGTGTTTTCAAACCTGCAGAAATTCTCAAAAGGCGAGGAAAGCAGCAAACACCATCCCTGGGATGCAGCCCTGGGGAATCTCCGCAGGGGATGCAAGTTTAGCAAGGACTCCTGTGGGGTTGCAGGCTCCTGATATGGGAAGCAGAGATTTCTATGTGGAACTCTCCCCAGTTCCTAAATTTTCCTGTGTTTGGTCCCCCCAAGGGCGATGAACTCATCACCACCTGCACATACAACACCGAGGATCGGAGCAGAGCCACCGTGGTGAGTGCAGGGGCAGCTCCCCTGCATTTGGGGGCAACCAGGGTAGGTTGGGGGCACCCCCAGAGCGGGCACCTGCAGGAGGCCAGGCTGAATCACAGCCAGAAACAAAGGGAGGGTGGGAAGAAAGGAGCTCACAAGGCTCTGCTGCCTGCAGCGGGGATGTGAAGGTGCTAATTGTGAAGTAGCATGTGTCACTCTAATTCCCATCACAAACTGTTCCACCAGGGATTAATTGTAATTAAAGAGAAGTGGCACTTTTTGACAGTGCATGTTATTTCCTTACATAGGCAGCGGGGGGGAAAAAAATAAAAGAGCCTGTCAGAGGTACCATCAACAGGGACAAGGCTAAATATAGCAGAGGGATTATAGGAAATCTGCATTTTAATGTAAACCACACGGTCTAGCCTGGAAGTCTGTCCTTGCACAGAGGGCAGACAAGCAGAGAGCTGCCCATGCCATGCACCTGAAGGGGTGGGAATACCCATCAATCTCCAATCTCCAATCTCCATCTCATCTTTATCCATCTAGATATCAAGATATCTATATATCCAGATATCAAGATATAGGTAATAGACAGAGGTTTTAGATATAGGTCCACCCCAGAGGTGTGAGATTTTAGATACAGATCACCCAGAGGTGTGAGATTTTAGATATAGATCCACCCTAGAGGTGTGAGATTTTAGATACAGATCACCCAGAGGTGTGAGATTTTAGATATAGATCCACCCCAGAGGTGTGAGATTTTAGATACAGATCACCCAGAGGTGCGAGCTCTGTGCCCCCCTGCCCTCCCTGCCCCTGTGCAGCCCCAGCAGGGCACAGCCAGACCCCGCTTCCATCACCTCCCTGCCTGTGCCACAGGGAGGGTTTGGCATCCTGGAGGAGATGTGTGTGAACTACGTGCACTACTACCCCCAGACCCAGCTGGAGCTGTGCAAAAGTGCCGTGGATCCGGGCTACCTGCACCGCTACTTCAACCTGGTGAACAGGTAAAGAGGCCCTGCCCAGCGGGGCTGGAGGCTCAGGGACTACTGGTACAAAAGCCAAACCCAGGGTTTGAGGATGGCTCTGTGGTGAGAAGAACCAGGAAGGGAGAGCAGACCCTGGGAGGGACTTCCCAGCAAGAGTCAGTGTGCGGCCAAGTGCATAAATGCAAAATATTCCTTAGAACCCGAGGCAGACACTGAGCATCCACGCCAGGATCCATGAGGAGAGGGGAGATGCTGACCTTGCACAGGGTGTCCTACCCACGGGCTGGTCCCAAGTCCTGCCCTGCAGGTGCTGGCTGCTCCAGGCTGTCCCTGTGTCCCCTCAGAGCCATGCCAGGTCACTGTTCAGGCGGGGAGGAATCGGTCACATCCAGCGCTGGGAGGGCACAGCACACAGCACTGCTGTGCTCCAGCCTGGCCTTTCTCCTGCCCAGGTTTAACGACGAGGAGATCTGCATGTGCCCACAGGTGTCTGTCCCACAGCAGTTCTACTCCATCCCCTGGAACTCCTTCAACAGGGATGTGCTGAAATCCCTCTACGGCTTCGCTCCCATCTCCATGCACTGCAACAAATCCTCGGCCGTCCGGTTCCCGGTAGGTACAGCCCCACCCCAAAGATTCCCGACAGAATTCCCAGATGTCAGGTTGGGTCTGCGCTGCTCAGGACACATCCAAACCCAGCAGGCTCAGGGCAGGGGGCTGGAGCTGCCTGGCAATCCCTGGCATCAGCAGGACACAGAGCACAGCCCTGTGTTTAGACATCTGGAGCCCACCACGGATGCTCCCAGCCAGATCCAATTAGGAGATGCATTTGCATAAAGAGATTTGGAGGCTGCTTTTGCTGACTGTTAAAGCAGGGCCAGATCCAAGGAGAAACGTGAGGTGGTTTTTAGGATTTTGGTGAATCACCCAAAAGGTCCCAGCAGAGCGAGTGCGTTTCACACAGCGTCTGTGCAGCCTGCGAATGAGGAGATCCAGCAAAACGTGAAGGATAAAGGACTGGGAGGTGTTTAAAATAAAACCAGGCCCAGAGACCAGGGACATGATGATGATGGTGATGAAGATTTAAAACCACTGCTGGCATCAGCTTCCAAAGCCATTAATGAGTGTAATAAGTTTGGATGATACCTTGTTCCTGGATCCAGTGCTGTCCACTGCAGCACAGGAGGATGCTGAGCTGATTGCAGGGATGACCATCAGCTTTCTGCCACAGTAAATTCCCTTTAGCAAAGTTTCACTCTGGAGTGGGCAGAAACCTTTCCAGTTTCCTGGAACTGGACACCAGGCACCTCTCAGCCACGCTGCAGGGACAGAAGTGGTGCTGAAGTTTTGTGCAGCAGCAGAATTATGAATTAAACCTCTTAATTTATGACCCAGACAACTCCCTTGATTTCACAGAGGTCTTGGGAGCTGTCAGGAAGGGACTCCAGCAGACCAGAGCCAATGCTGGCACAAAGTGGGTCATGAGCATCGCAGTGAGGGCAAAGGAGCCTCTGCTCCGCTGGTGTTTCAGAGCGAGCCCGACTTGGAGACATCTCATTTATTCCATACTGTTTCTGCCAAGAGAAAAGCACCAGCTTCTAATTAAGCTCATGTTTTTGCAGTTCAGTGATCCCAAATCTGATGGTTTCTGGAAGGAACTGAGTGCTGTTAATTATCAAGCCAAATCTCAAGGTAACACTTGTGAGCAGCAGCGGGGACAGTGCCGTCCCCAAGTTCCCCTGCACCCTCAAGGGCTTGCAGTAAACGCTCTCTGTTCAGGTTTCCACTCCAAAGCACTGCAAACAACAACTGTCAGGACACTCCACGTGCCTTTGAACTCTGCAAAAAGCAGGCTCAGGGTTTGGGATGTACCAGCAGGGCAGACGCTGCAGCAGATGGGCTCAGGGCTGGAGCCGAGCCCTGGAGCAGGCGCACCCCGAAGATGCTTAACTGCTCCCCTACGCCATAAGGGCACAGGAAAGGAGTTGTTTCTCCAGCTGGTGCTCCCTGCGATGCTGTCCCCTCTCTGGTCACTCCCCACGAGCTTTGGAAAGGTCCCTCCATCCCACTCCATCTCTCCCCAGGCTTTTCCCGGTGCTGGTGCTGGCTTTGTCCCGTTTCGCTTGACATACCAGGAGAAATGTCAGCTGAAAACATAAATCCCACTTTCATCTCGCTGATGACTCACGGCTCTACCTCTCCTCTCCAGACCTCCCTCCTCCTGCTCGCTCTGCGGCTCAGCCTCTCGCTGACATTTCCGCATGAACACGCAGCCGGCGGCCCCACCGGAGCATCCCCGCCCCGGAGCTGAGCCCCCCGTGCCCTCCCAGCCCCTGCCCGTGTCCCCAGCGGCCACCAGGAGAGGCCAATGTCACATCTGAGTCAGATCCTGCTGGGCAGGCTCAGCCCCGGGCACTGCCTGCAGGTGCTCTTTGCAGGTTGCTCTTTGCAGGGAGCATCCCCAGGACCAGGTAGGGGATGCACAGAGTGGGGGGATTTGTCCTGGCCATGGTCACCATGAGCCCCGGTGGTTGTGACAGCCCTTCCCTGGCTCTGCTCTGTGCCACCTCAGCCAGGCTGCTGCATCCCCCCTGCTCCACGGGCACATCCACGCTGGAAATTCCTGCCAGGACCTGGTAAGGGAGCGTTTTCCAGAGCATGGTGGGCCTGGGGGTTTGAGCTGCCTCCACCTGGCTGGGCAGATAACACTTTTTGGGGTGGAAACTCCCCAGCTGGGCTGGATTTGTGGAACATGGAGCACCTCAGACGTCTGTGCCACTCAGGGGATGTGTAGGTGCTTCTGCACTAGGAATAATTAGTGATGTCTCATTAGAAAACACCCTGATTCGGGCTAAAACCCACTTCAGACATTAAAGCTCGTGCCATTTCTCCAAGCAGACAGAAACACCGAGCCTCCAACACCTTCCTCCCTTTCTGGGGGGGAAAGAGTTTCCCCCGCCCTGCTCTCACGGCGCTGACCTCTCTTGCAGGGCGAGTGGGAGAAGCAGCCGCTTCCCAGCATCACCGAGAGGCTGCGGGAGCCCGTCCCTCACTGCCCGCCCACCCCGCAGCCTCAGCCCGCTGCCCCCGTGCCCCTCGAGCTGGGCCGGCTCCGGAGGGACTGACACGGAGCTGCCAGCAGGCCGGGAAGCGCCTCCTGGCAGGAGCATCCATCCCTCCCTGGGAGCATCCATCCCTCCCTGGGAGCATCCATCCCTCCGTGGGAGCATCCATCCCTCCGTGGGACCATCCATCCCTTCATGGGGAGCATCCATCCCTCCGTGGGAGCATCCATCCCTCCATGAGAGCATCCATCCCTCCGTGGGATCATCCATCCCTCCATGGGATCATCCATCCCTCCATGAGAGCATCCATCCCTCCGTGGGAGCATCCATCCCTCCATGGGAGCATCCATCCCTTCATGGGGAGCACCCATCCCTCCATGGGATCATCCATCCCTCCCTGGGATCATCCATCCCTCCCTGGGAGCATCCATCCCTCCATGGGATCATCCATCCCTCCCTGGGATCATCCATCCCTCCCTGGGATCATCCATCCCTCCCTGGGAGCATCCATCCCTCCCTGGGAGCATCCATCCCTCCCTGGGATCATCCATCCCTCCATGA
This sequence comes from Prinia subflava, assembly GCF_021018805.1. Classification (NCBI taxonomy): domain Eukaryota; kingdom Metazoa; phylum Chordata; class Aves; order Passeriformes; family Cisticolidae; genus Prinia; species Prinia subflava. The sequence goes on from NC_086258.1 coordinate 7,686,289, forward strand.
GAGCATCCCTCCCTCCGTGGGACCATCCTGTCGCCTCCTGTCCTCACACTGATGCCAGCCCTGCTTCCGGAGGGGGTCAGGGCCCATCAGGCACAGTTCACAAAGTCCTCCGGGGATGGGCAGCGCTATATTTAGCGCGTTATTAGCAATTCTGGCTCTGAGTAATGCTGCTTCCCACCCCCGGAACAGCAACGGCGAGGTTTGCTATTGTGCGGTCCGGGGGAGGGGGGAGGGAGCTTGTTCGCCTGCAGGGAAACTGAGGCACGGAGCAAAGGGATGTGTGGGAGCAGCATAAAAGCCTTGCCGGTGTCCCACGGTCCCTTCCAGCTCGGGCTGGCTCCACAGGTGCTCCCCCGTGCTGGCAGCAGGGAGGGAGGGATGGATGGAGGGATGGACGGAAGGAGGGAGGGATGGACGGAAGGAGGGAGAGAGGGATGGATGGAGGGAGGGATGGAAGGAGGGAGGGAGGGATGGATGGAGGGGTGCCACAACACCCACCCCGCACTCCCCTCCCTCCTGCAGGGGCTGCAGCTCCCTCCACACTCCTTCCCCCACTCCCCCACTCCCCGGATTATTCCTCTCTCTGCCACCAGATGCCAATGGCTGGGAACAAACGATACCTCTGGGCTGGGGTTTGGAAAAGAGGAGGGGGGGAGGGAGAATGACAAATGTTTTGTCAGGAAAAAGTGCTCCATTAAATATCTAAATGTAAAATAAATTGCTTTTTGCTGCTGAACTCTGAAAGGAGAACATTCAGGAGAAGCAAAAGAGAGGCTGGAGGTGCTGCAGGAGAGTCCATGTCCGTCCCAGCTTCCACTAACCCAGCTTGGTGCCTGTCCTTGCTGCCCTGGGACAGGTGGGATCCAGGCCAGGTGGTCCCCAAATTTCCTCCCCATCCACCTTGAGTGTAAGAGAAACCTCAGGTCAGAGCACTGCACACCAGAAAAGGCTTTTTAAAGCAAAACCTGATCTTCCAGGATGCCTGGCTTGCCAGGGAGGCAGAATGTTCCTTCACTCAGAACAGGACCACAGCCACCCCTCCCCTGCCCTCTGCCCTGCCAGAGGGAGGGCAGTCACCTCCTATTCAAGAGAAAAATTCATCTCAATCTTGTTTTTTAATGTTTTCAGTAAAACCAAAGCATTTCAGAGTTCACGCTCTTGCTCAAGGCACGAGGGTAAGGAATGGAAATCAGCTCTAAAGAGCTTATGACCCAAGCAAACCTAGTCAAGGGAAAAAAAGGGAAGAGCAGGGAGTGAGATTATTTCTTCAGGCGGGTGAAAGCTTCAGCAGAGAGCCCAGCGAGGGGACAGAGCAAGGGCTGGTGATGGGGAGTTGCTGATCCTCCCCTCCAGCACCGGCTGTGTGCGTGTGAGGGCAAACCCTGCCTGCTGCCCCCAAGGCTGACTCTGAGCTGCCAGGACCTGCAGGGCTCTGGGCTCACGGCTCAGCCTCCCCCAGCACCCCCCTCTCCGTCGGGAGATAAAAGGAGCCACCTCCAAGGTGACCTTTGGGAAGATGCCACAAGGAGCTGCCAGCAAATGGGGCCAAGGGCAGCTGTGGGGCCGGTGCCCCCTCTGGCCACCTTACACCACAGCCTGTGCCAGGAGCAGACCACAAAAATCGTGGCTGCCCCATCCCTGGAAGGGTCCCAGGCCAGACTGGTGGGGACTGGAGCAGCCTGGGGCTGTGGAAGGTGTCCCAGTGGAAGGTATCCCAGTGGAAGGTGTCCCAGTGGAAGGTGTCCCTGCCCACGGAATGAGATGGGTTTTAAGGTCCCTTCCAACCCAAATTGTGCCGTGGTTCCGTGATTCTGACACACAAACACAAACTGCAGTGGCAGAGAGGAACCCACAGCCTGACCCTGCGCTCCTGCCCCTTCCCTCCACAGCCCCCACCCCAGCAGGGTCCCCAGGGCACAGCCAGGATGAGGTGACACCCATGGGAGTGGGGACACGTGCAGCAAGGGACCAGAGGGATGGCAGGTTTGGAGGCTCCAGCAGAATTAGTTTAAAAAAAAAAATTCATTTCCAGGCAGCGTGAAACTACATTTGGGGGGAAAGAGTGTCCAGCAAAGTCAAAAATTGAAACCACTCCATATGCAGTGAGACCAAACACTGTTTGCAGGCCAATTAACCCATGGAAAAGAATTATTGCTGCAGTGGCACCGCTTCACTTGGCAAACAGAGCATCAGAGTCGTGGGACTTTTTTTGGGATCTCTTCCTCCTCTGCCCTGTAATTCGACCCACACTGAGTTGAGAGTTCCAGGCGCTGGCCCGGCTCCTGCAGCTGAGCCCGGAGCCCTCGGGGCCAGGTGGGCCGGGAATTCAGCCGGCAGCTCCTCTTCCCTCCCCGCTCAGTAAAAGCCCTTCACGCGTTTGTTGTCGGGGTCGAACGGGGACTTGGTGTGAGCTCGGGCCGGGAAGGTCACTCCCATCCGCTCCAGCTCGTAGCTGCCACTCTTCACAAAATCCAAGGAAACCTGCGAGGCAGAGCCATGGAAAAACCCCTGTAGGGTGCCAGAATCCCAGCCCCATCCCTGGGCAAGCCCCCTCCCGCCCCACACATCTGCTCTGCATAAAACCCGGCTCTGCCACCCCGAGAGGATGTGAGGAAAGGAGGAAGAGACTGGTAAAAGCACCCTGTTTAAAAAAATAAAAAATAATTTAAAAAATCAGTGTTTCAAAATTTTAGGTTTCTTTTTTTACCCTGTGGAGGGATAGATGGAAAGAAAAAAGGGAAAAGGAAAGGGGGAAGGAAAGGAGAGGGGGAAGGAAAAAAAGGAAAAGGGAAAAGGGAAAAGAAGAGGGAAAGGAAGGGGAAGAGGAAGGAGAAAGAGAAGGAGAAGGAAAAACATCACTGGGAGAAAAGGGAGTTCCCAGGGCCAACTGGCCCACTTGCCTTGGGACTCTTGCAGGGATGCAGGAGGAAAAGCCAAGGCAAGCAAGAGCAGCAACCACAGCACACACCCAGCTCTTGGCTGGCACAGGCAGGGTCCCTGGAGGTGTCACCAAACCTCTGTCCCCACAGCCTGCTCTTAATGAGGGCACCTGGGTGATTACCCAGGAGTTTCCCACGGTTAATTAAGAGCCTGCTCCTATTGGTCATTGCTGTCTACAACATTAACTAATTATCTGCTGCAATTAAATATTTGGTTGCAATTAACACCCGAGGCAGCACTTGAGCATGGACCTCACACAGTGCCAGTGGGTGACATTGCCTTTGTCACCGAGCCGTGACATCCCTCACTCTCCAGCCTGCACAGGGCACACCAGGGAGGTGCTGTCCCCTCTCCCAGCCCGGGTGACAGCCGTGGGTCTGTGTCCCCGCAGGGAGGGAGGCACAGCCACGGCGGGGGCTGCACTCACCGGGCCCCCTGCAGGGTCACGGATGTAGCCGTAGGCGATGGTTCTGTCGATGGCAAAGCCAAAATCTGCCCGGCGGATGTGGCCGACCACCTTCCCGTCCCTCCAGACCGCCTCCAGGCCGAACATGGGCACCTTCCTGCAAGGCAAGGGCACAGCTGCCCCAGCACAGCCCCTCCACAGGCCACGGGGGGCTGGCTCTGCCCCAGGCCAGCCTGTGGACCCCATTTTCTGAAGCCTGACAAGTGCTGGCTTTCCCAGCGGAGACTTTTTGGCAGTTTCTCCTTTCCCAGGCAACTTTGTGTGGGTGGCTGTTCTCCCCATAACATAAACAATATTCCTTCCCCATAACAACCTCTGTCCCAGATGCTGTTCGTGTTACTGAACCAATGGAGAGAGGTGTCCATCCAATGGACCAATAATGTGCCTTTTTTAGGGCAGCAGGCTATAAAAAAGGCTGAAAGGAATTGTGATAAAACCTTCTGATATCTTCTAACTGCTGGAGTCAAGCATCTTTATATTTGTGTCTAATTTTGACCCCAGCCCACGTGCCAGAGCTGCCACTGCCCACAGGCTCATTCACCTCTCCGTGCCAAACCCCAAATCCCTGCAGCCCAGTGTGCCAAAGCTCCCTCTGCTCCGGGTGAAACAAGATCAACAACCCCCTCACACCGCTCGCAGCTCCCACTAAACACCCAACAGGGAATTCGCCGGGGGATTTAAATTAGAGATGGAATTAGAGCGTGGAAAACAGCCGAGCTGGCTGGCAGCCGAGCCTCACATGCACCCAGGTGTGCGTGTGTGTGCACAGGGCTGGGTGGGCTGGCTGGAGGGTTGTCCCAGCAGTAGCACTCACTCCTCTGTGGTGAAGCACACCAGGCGGCGGAAGATGCCCTTGGCTTTCTGAGCCTCCACGGCCTCCCGGCCCAGGAAGGGGATGCTGGATTTCAGCTTGCAGGTGAAGGCCAGGCCTGCTTCCAGCGGGGTGTCATCGGGGCGCAGGTCTGCGTGCCAGTGCCTGTACCCTGCAGGGAGAAAGCAGGGGTCACCCTCTGATCCCTGCCACAGCGCCAGGAGCAAGCAGGAGTCACCCTCTGATCCCTGCCCACAATGCCAGGAGCAAGCAGGGGCCACCCTCTGATCCCTGCCACAGCGCCAGGAACAAGCAGGGGTCACCCTCTGATCCCTGCCACAGCGCCAGGAGCAAGCAGGAGTCACCCTCTGATCCCTGCCACAATGCCAGGAGCAAGCAGGGGTCACCCTCTGATCCCTGCCACAGCGCCAGGAGCAAGCAGGGGTCACCCTCTGATCCCTGCCACAGCACCAGGAGCAAGCAGGGGTCACCCTCTGATCCCTGCCACAGCGCCAGGAGTGAGCAGGGGTCACCCTCTGATCCCTGCCACAGCACCAGGAGCAAGCAGGAGTCACCCTCTGATCCCTGCCACAGCGCCAGGACAACACCACCCCTGCCCCCCGGTACCCACTGCCCTTCATTCCCTGGATAAAACACCCTCAAGAGGAGCCCACACAGGGAATTCTCAGCATTCTGAGACCCTGCCACTCCTCCAGTCACCCTGAAGCCCTTCTCTCTTGTTGTAGATGATAGAAGGTCAATCAAGAAATCAATGAATCGATGCCATTGCCCCAAAAACAGGGGCTTTAATCCATCAACCATAAATGCATATTCATATCCTATTTATAGGTTAGCCAATCAACTAAGAACACAATTCTGAAACATTCTTTCTACACGAACCTAAACCTAATTTTGAAATGATGTGAAACTACTAAAAACTACGAAGGATGTTAGGTATCAAAACCTAAGCATATAGCATATCTATTAAGGTAAAGAGCTCTATCTTATACCATATCTATTAACATAAAAAGCTCTATCTTATACTGTATCTATTAACATTAAAAGCTCTATCATATACCATATCTATTAAGGTAAAAAGCTCTATCTTATACTATATCTATTAAGGTAAAATGCTCTATCTTATACCATATCTATTAAAGCAAAAGGTTCTATCTCATTCACGTAAAAATTGTACCTGCTCTGTCTAGTACTGAGATGTTCTACTTTTTTTTTGTTATGTCTAAAGCTTGCTTGTCAGGCCTCAGGACTCTGGGCCCTGTGCTGGCTGACTGATTGTTCAGGCACTCAGAGTATACTTAGATAAAACTAAACTTCTTGTTCATATTTATGTATTAATGTATTTTCGTTTCTCTAAAGGCTCAACCCCTCCACCTTTCTCTGTCCCTGGGGAACTCAGGGAGCTCGCCCTGGTCTCCCCTGCTGGAGGAGAAGCAGAGAGAGCAGCTGAAAGGAGAGCAGGGACCTTTCTCGATGCTGAGGCTGTCGATGGCTCTGTAGCCGGCGTTGGCGATGCCGTGCCGGGCTCCCGCCTGCATCACCGCCCGGTAAACCTTGACACAGTCAGCCCTGGGCACGTGCAGCTCCCAGCCCATCTCGCCCACGAAGGACAACCGCATGGCACGGACCTGCAGGGGCGAGAGGACAAACACCCCTGGGTGAGGGAAAGGCCTGGGAGAGGCCACGCACTCCCACGGCAGGGGAAAAGCCAGCTCTGCCCGGGAACCTTGTTGTGTGCTCTCCTTTCTCACACAAGGACAGGGTCAGAGTGAATTTCTCATCTCTGGGCAGCCTGAGCCTGGCACCTCAGTGCCAGGGGGCAGAGGTGGATGCTGCTCTGGCCGTGGATTGCAGGGCTGGGGTGGGATTGATGCTCCAGCTCCAGCCGAGCTTTTGTCTCCCTCTGCTGCTCCGCTGAGACAGGGAAGCTGGTCCCCAGCAGGACTGTCCTGCTGTCCTTCCCACAGGGATGTTCCCTCTTGGACAGTGCTCCCGCAGCAGAGGCACCCAGAGGCTCCAGGGCAGGGGCTGACCCCGGTGTCCTGACCCACGCCCCACTCCCACCAGGAGATGCTCGGGTTTCCCCACGGAGGTTGTGTCCCCAAGCTGTGCTGTCACATCAGCTCCACACCAAAGGCAAGCAGCTCCAAGGAGGAATGAGCAGATGGGCACAGGGGACTCGGTGCTCCTCCAGAGAAGCCTCATTCCCGGGGATGGAGCCTGGCTGCAGTCCCAGGGAACAGACTGCCCTGCCTGTGCTCCACCAGCTTCTCCCCCAGGCAGCCCTGCCTGCACCCTCCTGGTGTCCCTCTGGAACAGCCTCCATTCCCAAAGCCTTCCAGGCCAGCTGGGACCAGCCCAGCTCAGACACCTTCCCTGGAGTCCGAGCTGCCTTTCCCTCTGATTCATCCCATTGCATTTCTCCACTTCCTCCCCCACAAACCCCCTCTGGTTCATCCCTTCGGATACACATCCAAACTCTGAGCTTGCTTTGGGAGAGAGATTAGCTCTGGAATTTTGCTCTGGATTGTGATCTGTCCTGTTAACAAAGCTGTTTCCAGCTCAGATCACACTCCAGGCTGGTTCTGGTGGCCTTGGGGCTGGTCTGGCCATGCTGGCTCTGGGTGTGCTTGGGGCAGGAGCTGAATTTTGCCATTTGCTGGGCTCTTACTCCAAGCAGAGCCAGTGCCAGCTGTGCTCTCTAACCCCAGGGACGAATGCAAACAGACACCAGCAGCTGCTGCCCAAAGCAGGCACAAGTGCCCAAGGGCTGCCTGGGCTCTGTGCTGCCAGCGTGACCAGAGGGCACGGCTGCCAACCCAAATCCATTTTTTAGTCCCAAAGCACAAAAATCACAAAAATCAAGTTGTCAGGCAGAGTACAGCTTGCAAAAAGCCTTAACCTCTGCAATAGGAGTGGGGAGGAGGAATGAGGATGGGGAATTCATGTTGAGCCATGCCAGGAGCCAGCCCTGCCCTGGTCCCGGGCACAGCCCCGCAGGCACTAAGGCTGGCAATCCCTTCCCCAGGAGCATGGGCACAGGGGGCTCAGAGAAGCCTTTCCCTCTACACAAAGGTGTCATCTAATTAGGGAACAGACAGAGATGAGGCTGCTGCGAGCCAGCTTCCATCTTCATTTGGGCAGGAGATGCTCCGGGGATTGACAGGCAACTTCCCGGCTCATTAACCCCGTCTGTGACTGCAGCTAAAGTGCTCTTTACAATCGAGAGCAAGTTACTCCTGGGAGAAACTTCCTCTCAAACCACCAGTGCTCCAGGGGAATGGGCATCCCAGCAAGAGCAGTGCCCCACAGAACGCAGGTAACCCTGGAAAATTGGGGTTCCAGTGATCAGCTCAGCACAGGAGGGATTGGGGTTGCTCCCGTGTGTTTGAAGCCCAGGCAGGATTCACATCCCACCATGGAGGGGAAATGCTGAGGGCTGGACCCAGCAGCTCTGCTGGATTCCCATGGGAACAGATCTTTCAGCTGGAGCTGTGAAATAGCATCAATTCCTGGGCATTTGTGCAGCAATTCAAAAGCATTCTAGGTATTGTAGAGAATGAAAACCTGAATTTCCCCCTGTCTCCAGCAGCGAGATTCAAAGGGGGACCTTTCTCTGCTGTTCCATACAATGAGAGACTCTATATATAAACTCACAAACCAGTCCATAATTTCCAGAGTCATTAACTCTGCTGGAACTCTCCTTTGACTCCAGCTGATTTTGTTCAACTACCGAGTTAATGCAGGAAAATCTCAGTGATAACTTTTTAAAGATGCTGGGTTCAGTTTAATCCCCCTGGAAGGTGATAATATCAGCCCAGGCTTCAGCCTGCTGCCTTGAGAAATCCTCCCACTCTAATTCCAGCGTGGGATGGGGTCCCTGGTGCTCATTGTCCAGTGGGACAAAGGAGACCTCCTGAAGGGTGGCCCTGGCAGCAGGCAGGGAGTTCCCTCCCAGCCCACAGCCCTCAGGCAGGAGAGCTTTTCTCTGTCCATCAGGGAATTGACACTCCAAAGAATCCACAAAACTTCTGCCAGCTCTATCTTCCTCGAAGGACCAGATTATTTATAACAAACTTGAAGTGAAATGCAAATAAACCCATCACAGCCACGGAGACAGGAACATTTCCACACCTTTCCCAGGGGATAAGCAGATTATTACAAGATGATATCAGTCCCTTACAGGCTGACAAGGGAGGCTGCGGGGAGGATTAATGGAGACTAAAATCCAGCACTTTGGACAAGCTGCAGCAGCGGGTTGGCTTTGAAGTCCCCCAGGCCCTGCTTCTCCTCCAAGGGACTTTGAACTTGCTGTGGGTTGAGTTTTTGGGCACCCAAAGGCCAGGGTGCATTGATGGCAATGGTTTGGAGATAATTCTGGCTTGGGCAAAACCTGTCCCTTAGTTAAACCACCTTAAGGCCTGGCCAGGCTCTTGCTCACAAATCAAGATGCTGTAATTTGATTTAGCAGCAATCCCTTCAGCAGGCAGCTGCAGCTGAATTAAAGCCACTTTAATTCTGAATGAAAAGTGGCCGCACGTGGCTTAACCCAATTTCCTTCACATCCAGCCTGCTGCAGCTCCTGGCTCTCCTGCTGCCTTTTATGAGATTTACTGCTCCAC